>NW_026089624.1:17811708-17823850 GCF_024586455.1 Bactrocera neohumeralis
TTCCAGAATTTCACATTTTTCACATTTAGGTATAAAACTGACTTTCTTGCATGTACACATTTAGAAATCCATATCAAGTTGCTTCAAATTATTAAATTCCCATATTCAAGTTAATTAACTTTCTTCATTTTACCGAAATTGGCATAAAGCCAAAACGGCAGTGCATTTGGAAAATTCCAGAATTTCACATTTAGGTATAAAACTGACTTTCTTGCATAAACACTTTTAGAAATACTTATGAAGTTGCTTCAAATCATTAACTTCATATATTAAAGTTAATTTACCTTCTTCATCTTACCAAAGTTGGCCATTTGGAAAAATTCCAGAATTTTACATTTTGGTATAAAACCGATTTTCTTGCATGTACACATTTAGAAATCCATATCAAGTTGCTTCAAATTATTAAATTCCCATATTCAAGTTAATTAACTTTCTTCATTTTACCGAAATTGGCATAAAGCCAAAACGGCAGTGCATTTGGAAAATTCCAGAATTTCACATTTAGGTATAAAACTGACTTTCTTGCATGTACACATTTAGAAATCCATATCAAGTTGCTTCAAATCATTAAATTCACATATTAAAGTTAATTAATCTTCTTCATCTTACCGAAATTGGCATAAAGCCAAAACGGCAGTGCATTTGGAAAATTCCAGAATTTCACATTTAGGTATAAAACTGATTTTCCTTGCATGTACACATTTAGAAATCCATATCAAGTTGCTTCAAATTATTAAATTCACATATTAAAGTTAATTAACCTTCTTCATCTTACCGAAATTGGCATAAAGCCAAAACGGCAGTGCATTTGGAAAATTCCAGAATTTTACATTTAGGTATAAAACTGATTTTCTTGCATGTACACCCATATCAAGTTGCTTCAAATTATTAAATTCACATATTAAAGTTAATTAACCTTCTTCATCTTACCGAAATTGGCATAAAGCCAAAACGGCAGTGCATTTGGAAAATTCCAAAATTTTACATTTACGTATAAAACTGACTTTCTTGCATGTACACATTTAGAAATCCATATCAAGTTGCATTCAAATTTTACATTTAGGTATAAAACTGACATTCTTGCATGTACACTTTTATTAAATTCACATATTAAAGTTAATTAACCTTCTTCATCTTACCGAAATTGGCATAAAGCCAAAACGGCAGTGCATTTGGAAAATTCCAGAATTTTACATTTAGGTATAAAACTGACTTTCTTGCATGTACACATTTAGAAATCCATATCAAGTTGCTTCAAATTATTAAATTCCCATATTAAAGTTAATTAACTTTCTTCATTTTACCGAAATTGGCATAAAGCCAAAACGGCAGTGCATTTGGAAAATTCCAGAATTTCACATTTAGGTATAAAACTGACTTTCTTGCATGTACACATTTAGAAATCCATATCAAGTTGCTTCAAATCATTAACTTCATATATTAAAGTTAATTAACCTTCTTCATCTTACCAAAGTTGACATAAAGCCATAACGGCAGTGCATTTGGAAAAATTCCAGAATTTTACATTCAGGTATAAAACCGATTTTCTTGCATGTACACATTTTTAGAAATCCATATCAAGTTGCTTCAAATCATTAAATTCACATATTAAAGTTAATTAACCTTCTTCATCTTACCGAAATTGGCATAAAGCCAAAACGGCAGTGCATTTGGAAAATTCCAGAATTTTACATTTAGGTATAAAACTGACTTTCTTGCATGTACACATTTAGAAATCCATATCAAGTTGCTTCAAATTATTAAATTCCCATATTCAAGTTAATTAACTTTCTTCATTTTACCGAAATTGGCATAAAGCCAAAACGGCAGTGCATTTGGAAAAAAATCCAGAATTTTACATTTAGGTATAAAACTGATTTTCTTGCATAAACACATTTAGAAATCCATATCAAGTTGCTTCAAATCATTAAATTCACATATTAAAGTTAATTAACTTTCTTCATCTTACCGAAATTGGCATAAAGCCAAAACGGCAGTGCATTTGGAAAATTCCAGAATTTTACATTTAGGTATAAAACTGATTTTCTTGCATGTACACTTTTACATATCAAGTTGCTTCAAATCATTAAATTCACATATTAAAGTTAATTAACTTTCTTCATCTTACCGAAATTGGCATAAAGCCAAAACGGCAGTGCATTTGGAAAATTCCAGAATTTTACATTTAGGTATAAAACTGAATTTCTGGCAAGTACACATTTAGAAATCCATGTCAAGTTGCTTCAAATCATTAGCTTCACATATTAAAGTTAATTAATCTTCTTCATCTTACCGAAATTGGCATAAAGCCAAAACGGCAGTGCATTTGGAAAATTCCAGAATTTTACATTTAGGTATAAAACTGACTTTCTTGCATGTACACATCTAGAAAACCATATCAAGTTGCTTCAAATTAACCAAAACGGCAGTGCATTTGGAAAATTCCAGAATTTCACATTTACGTATAAAACTGACTTTCTTGCATGTACACATTTAGAAATCCATATCAAGTTGCTTCAAATCATTAAATTCACATATTAAAGTTAATTAACCTTCTTCATCTTACCGAAATTGGCATAAAGCCAAAACGGCAGTGCATTTGGAAAATTCCAGAATTTTACATTTAGGTATAAAACTGACTTTCTTGCATGTACACACTTAGAAATCCATATCAAGTTGACTCAAATCATTAAATTCACATATTAAAGTTAATTAACCTTCTTCATCTTACCGAAATTGGCATAAAGCCAAAACGGCAGTGCATTTGGAAAAAAATTCCAGAATTTTACATTTAGGTATAAAACCGATTTTCTTGCATGTACACATTTAGAAATCTATATCAAGTTGCTTCAAATCATTAGCTTCACATATTAAAGTTAATTAACCTTCTTCATCTTACCGAAATTGGCATAAAGCCAAAACGGCAGTGCATTTGGAAAATTCCAGAATTTTACATTTAGGTATAAAACTGACTTTCTTGCATGTACACATTTAGAAATCCATATCAAGTTGCTTCAAATCATTAAATTCACATATTAAAGTTAATTAACTTTCTTCATCTTACCGAAATTGGCATAAAGCCAAAACGGCAGTGCATTTGGAAAAAAATCCATAGTTTTACATTTAGGTATAAAACCGATTTTCTTGCATGTACACATTTAGAAATCCATATCAAGTTGCTTCAAATCATTAGCTTCACATCGTAAAGTTAAATAACCTTCTTCATCTTACCGAAATTGGCATAAAGCCAAAACGGCAGTGCATTTGGAAAATTCCAGAATTTACATTTAGGTATAAAACTGACTTTCTTGCATGTACACATTTAGAAATCCATATCAAGTTGCTTCAAATCATTAAATTCACATATTAAAGTTAATTAACTTTCTTCATCTTACCGAAATTGGCATAAAGCCAAAACGGCAGTGCATTTGGAAAATTCCAGAATTTTACATTTAGGTATAAAACTGACTTTCTTGCATGTACACATTTAGAAATCCATATCAAGTTGCTTCAAATCATTAAATTCACATATTAAAGTTAATTAACCTTCTTCATCTTACCGAAATTGGCATAAAGCCAAAACGGCAGTGCATTTGGAAAAAAATCCATGCTTTAACATTTAGGTATAAAACTGATTTTCTTGCATGTACACTTTTAGCAATCCACATATCAAGTTGCTTCAAATCATTAAATTCACATATTAAAGTTAATTAACCTTCTTCATCTTACCGAAATTGGCATAAAGCCAAAACGGCAGTGCATTTGGAAAATTCCAGAATTTTACATTTAGGTATAAAACTGACTTTCTTGCATGTACACATTTAGAAATCCATATCAAGTTGCTTCAAATCATTAAATTCACATATTAAAGTTAATTAACCTTCTTCATCTTACCGAAATTGGCATAAAGCCAAAACGGCAGTGCATTTGGAAAATTCCAGAATTTTACATTTAGGTATAAAACTGACTTTCTTGCATGTACACATTTAGAAATCCATATCGAGTTGCTTCAAATCATTAAATTCACATATTAAAGTTAATTAACCTTCTTCATCTTACCGAAATTGGCATAAAGCCAAAACGGCAGTGCATTTGGAAAATTCCAGAATTTTACATTTAGGTATAAAACTGACTTTCTTGCATGTACACATTTAGAAATCCATATCAAGTTGCTTCAAATCATTAAATTCACATATTAAAGTTAATTAACCTTCTTCATCTTACCGAAATTGGCATAAAGCCAAAACGGCAGTGCATTTGGAAAAAAAAATCCATAATTTAACATTCAGGTATAAAACTGATTTTCTTGCATGTACACATTTAGAAATCCATATCAAGTTGCTTCAAATCATTAAATTCACATATTAAAGTTAATTAACTTTCTTCATCTTACCGAAATTGGCATAAAGCCAAAACGGCAGTGCATTTGGAAAATTCCAGAATTTTACATTTAGGTATAAAACTGACATTCTTGCATGTACACTTTTATTAAATTCACATATTAAAGTTAATTAACCTTCTTCATCTTACCGAAATTGGCATAAAGCCAAAACGGCAGTGCATTTGGAAAAAAAAAAATTCCAGAATTTTACATTTAGGTATAAAACTGACTTTCTTGCATGTACACATTTAGAAATCCATATCAAGTTGCTTCAAATTATTAAATTCACATATTAAAGTTAATTAACTTTCTTCATCTTACCGAAATTGGCATAAAGCCAAAACGGCAGTGCATTTGGAAAAAAATCCAGAATTTTACATTTAGGTATAAAACTGACTTTCTTGCATGTACACATTTAGAAATCCATATCAAGTTGCTTCAAATCATTAATTTTCAAACTACTAGCTTCTCATGTTAAAGTTAATTAACCTTCTTCATCTTACCGAAATTGGCATAAAGCCAAAACGGCAGTGCATTTGGAAAAATTCCAGAATTTTACATTTAGGTATAAAACTGATTTTCTTGCAT
Source organism: Bactrocera neohumeralis (assembly GCF_024586455.1). Classification (NCBI taxonomy): domain Eukaryota; kingdom Metazoa; phylum Arthropoda; class Insecta; order Diptera; family Tephritidae; genus Bactrocera; species Bactrocera neohumeralis. Next base: position 17,816,678 of record NW_026089624.1, read on the forward strand.
AAACACTTTTAAAAATACTTATAAAGTTGCTTCAAATCATTAACTTCACATATTAAAGTTAATTAACCTTCTTCATCTTACCGAAATTGGCATAAAGCCAAAACGGCAGTGCATTTGGAAAATTCCAGAATTTTACATTTAGGTATAAAACTGACTTTCTTGCATGTACACATTTAGAAATCCATATCAAGGTTGCTTCAAATTATTAAATTCCCATATTCAAGTTAATTAACTTTCTTCATTTTACCGAAATTGGCATAAAGCCAAAACGGCAGTGCATTTGGAAAATTCCAGAATTTCACATTTAGGTATAAAACTGACTTTCTTGCATAAACACTTTTAGAAATACTTATAAAGTTGCTTCAAATCATTAACTTCATATATTAAAGTTAATTTACCTTCTTCATCTTACCAAAGTTGACATAAAGCCATAACGGCAGTGCATTTGGAAAAATTCCAGAATTTTACATTTAGGTATAAAACCGATTTTCGTGCATTTACACATTTAGAAATCCATATCAAGTTGCTTCAAATCATTAAATTCACATATTAAAGTTAATTAACCTTCTTCATCTTACCGAAATTGGCATAAAGCCAAAACGGCAGTGCATTTGGAAAATTCCAGAATTTTACATTTAGGTATAAAACTGACTTTCTTGCATGTACACATTTAGAAATCCATATCAAGTTGCTTCAAATCATTAAATTCACATATTAAAATTAATAAGCCTTCTTCATCTTACCGAAATTGGCATAAAGCCAAAACGGCAGTGCATTTGGAAAAAAATCCATAATTTTACATTTAGGTATAAAACTGACTTTCTTGCATGTACACATTTAGAAATCCATATCAAGTTGCTTCAAATCATTAGCTTCACATATTAAAGTTAATTAACCTTCTTCATCTTACCGAAATTGGCAAAAAACCAAAACGGCAGTGCATTTGGAAAATTCCAGAATTTTACATTTAGGTATAAAACTGATTTTCTTGCATGTACACATTTAGAAATCCATATCAAGTTGCTTTAAATCATTAGCTTCACATATTAAAGTTAATTAAGCTTCTTCATCTTACCGAAATTGGCATAAAGCCAAAACGGCAGTGCATTTGGAAAATTCCAGAATTTTACATTTAGGTATAAAACTGACTTTCTTGCATGTACACATTTAGAAATCCATATCAAGTTGCTTCAAATTATTAAATTCACATATTAAAGTTAATTAACTTTCTTCATCTTACCGAAATTGGCATAAAGCCAAAACGGCAGTGCATTTGGAAAAAATCCAGAATTTTACATTTAGGTATAAAACTGACTTTCTTGCATGTACACTTTTATTAAATTCACATATTAAAGTTAATTAACCTTCTTCATCTTACCGAAATTGGCATAAAGCCAAAACGGCAGTGCATTTGGAAAAAAATCCAGAATTTTACATTTAGGTATAAAACTGACTTTCTTGCATGTACACATTTAGAAATCCATATCAAGTTGCTTCAAATCATTAAATTCACATATTAAAGTTAATTAACCTTCTTCATCTTACCGAAATTGGCATAAAGCCAAAACGGCAGTGCATTTGGAAAATTCCAGAATTTTACATTTAGGTATAAAACTGACTTTCTTGCATGTACACATTTAGAAATCCATATCAAGTTGCTTCAAATTATTAAATTCCCATATTAAAGTTAATTAACTTTCTTCATTTTACCGAAATTGGCATAAAGCCAAAACGGCAGTGCATTTGGAAAATTCCAGAATTTCACATTTAGGTATAAAACTGACTTTCTTGCATGTACACATTTAGAAATCCATATCAAGTTGCTTCAAATCATTAAATTCACATATTAAAGTTAATTAACCTTCTTCATCTTACCGAAATTGGCATAAAGCCAAAACGGCAGTGCATTTGGAAAAAAATCCAGAATTTTACATTTAGGTATAAAACTGATTTTCTTGCATGTACACATTTAGAAATCCATATCAAGTTGCTTCAAATTATTAAATTCTTATATTCAGGTTAATTAACTTTCTTCATTTTACCGAAACGGCAGAGCATTTGGAAAATTCCAGAATTTTACATTTAGGTATAAAACTGACTTTCTTGCATGTACACAATTATAAATCCATTTCGAAGTTGATTCAAATCATTAAATTCACATATTAAAGTTAATTAACCTTCTTCATCTTACCGAAATTGGCATAAAGCCAAAACGGCAGTGCATTTGGAAAAAAATCCATAGTTTTACATTTAGGTATAAAACCGATTTTCTTGCATGTACACATTTAGAAATCCATATCAAGTTGCTTCAAATCATTAGCTTCACATCGTAAAGTTAAATAACCTTCTTCATCTTACCGAAATTGGCATAAAGCCAAAACGGCAGTGCATTTGGAAAATTCCAGAATTTCACATTTAGGTATAAAACTGACTTTCTTGCATGTACACATTTAGAAATCCATATCGAGTTGCTTCAAATCATTAGCTTCACATATTAAAGTTAATTAACCTTCTTCATCTTACCGAAATTGGCATAAAGCCAAAACGGCAGTGCATTTGGAAAATTCCAGAATTTTACATTTAGGTATAAAACTGACTTTCTTGCATGTACACATTTAGAAATCCATATCAAGTTGCTTCAAATCATTAAATTCACATATTAAAGTTAATTAACCTTCTTCATCTTACCGAAATTGGCATAAAGCCAAAACGGCAGTGCATTTGGAAAATTCCAGAATTTTACATTTAGGTATAAAACTGACTTTCTTGCATGTACACATTTAGAAATCCATATCAAGTTGCTTCAAATTATTAAATTCACATATTAAAGTTAATTAACCTTCTTCATCTTACCGAAATTGGCATAAAGCCAAAACGGCAGTGCATTTGGAAAATTCCAGAATTTTACATTTAGGTATAAAACTGACTTTCTTGCATGTACACATTTAGAAATCCATATCGAAGTTGACTCAAATCATTAAATTCACATATTAAAGTTAATTAACCTTCTTCATCTTACCGAAATTGGCATAAAGCCAAAACGGCAGTGCATTTGGAAAATTCCAGAATTTTACATTTAGGTATAAAACTGACTTTCTTGCATGTACACACTTAGAAATCCATATCGAGTTGACTCAAATCATTAAATTCACATATTAAAGTTAATTAACCTTCTTCATCTTACCGAAATTGGCATAAAGCCAAAACGGCAGTGCATTTGGAAAATTCCAGAATTTTACATTTAGGTATAAAACTGACTTTCTTGCATGTACACATTTAGAAATCCATATCAAGTTGCTTCAAATCATTAAATTCACATATTAAAGTTAATTAACTTTCTTCATCTTACCGAAATTGGCATAAAGCCAAAACGGCAGTGCATTTGGAAAAATTCCAGAATTTTACATTTAGGTATAAAACTGATTTTCTTGCATAAACACTTTTAAAAATACTTATAAAGTTGCTTCAAATCATTAAATTCACATATTCAAGTTAATTAACTTTCTTCATCTTACCGAAATTGGCATAAAGCCAAAACGGCAGTGCATTTGGAAAATTCCAGAATTTTACATTTAGGTATAAAACTGACTTTTCTTGCATGTACACATTTAGAAATCGTATCAAGTTGCTTCAAATCATTAAATTCACATATTAAAGTTAATTAACCTTCTTCATCTTACCGAAATTGGCACAAAGCCAAAACGGCAGTGCATTTTGGAAAATTCCAGAATTTTACATTTAGGTATAAAACTGACTTTCTTGCATGTACACATTTAGAAATCCAGATCAAGTTGCTTCAAATCATTAAATTCACATATTAAAGTTAATTAAATTTCTTCATCTTTCTAAAGTTGTCATAAAGCCATGACGCCAGTGCATTTGGAAAAAAATACATAAGTTTACATTTAGGTATAAAACTGACTTTCTTGCATATACACACTTAGAAATCCATATTAAGTTGCTTCAAATCATTAAATTCACATATTAAAGTCAATCAACTTCTTCATCTTACCGAAATTGGCATAAAGCCAAAACGGCAGTGCATTTGGAAAAATTCCAGAATTTTACATTTAGGTATAAAACTGACTTTCTTGCATGTACACATTTAGAAATCCATATCAAGTTGCTTCAAATTATTAAATTCCCATATTCAAGTTAATTAACTTTCTTCATTTTACCGAAATTGGCATAAAGCCAAAACGGCAATGCATTTGGAAAAATTCCAGAATTTTACATTTAGGTATAAAACTGACTTTCTTGCATGTACACATTTAGAAATCCATATCAAGTTGCTTCAAATCATTAAATTCACATATTCAAGTCAATCTTCATCTTACCGAAATTGGCATAAAGCCAAAACGGCAGTGCATTTGGAAAATTCCAGAATTTTACATTTAGGTATAAAACTGACTTTCTTGCATGTACACATTTAGAAATCCATATCAAGTTGCTTCAAATTATTAAATTCCCATATTCAAGTTAATTAACTTTCTTCATTTTACCGAAATTGGCATAAAGCCAAAACGGCAGTGCATTTGGAAAATTCCAGAATTTCACATTTAGGTATAAAACTGACTTTCTTGCATAAACACTTTTAGAAATACTTATAAAGTTGCTTCAAATCATTAACTTCATATATTAAAGTTAATTTACCTTCTTCATCTTACCAAAGTTGACATAAAGCCATAACGGCAATGCATTTGGAAAAATTCCAGAATTTTACATTTAGGTATAAAACTGACATTCTTGCATGTACACTTTTATTAAATTCACATATTAAAGTTAATTAACCTTCTTCATTTTTCCGAAATTGGCATAAAGCCAAAACGGAAGTGCATTTAGAAAAAATCCGTAATTTTAGATTTAGGTGGAAAACCGATTTTCTTGCATGTACACATTTAGAAATCCATATCAAGTTGCTTCAAATCATTATCTTCACTTATTAAAGTTAATTAACCTTCTCATCTTACTGAAGTTGGCATAAAGCCAAAACGGCAGTGCATTTGGAAAATTCCAGAATTTTACATTTAGGTATAAAACTGATTTTCTTGCATGTACACATTTAGAAATCCATATCAAGTTGCTTCAAATTATTAGCTTCACATATTTAAGTTAATTAACTTTCTTCATCTTACCGAAATTGGCATAAAGCCAAAACGGCAGTGCATTTGGAAAATTCCAGAATTTTACATTTAGGTATAAAACTGACTTTCTTGCATGTACACATTTAGAAATCCATATCAAGTTGCTTCAAATTATTAAATTCACATATTAAAGTTAATTAACCTTCTTCATCTTACCGAAATTGGCATAAAGCCAAAACGGCAGTGCATTTGGAAAATTCCAAAATTTTACATTTACGTATAAAAGTGCATTTGGAAAATTCCAAAATTTTACATTTACGTATAAAACTGACTTTCTTGCATGTACACATTTAGAAATCCATATCAAGTTGCTTCAAATTATTAAATTCCCATATTCAAGTTAATTAACTTTCTTCATTTTACCGAAATTGGCATAAAGCCAAAACGGCAGTGCATTTGGAAAATTCCAGAATTTCACATTTAGGTATAAAACTGACTTTCTTGCATAAAAACTTTTAGAAATACTTATAAAGTTGCTTCAAATCATTAACTTCATATATTAAAGTTAATTTACCTTCTTCATCTTACCAAAGTTGACATAAAGCCATAACGGCAATGCATTTGGAAAAATTCCAGAATTTTACATTTAGGTATAAAACCGATTTTCTTGCATGTACACATTTAGAAATCCATATCAAGTTGCTTCAAATTATTAAATTCCCATATTCAAGTTAATTAACTTTCTTCATTTTACCGAAATTGGCATAAAGCCAAAACGGCAGTGCATTTGGAAAATTCCAGAATTTTACATTTAGGTATAAAACTGACTTTCTTGCATGTACACATTTAGAAATCCATATCAAGTTGCTTCAAATCATTAAATTCACATATTAAAGTTAATCAACCTTCTTCATCTTACCGAAATTGGCATAAAGCCAAAACGGCAGTGCATTTGGAAAATTCCAGAATTTTACATTTAGGTATAAAACTGATTTTCTTGCATGTACACATTTAGAAATCCATATCAAGTTGCTTCAAATCATTAAATTCACATATTAAAGTTAATTAACTTTCTTCATCTTACCGAAATTGGCATAAAGCCAAAACGGCAGTGCATTTGGAAAAAATTCCAGAATTTTACATTTAGGTATAAAACTGATTTTCTTGCATAAACACTTTTAAAAATACTTATAAAGTTGCTTCAAATCATTAAATTCACATATTCAAGTTAATTAACTTTCTTCATCTTACCGAAATTGGCATAAAGCCAAAACGGCAGTGCATTTGGAAAATTCCAGAATTTTACATTTAGGTATAAAACTGACTTTCTTGCATGTACACATTTAGAAATCCATATCAAGTTGCTTCAAATTATTAAATTCCCATATTCAAGTTAATTAACTTTCTTCATTTTACCGAAATTGGCATAAAGCCAAAACGGCAGTGCATTTGGAAAATTCCAGAATTTCACATTTAGGTATAAAACTGACTTTCTTGCATGTACACATTTAGAAATCCATATCAAGTTGCTTCAAATCATTAAATTCACATATTAAAGTTAATTAACCTTCTTCATCTTACCGAAATTGGCATAAAGCCAAAACGGCAGTGCATTTGGAAAAATTCCAGAATTTTACATTTAGGTATAAAACCGATTTTCTTTCATGTACACATTTAGAAATCCATATCAAGTTGCTTCAAGTCATTAACTTTACATATTAAAGTTAATTAACTTTCTTCATTTTACCGAAATTGGCATAAAGCCAAAACGGCAGTGCATTTGGAAAATTCCAGAATTTCACATTTAGGTATAAAACTGACTTTCTTGCATGTACACATTTAGAAATCCATATCAAGTTGCTTCAAATTATTAAATTCACATATTAAAGTTAATTAACCTTCTTCATCTTACCGAAATTGGCATAAAGCCAAAACGGCAGTGCATTTGGAAAATTCCAGAATTTCACATTTAGGTATAAAACTGACTTTCTTGCATGTACACATTTAGAAATCCATATCAAGTTGCTTCAAATTATTAAATTCCCATATTCAAGTTAATTAACTTTCTTCATTTTACCGAAATTGGCAT
>NW_026089624.1:17823950-17835765 GCF_024586455.1 Bactrocera neohumeralis
ATGCCAGTATATCAGTTTTATATCTAAATGTAGAATTGTGGGATTTTTCCAAATGCACTACCGTTATGGCTTTATGGCAACTTCTGTAAAATGGAGAAGGTTAATTTACTTTAATATGTGACATTAATGACTTGAGTCAACTCGATATGGAATGCTTAATGTTTAAATGCAGGAAAATCGGTTTTATACCTAAATGTAAAATTGTGGAATTTTTTCAAATGCACTGCCGTTATGGCCTTATGCCAACTTTAGTAAGATGATAAGGGCTAATTAACTTTAAAATGTGAAGCTAATGATTTGAATCAATTTAGTATGGATTTCTAAATGTGTACATGCAAGAAAATCAGTTTTATACCGAAATGTAAAATTATGGAATTTTTCCAAATGCACTGTCGTTTTGGCTTTATTGCCAACTTGAGTAAGACAACTAAGGTTATTGAACTTGAATATGTGACGTTAATGATTTGAAGTAACTTGATATGGATTGCTAAATGTTTAAATGCAAGAAAATCGGTTTTATCCTAAATGTAAAATTGTGGAATTTTACCAAATGCACAGCCGTTATGGCTTTATGCCAACTTTAGTAAGATGAAGAAGGTTAGTTAACTTTAATATGTGAATTTAATAATTTGAAACAACTTGATATGGATTGCAAAATGTTTAAATGCAGAAAAATCGGTTTTATCCTAAATGTAAAATTGTGGAATTTTTTCAAATGCACTGCCGTTATGGCTTTATGCCAACTTTAGTAAGATGAAGAAATTTAATTAATTTTAATATGTCAAGCTAATGATTTGAAGCAACTAGATATGGATTTCTAAATGTGTACATGCAAGAAAGTCGGTTTTATACCGAAATGTAAAATTGTGGAATTTTTCCAAATGCGCTGCCGTTATGGCTTTATGCCAACTTTAGTAAGATGAAGAAAGTTAATTAACTTTAAGATGTGAATTTAATAATTTGAAACAAAGAAATCGGTTTTATATCTAAATGTAAAATTGAGGAATTTTTTTAAAATTCACTGCCGTTATGGCTTTATGCCAATCTTACTAAGATGAAGAAAGTTCATTAGTTTAAATATGTGAATTTATGAATTTTAAGCAACTTGATATGGATTTCTAAATGTGTACATGCAATAAAGTCGGTTTTATACATAAATGTAAAATTGTGGAATTTTTCCAAATGCGCTGCCGTTATGGCTTTATGCCAACTTTAGTAAGATGAAGAAAGTTAATTAACTTTAAAATGTGAAGCTAATGATTTGAATCAATTTAGTATGGATTTCTAAATGTGTACATGCAAGAAAATCAGTTTTATACCGAAATGTAAAATTGTTGAATTTTTCCAAATACACAGCCGTTATGGCTTTATGCCAACTTTGGTAAGATGAAGAAAGTTAATTTTTTTTAATATGTGAAGCTAATGACTTAAATGATATGAGTGCTTGGAACGCACTTATGAGAGATGCCCCCGCCACGATATCAAAGTCGTGCTTGGCGACTTCAACGCCAGGGTGGGCAAAGAAGGTATCTTTGGCACTACGGTCGGTAAATTCAGCCTCCACGAGGAAACATCCCCAAATGGGTTGAGGCTGATCGACTTCGCCGGGGCCCGAAATATGGGTATCTGTAGTACTAGATTCCAGCACAAAAAAATTCATCAAGCTTCCTGGCTGTCTCCGGATCGAAAAACTACCAACCAGATCGATCATGTTGTGATAGACGGAAGACACGTCTCCAGGGTTTTAGATGTGCGTGCGCTCCGAGGTCCTAACATCGACTCGGACCACTATCTTGTTGCAGCCAAGATTCGCACCCGCCTCTGTGCTGCAAAAAACGCACGCCAACAAACACAAGGAAGGTTCGACGTCGAAAAGCTGCAATCACAGCAGACTGCCGAACGATTTTCTACTCGGCTTGCACTCCTGCTCTCTGAGAGCACTCGTCAACAACTCGGCATAAGGGAACTGTGTTACGGCATTTCAAATTCCTTACGTACAGCTGCAACCGAAACCATTGGTTTTCGGAAAGTGCAAAACAGCTGGTACGACGAGGAGTGCCGTGTCGCAGCGGAGAGAAAACAGGCTGCCTACCTCGCAACGTTACGATCGACCACTACACGTGCGGGATGGGATAGATACCGAGAGTTGAAGAGGGAAGCGAGACGCATTTGCAGACAGAAGAAGAAAGAGGCTGAAATGCGTGAGTACGAAGAGCTTGATAAGCTGGCCGACAGGGGTAATGCTCGAAAATTCTACGGAAAAATGCGGCGGCTTACAGAAGGTTTCAAGACCGGAGCATACTCTTGTAGAACCCCCAAAGGTGATCTAGTCACTGATGCCCAGAGTATACTTAAATTATGGAGGGAACACTTCTCCAGCCTGCTGAATGGCAGTGAACGCACAACACCAGGAGAAGGAGAACCCGATTCCCCAATCGATGACGATGGAGCAAACGTACCATTACCCGACCATGAAGAAGTTCGAATAGCAATTGCCCGCCTGAAGAACAACAAAGCGGCAGGGGCCGACGGATTGCCGGCCGAGCTATTCAAACACGGCGGTGAAGAACTTCTTTGTAAAATATGTTCGGACGAAAGCATGCCCAACGATTGGAATTTAAGTGTGCTATGCCCAATCCATAAAAAAGGAGACCCCACAATCTGCGCCAACTACCTTGGGATTAGCCTCCTCAACATCGCATATAAGGTTCTATCGAGCGTATTGTGTGAGAGATTAAAGCCCACCGTCAACAAACTGATTGGACCTTATCAGTGTGGCTTCAGACCTGGCAAATCAACAACCGACCAGATATTCACCATGCGCCAAATCTTGGAAAAGACCCGTGAAAGGAGAATCGACACACCCAACCTCTTCGTCGATTTCAAAGCTGCTTTCGACAGCACGAAAAGGAGCTGCCTTTATGCCGCGATGTCTGAATTTGGTGTCCCCGCAAAACTAATACGGCCGTGTAATCTGACGTTGAGCAACACGAAAAGCTCCGTCAGGATCGGGAGGACCTCTCCGAGCCCTTCGATACCAAACGAGGTTTCAGACAAGGCGACTCCCTATCGTGGGTCTTCTTCAACCTGCTTCTGGAGAAAATAGTTCGAGCTGCAGAACTAAACAGAGAAGGTACCATCTTCTATAAGAGTGTACAGCTGCTGGCGTATGCCGACGATATTGATATCATCGGCCTCAACACCCGCGCCGTTAGTTCTGCTTTCTCCAGGCTGGACAAGGAAGCACAGAAAATGGGTCTGGTAGTGAACGAGGGCAAAACGAAATATCTCCTGTCATCAAACAAACAGTCGTCGCACTCGCGACTTGGCTCTCACGTCACTGTTGACAGTCATAACTTTGAAGTCGTAGATAATTTCGTCTATCTTGGAACCAGCGTAAACACCACCAACAATGTCAGCCTAGAAATCCAACGCAGGATAACTCTTGCCAACAGGTGCTACTTCGGACTGAGTAGGCAATTGAAAAGTAAAGTCCTCTCTCGACGAACAAAAGCCAAACTATATAAGTCGCACATAATTCCCGTCCTGCTATATGGTGCAGAGGCTTGGGCGATGACAGCAACCGATGAGTCGACGTTACGAGTTTTCGAGAGAAAAATTCTGCGAAAGATTTATAGTCCTTTGTGCATTGGCCACGGCGAATATCGCATTCGATGGAACGATGAGCTGTACGAGATATACGACGATATTGGCATAGTTCAGCGAATTAAAAGGCAACGGCTACGCTGGCTAGGTCATGTTGTCCGGATAGATGAAAACGCTCTAGCTCTGAAAGTATTCGACGCAGTACCCGCCGGGGGAGGCAGAGGAACAGGAAGACCTCCACTCCGTTGGAAGGACCAATTGGAGAAGGACCTGGCTTCGCTTGGAATATCCAACTCGCGCCACGTAGCGAACAGAAGAAACGACTGGCGCGCTGTTGTTAACACAACTATAATCGCGTAAGCGGTGTCTACGCCAATTAAGAAGAAGAAGAAGAAGATACAACTTGATATGGATTTCTATATGTGTACATGCAAGAAAGTCGGTTTTATACCTAAATGTAAAATTGTGGAATTTTTCCAAATGCACAGCCGTTATGGCTTTATGCCAACTTTAGTAAGATGATGAAAGTTAATTAATTTTTAATATGTGAAGATGATAATGATTTGAAGAAACTTGGTAAGGATTTCTAAATGTGTACATGCAAGAAAGTCGGTTTTATACCTAAATGTAAAATTGTGGAATTTTTCCAAATGCACAGCCGTTATGGCTTTATGCCGACTTTAGTAAGATGATGAAAGTTAATTAATTTTTAATATGTGAAGATGATAATGATTTGAAGAAACTTGGTATGGATTTCTAAATGTGTACATGCTAGAAAATCGGTTTTATATCCTAAATGTAAAATTATGGAATTTTTGCAAATGCACTGCCGTTATGGCTTTATGCCAACTTTAGTAAGATGGTGAGGGTTAATTAACTTTAATATGTGAATTTAATAATTTGAAAAAACTTGACATGGATTTCTAAAACTGTACATGCCAGTATATCAGTTTTATATCTAAATAGAGAATTGTGCGATTTTTCCAAATGCACTACCGTTATGGCTTTATGCCAACTTCAGTAAAATGGAGAAGGTTAATTTACTTTAATATGTGACATTAATGACTTGAGTCAACTCGATATGGAATGCTTAATGTTTAAATGCAGGAAAATCGGTTTTATACCTAAATGTAAAATTGTGGAATTTTTACAAATGCACTGCCGTTATGGCTTTATGCCTACTTTAGTAAGATGAAGAAATTTAATTATTTTTAATATGTTAAGCTAATGATTTGAAGCAACTAAATATGGATTTCTAAATGTGTACAAGCAAGAAAGTCGGTTTTATACCTAAATGTAAAATTGTGGAATTTTTCCAAATGCGCTGCCGTTATGGCTTTATGCCAACTTTAGTAAGATGAAGAAAGTTAATTAACTTTAAAATGTGAAGCTAATGATTTGAATCAATTTGATATTTTTTTTTTTTTTTTTTTGTTTGCGGGCGAGGGGGTGGAAAATGCCTTCCGCATCGTCGGTGCTATCGTCACAGCAGCGGTATGTGCCACTTGCAGGTCGCTAAAACCCCCCCTCTAAGGAACCGTCGCCCACCCTGGGACCGCGTTTGCATTACTTCAGGGTGGCGTTCCATTTTTCTCATTGAGAGATTTACATCTGCGCACCTGCGTCCAGGTCCCGCTTTTTGCTGCGTAGCAAGAGTGCAGCGAATTTCTTGATGATGCCCCAGTTTTCTTCACTTTCCATTTCCAACATAACGCTGACTAAATTGTCCGCGTTTATTGGGCCAACCAGGTCCTCTACAGCGGTGCGAGCTGGAGGCTGTGTGAGTCGAGCCATGCTTGGGTCCGTATCATGACCTGGTTCAGCTTTCTTCGCGCTTCTTCTGTGTCCCTTGCTGTGATTACTGCTGCAATGTCGTCGGCGTAGCCTATTAAATACGATTCATCTGGCATTTCTAGTTTTAATATAGCGTCATAGCTAATGTTCCATAAGTCTGGTCCGAGGATGGATCCTTGTGCTGCTCCTGACGTGACCGCTATCTGTCGTGTTCCCTCTTTAGTTTCGTATAGCAGCTTCCTGTTGCTAAGGTAGCTCCGCACCACGGCCCTGATGTAGCCGGGTACCTTAAAGCTTTTCTCGAGAGCGTCGATCATATCTACCCATCTAGCGCTGTTGAAGGCGTTTCGGACATCTAGAGTCGCCAGCAACACTATTCTTTTGTATTTATGCCATCTACGTTGTGCGACTTCTACGCTTTCGATGACGCATTTTATTGCTCCTATGGTCGACCTGCCGGGTCTAAAGCCATATTGTCTAGGGGACAGTCCTCCAGCTTCGTTGATAGCCGCTTCAAGTCTGGGTTTAAGCAGGGTTTCGTATAGCTTTCCCGCTGTGTCAAGCATACATAGAGGGCGGTATGCTGATGGCGAATTGGGGTCTCCTTTTCCCTTACTGATTAGAACCAGCCGTTGCTTTTTCCAGAGTTCAGGGAATATTCCGGCTTCAAGGCAGGCGTTGTACATGTTCAGTAGTACTCCTGGGCGCTCTGCAGCGATTATTTTGAGAATTTCTGATGGGATCCCGTCCGGTCCGGGAGATTTGTTGGCCTTGAGCTTTGCAGTGGCTAGTTGCAGCTCTTCAAGGGTAAACCGGGGGATTTGCGTCGGTCTTAGGATGTGTTCTGGGTCCCTAGCCCTTGTTTCGTGTGTGGGGAATAGTGCGTTCACAATGTTATCCATTTTGGCAGCGGTTAGATCAGGTGGCTTTGCTCGAGCGCCGAGTTTCTTCATCACTATTTTATACCCGAGTCCCCAGGGGTTTCTATTTATATCCTCGCGTAGTTCCTCCCATTTTTTCTTTTTGCTGTCGTCGATGGCATGCTTTAGCTCCTTCTTTGCTATTCTCTGGAATTTAGGTCTCCGGCGATAATCAATTGACCTTCTATAGACCTGGCTGTATCCTCTATGTTGTCGAGCTTTCCTTGGAATTCCTGTATACTATCCCTTGGCGTCAAGTAGCAGCTGATTACTGTAAAAAGGTCGCTTTTGGCCCAGACGAAGACGTTGCCGTTCCCATTGTTTACAGTCCTGATATTACTCCCTGGTGGTAGCCATATAGCGGCGGTTGAGCTGCTATCTTCTAGCCAGATACCTCTCTCTTTCTGTTTGTATTGCTCGCTTATGATGATCATCTCGTAGTCGTTCTCCGTCACCATTTGCGAGAGTAGTGCGTCAGCAGTCTTGCATCTATGCATGTTGGCCTGTAGGATATTCATTTGCCTCGGTAATTCCTATATACCGTGCATTTTGCGGAGCCCGGGATGTGATCGATTTTTTCATGTTTGGCCTCTTTGCAAAGGCAACATGAAGGAGGCTTCTCGCAATCTTTCAATTTATGACCTGGTTGGCCGCATTTTATGCAAACACCTTGTCCCCTTCTATCGGGCCCTTTGCAGTCCCAGGTTAAGTGTCCTGGACCAAAGCAGCGGAAACACCTTTTGGGGGTTTCTTTCAGCCGCAGCCTGCAGCTAACTCAGCCGATTTTGATGCGTGCCTGTCGCATTAGTGCATCAGCTCTATCCTGGTACAGCGTTAAGTATGCCCTTACCTGCTCTCTTGTGTTAGGAGCTGTTATGTTGATCGCCAAGCCTTCGGTGGGGTCCTGTAGCGCTTCTTTGACAGCCCCTGCTACTTCTTCTTTTGTTGTCAGCGAGTCGAGGTCTCTAATTTCTATAGTAACCTTAGTTTTAAGGTCGGCTACAGTTGCAGTCTCTTTGAGAGTGGATTTGAGTGCCTCACAGAAGCTGGTCTTTGTGGACTGTCCCTTCTCTAGCTCTAGTAATAGGGCTCCGGCTCTTGTTTTGCGGATCCCTTTGATTTTGACTTCTGCCTCTTTAAGATCTACCTTGCTACGGATATTCTTGAGGACTTCGGCGTAGCTGTTTCCTTCTGCTGGTTTTATTATAACGGCCTCTGTTTGTCGTTTCGGCCTGTTATTTCCTTTCTGGTTTGCGGCCATGTTGTTGGCTGGTTGCCTCTTGTTTGCGTTTTTAGGCGCTTCTTCCCTCGTTCCTTCGTTGACGTGAGTTTTCCTGGCTTTTTTAGGCAAAACTTTTTGCCACTGGCTGTCGTTTTCGTGTCGTGGTCGCACTGTTTCTCGCGGCTCCACGGGGCTTGTCGCACGCCGCTTCGAGGTTGCTGACACGGGGGTCGCGATGCGTCTGCTTAGGTGTACCCGCCTTTTCTCGGTTTCCGCAGTGAGCCAATTTCTGCGGTAGCTCTTAATGACGTCGAAGAGCTCGTCTAGCTGTGCCGCTCCGTTCTTTACGTCCATGCTGACGTTCTTTTGCTTCGCCATCGCCAACTTCATTTTTTGCACTATCCCCTTGCACTTTTCAAGGGATTCTTCTTCTGCTCGTCTCATTTGGGTGATGTATTCTTGTTTCGGCGAGCTCTGATTTCCGTCTTTTGTGGCAGCTGGGGTACTCTTCCCTTCTCCCTGCTTTGCCGGTGCTGCTTGTGGGGCCGGAGTCTCCCTTGAGTCTGTCTTTTCGCCAGTTTTGTCCGTCTGCTTTGGGGTGTCGGTGAGTATGGGGGATCTGAGTATCCTGCTGCTTCTGCGGAACACCGTTCCGTATTCCTCTTCTTGTACGTCTTTGTTTTGCTGTTCCCTCTGTTGGGTTTTTTGTTGTAGTTGCGGTGTATTCATTTTTTCTGTTGGGTCTCCGTTTCAAGCCGCTATCTCCGCACGTTGTAGCAGTTGCCCTTTATGAACCCCGTGGTTATCTATGCAAGCAGGGAGGCCACGCAAGGGTTGACACAAGTCCTTATGGGAGCTTGTGTTCAGAGCCAGGTTCAGGCACGAATCAGGAGTTCGTCTCAACTGAACCTGTACGGCCATAGAAATTATGGCGACGTGCAATGAACGTACTTGAAGACCTGCCATGGTTTTAACGAGACGGAGGTGAGAGCAGTATTAGCCTGCCAGCCATTTCAATAAGATATCACTCTTATCTACTGAGGTGACAGAATACTGCCCTCCCCAGCCCTTTGTCGGTTTTATCCGTTTCGGTTTTCCAGTATTCCGTAATCAGAATCTTACTGGTCTCGATTCTGATGGGCTCTTGCCCAGGGGTTTTCTTCGTCTTCTGTGCACCTTTGGTGCTGGTCGCTGTGTCCCTCGTCGCTTTGTTGCCTCCCTCTCGTGGGTAGGTTCTTCCCTCGGTGCAGCCCCGGTGGGGGTTGTGGACGCTTATTTGAAGGCGGCATCTTCTCGCCTCTTCGCGGGAGGTTCATTGGGCGCGTGAGGCGTTTTGAGCCAAGCCCTCCTCTCCTGCAGCTCTTGGTCGGGGGCTGCGTATTACTATTCGCAGCTGACCTACTTAGCGTAGGCCGTCCACTATCCGCCAGCTGTGACCACGGTAGTAGCCTGAGCTCAGCCTTACCTGAATCAATTTGATATGGATTTCTAAATGTGTACATGAAAGAAAATCGGTTTTATACCGAAATGTTAAATTGTGGAATTTTTCCAAATGCACTGCCGTTATGGCTTTATGTCAAATTGAGTAAGGTGATGAGTGTTAATTAAATTTAAAATGTGAAGGTAATGATTTGAATCAATTTGATATGGATTTCTAAATATTTACATGCAAGAAAATCGATTTTAAACTTAAATCTAAAATTGTGGAAGTTTTCTAAATGTACTGCCGTAATGGCTTTATGCCAACTGTAGTAAGATGGTGAAGGTTAATTAACTTTAATATGTGAATTTAATAATTTGAAACAACTTGATATGGATTGCAAAATGTTTAAATGCAGAAAAATCGGTTTAATACCTAAATGTAAAATTGTGGAGTTTTACCAAATGCACAGCCGTAATGGCTTTATGCCAACTTTAGTAAAATGAAGAGAGTTAGTTAACTTTAATATGTGAAGCTAATGACTTAAAGCAACTTGATATGGATTTCTAAGTGTGTACATGCCAGAAAATCGGTTTTATACCTAAATGTAAAATTGTGGAATTTGTCCAAATGCTCTGCCGTTATGGCTTTATGCAAACTTTAGTAAGATGAAAAAAGTTAATTAACTTTAAACTGTGAATTTAATAAATTGAAACAACTTGATATGGATTTCTAACTGTGTACATGCAAGAAAGTCGGTTTTATACCTAAATGTAATACTATGGACTTTTTCCAAATGCACTGCCGTTATGGCTTTATGTCAACTTTAGTAAGATGAAGAAAGTTAATTAACTTTAATATGTGAAGCTAATGATTTGAAGCAACTTGATATGGATTTCTAAATGTGTACATGCCATAATATCGGTTTTATACCTAAATGTAAAATGATGGAATTTTTCCAAATGCACTGCCGTTAGGGCTTTATGCCAACTTTAGAAAGATGAAGAAAGTTAATTAACTTTAATATGTGAATTTAATAATTTGAAGCAACTTGATATGGATTTCTAAATGTGTACATGCAAGAAAGTCGGTTTTATACTTAAATGTAAAATTGTGGAATTTTTCCAAATGCACTGCCATTATGGCTTTATGCCAACTTGAGTAAGATGAAAAAGGTTAGTTAACTTTAATATGTGAAGCTAATGATTTGAAGCAATTCTTTGTGGATTTCTAAATGTGTACATGCAAGAAAGTCGGTTTTATACTAAATATAAAATTGTGGAATTTTTCCAAATGCACTGTCGTTACTTTATGCCAACTTGAGTAAGATGACAAAGGTTAATTAACTTGAATATGTGACGTTAATGATTTGA
Source organism: Bactrocera neohumeralis (assembly GCF_024586455.1). Lineage (NCBI taxonomy): Eukaryota > Metazoa > Arthropoda > Insecta > Diptera > Tephritidae > Bactrocera > Bactrocera neohumeralis. Next base: position 17,834,286 of record NW_026089624.1, read on the forward strand.
AGTAACTTGATATGGATTGCTAAATGTTTAAATGCAAGAAAATCGGTTTTATCCTAAATGTAAAATTGTGGAATTTTTCCAAATGCACAGCCGTTATGGCTTTATGCCAACTTTAGTAAGATGAAGAAAGTTAATTAACTTTATTATGTGAATTTAATGATTTGAAGCAACTTGATATGGATTTCTCAATGTGTACATGCAAGAAATTCGGTTTTATACCTAAATGTAAATTGTGGAATTTTCCAAATGCACTGCCGTTATGGCTTTATGCAACTTAAGTAAGATTAAGAAGGTTAATTAACTTTAATATGTGAAGCTAATGATTTGCAGCAACCTGGTACGGATTTCTAAATGTTTACATGCAAGAAAATCGGTTTTATGCCTAAATGTAATATTGCGGAATTTTGCCAAATGCACTGCCGTTATGGCTTTATGCCAACTTTAGTAAGATGAAGAAAGTTATTTAACTTTAATATGTGAATTTAATGATTTAAAGCAACTTGATATGGATTGCTAAATGCAGGACATGCAGGAAAGTCGGTTTTATACCTTAATGTAAAATTGTGGAATTTTTCCAAATGCACAGCCGTTTTGGCTTTATGCCAACTTGAGTAAGATGAAGAAAGTTAATTAACTTTAATATGTGAAGCTAATGATTTAAAGCAACTTGATATGGATTTCTAAATGTGTACATGCCAGAAAATCGGTTTTATACCGAAATGTAAAATTGTGGAATTTTTCCAAATGCACTGCCGTTATGGCTTTATGTCAACTTGAGTAAGGTGATGAGTGTTAATTAACTTTAATATGTGAATTTAATAATTTAAAATAACTTGATATGGATTTCTAAAACTGTACATGCCAGTATATCAGTTTTATATCTAAATGTAGAATTGTGGGATTTTTCCAAATGCACTACCGTTATGGCTTTATGCCAACTTCTGTAAAATGGAGAAGGTTAATTTACTTTAATATGTGACCTTAGGGTTTATCCCAAACCTTTAGAAAGATGGGGGGGGTTAATTAACTTTAATTTAAAGCTAATGATTTAAAACAACTTGATCCCGGGATTTCTTTGGGGTACATAAAAAGAGGGTGGGTTTTTTATCCCTTTAAATTAAAAATATAAAAATTTTTTCCAAATCACTGTTTTGGCTTTTTCAACTTGAAGGTAAAAATTTTTAATTTTTTTTTAATTATGTAAGTTAATGATTTGGGAAATTGATATGGTTTTCTAAATTTTAAAGCAAAAAATTTGTTTTTCCAAAAATGAAAAATTTTTGGAAATTTTTTCCAAATCCCAAAAAATTAGGGCTTTATCCCAACTTTAGAAAGATGAAAAAGTTAATTAACTTTAAAGGGAAACTTTGATTTAAACAATTAAATATGGTTTTTTAAATTTTAATCCCAAGAAAATGGGTTTTTATCCCAAAAATTTTAAATTGGGGAAATTTTTTTTCCCAAATCCCGCCGTTTTGGC
>NW_026089624.1:17835865-17859436 GCF_024586455.1 Bactrocera neohumeralis
TTTAAGGTATAAAACCGACTTTTTTGCATGTCCACATTTAGCTATCCATATCGAGTTCATTAAAATAATTAACGTCACATATTAAAGTTAATTAACCTTGTTCATCTTACAGAAGTTGGCATAAAACCAAAAAGACAGTGCATTTGGAAAAATTCCACAATTTTACATTTAGGTATGAAACAGATTTTACTGCATTTAAATATTTAGCAATCCATATCGAGCTGATTTAAATCATTAACTTTACATATTAAAGTTAATTAACCTTCGTCATCTTACAAAAGTTGGCAGAAAGCCAAAACGGCATTGCATTTGGCAAAATTTTTGAATTTTACAATTAGGTACAAAACAGATTTCCTTGCATATACACACTTAGAAATCCACACCGAATTGCTTTTAATCATAAGCTCAACATATTAAAGTTAATTAACCCTCATCGTTTTACTCAAGTTGACATAAGACCATAACGGCAGTGCATTTGGAAAAAAATCCATAATTTTACATTTAGGTATAAAACCGATTTTCTTGCATGTACACATTTAAAAATCCATATTAAGTTGATTCAAATCATTAGGTTAACATATTAAAGTTAACTAACCTTCTTCAACTTAATAAAGTTGGCATAAAGACAAAACGTCATTGCATTTGGAAAAATTTCACAATTTTACATTTAGGTATAAAACCGATTTTCTTGCACATACACATTTTGTAATATATGTCGAATGGCTTCAAATCATGCACTGTCGTCATTGGGAAAAATTACAAAATTTTACATTTAGCTATAAAACCGACTTTCTTGGATGTACACATTTAGAAATCCATATCGAAATGATTAAAATCATTAGCTTAACATATTAAAGTTAATTAACCTTCTTCATCGTACAGAAGTGTGCATAAAACCAAAACAATACAGCATTTGGAAAAACTCCACAATTTTACATTTAGGTATAAAACCGATTTTCTTGCATATACACATTTTGTTTTGGACATACCAATGCCTTCAAATCATTAGCTTCACATATTAAAGTTAACCAACCTTCTTCATCTTACTGAAGTTAGCATAAAGCCAAAACGGCAGTGCATTTGGAAAAATTCCACAATTTTACATTTAGGTATAAAACCGATTTTCTTAGATATACACATTTTGTAATATATGTCGAATGGCTTCACATATTACAGTTAATTAACCTTCCTCATCTTACTGAAGTTAGCATAAAACCAAAAAGACAGTGCATTTGGAAAAATTCCACAATTTTACATTTAGGTATAAAACCGATTTTCCTGCATTTAAATATTTAGCAATCCATATAGAGTTAATTCAAATCATTAACTTTACATATTAAAGTTAATTAACCTTCGTCATCTTACAAAGGTTGGCAGAAAGCCAAAACGGCATTACATTTGGAAACATTCTACAATTTTATATTTAGGTATAAAACCGATTTTCTTGCATATAAACATTTAGAAATCCATATCAAGTTGCTTTTAATCATTAGCTTAACATATTAAAGTTAATTAACCCTCATCATCTTACTCAAGTTGACATAAGACCATAACGGCAGTGCATTTGGAAAAAAAATTCCATAATTTTACATTTAGGTATAAAACCGACTTTCTTGCATGTACACATTTAGAAATCTATATCAAATTGCTTCAAATCATTAGCTTCACATATTAAAGTTAATTAACTTTCTTCATCTTACTAAAGTTGGCATAAAGCCATAACGGCAGTGCATTTGGAAAAAAATCCATAATTTTACATTTAGGTATAAAACCGATTTTCTTGCATGTACACATTAAGAAATCCATATCAAGTTGATTCAAATCATTAGCTTAACATATTAAAGTTAATTAACCTTCTTCATCTTACAGAAGTTGGCATAAAGCCAAAACGACAGTGCATTTGGAAAAATTCCAGAATTTTACATTTAGGTATAAAACCGATTTTCCTGCATGTACACATTTAGCAATCCATATCGAGTTGATTCAAATCGTTAACGACACATATTAAAGTTAATTAACCTTCTTCATCTTACAGAAGTTGGCATAAAGCCAAAACGACAGTGCATTTGGAAAAAAGTCCAGAACTTTACATTTAGGTATAAAACCGATTTTCCTGCATGTACACATTTAGAAACCCATACCAAGTTGCCTCAAATCATTAGCTTAACCTAATATTAAGTTAATTAACCTTCTTCATCTTACTCAAAGTTGGCATAAAGCCAAAACGGCAGTGCATTTGGAAAAATTCCATAATTTTACATTTAGGTATAAAACCAATTTTCTTGCATATACACATTTAGAAATCCATATCAAGTTGCTTCAAATCATTAGCTTCACATATTAAAGGTAATTAACGTTCTTCATCTTACTGAAGTTGGCATAAGGCCAAAACGGCAGTGCATTTGGAAAAGTTCCAAAATTTTACATTTAGGTATAAAATCGATTTTCTTGCATGTACACATTTAGAAATCCATAACAAGCTACCTCAAATCATTAGCTTCACATATTAAAGTTAATTAACCCTCTTCATCTTACTCAAGTTGACATAAGACCATAACGGCAGTGCATTTGGAAAAAAAAATCCATAATTTTACATTTAGATATAAAACCGATTTTCTTGCATGTACACATTAGAAATCCATATCAAGTTGACTCAAATCATTAGCTTAACATATTAAAGTTGATTAACATTCTTCATCTTACTAATGTTGACATAAAGCCAAAACGGCAGTGCATTTGGAAAAATTCCACAATTTTACATTTAGGTATAAAACCGATTTTCTTGCATTTACACATTTAGAAATCCATATCAAGTTGATTCAAATCATTAACGTCACATATTAAAGTTAATTAACCTTCTTCATCTTACAAAAGTTGGCATAAAGCCAAAACGGCAGTGCATTTGGAAAAATTCCACAATTTTATATTTTGTATAAAACCGGTTTTTTGGCATGTACACTTTTACAAATCCATATCAAGTTGCTTCAAATCATTAGCTTCACATTTAAAGTAATTTAACCTTCTTCATCTTACTGAAGTTGGCATAAAGCCAAAACGGCAGTGCATTTGGAAAAATTCCACAATTTTTCGTTTAGATATAAAACCGATTTTCTTGCACGTGCACATTTAGAAATCCATATCAAGTTGCCTCAAATCATTAGCTTAACATATTAATGTTAATTAACCTTCACCATCTTACTCAAGCTGGCATAAAGCCAAAACGGCAGTGTATTTGGAAAAATTCCACAATTTTACATTTAGGTATAAAACCGATTTTCTTGCATGTACACATTTAGAAATCCATATCAAGTTGCTTCAAATCATTAGCTTAACATTTTAAAGTTAATTAACCTTCTTCATCTTACTGAAGTTGGCATAAAGCCAAAACGGCAGTGCATTTGGAAAAATTCCAGAATTTTACATTTAGTTATAAAACCGATTTTCTTGCATGTACACATTTAGAAATCCATACCAAGTTGCTTCAAATCATTATCTTAACATATTAAAATTAATTAACCTTCTTCATCTTACTGAAGTTGGCATAAAGCCATAACGGCAGTGCATTTGGAAAAATTCCACAATTTTACATCTAGGTATAAAACCGATTTTCTTGCATATACACATTTAAAATCCATATCAAGTTGCTTCAAATCATTAGCTTCACATTTAAAGTTACTTTAACCTTCTTTATCTTACAAAAGTTGGCAGAAAGCCAAAACGGCAGTGCATTTGGAAAAATTCAGAATTTTACATTTAGGTATAAAACCGACTTTCTTGCATGTACACATTTAGAAATCCATATCAAGTTGCCTCAAATCATTAAATTCACATATTAAAGTTAATTAACTTTCTTCATCTTACAGAAGTTGGCATAAAGCCAAAACGGCAGTGCATTTGGAAAAATTCTACAATTTTACATTTAGGTATAAAACCGATTTTCTTGCATGTATGCATTTAGAAATCCATATCAAGTTGCCTCAAATCATTAGCTTAACATACTAAAGTTAATTAACCTTCATCATCTTACTCAAGTTGGCATAAAACCAAAACGGCAGTGCATTTGGAAAAAAATCCATAATTATACATTTAGGTATAAAACCGATTTTCTTGCATGTACACATTTAGAAATCCATATCAAGTTGCTTCAAATCATTAGCTTCTCATATTAAAGTTAATTAACCTTCACCATCTTACTGAAGTTGGCATAAAGCCAAATCGGCAGTGCATTTGGAAAATTCCAGAATTTTACATTTAGGTATAAAACCGACTTTCTTGCATGTAAACATTTAGAAATCCATATCAGGTTGCTTCAAATCATTAGCTTCACATATTGAAGTTAATTAACCTTCGTCATTTTACAGAAGTTGGCATAAAGCCAAAACGGCAGTGCATTTGGAAAAATTCCACAATTTTTCATTTGGGCATAAAACAAATTTTCTTGAATGTACACATTTAAAAATCCATATCAAGTTGCCTCAAATCATTAGCTTAACATTTTAAAGTTAATTAACCTTCTTCATCTTACAGAAGTTGGCATAAAGCCAAAACAACAGTGCATTTGGAAAAATTCAACAATTTTACATTTAGGTATAAAACCGATTTTCTTGCATGTACACATTTGAAATCCATATCAAGTTGCCTCAAATCATTAGCTTAATATATTATAGTTAATTTACCTTCTTCATCTTACTGAAGTTGGCATAAAGCCAAAACGACAGTGCATTTGGAAAAAATTCCAGAATTTTACATTTAGGTATAAAACCGATTTTCCTGCATTTAAACATTAAGCAATCCATATCGAGTTCATTCAAATCATTAGCTTCACATATTAAAGTTAATTAACCTTCTTCATCTTACAGAAGTTAGCATAAAGCGAAGACGGCAGTGCATTTGGAAAAATTCCGGAAAAAATTCCATAATTTTACATTTAGGTATAAAACTGACTTTCTTGCATATACACATTTAGAAATCCATATCAAGTTGCTTCAAATCATTAGCCTAACATATTAAAGTTAATTAACCCTCATCATCTTACTCAAGTTGACATAAGACCATAACGGCAGTGCATTTGGAAAATAAATTCCATAATTTTACATTTAGGTATAAAACTGACTTTCTTGCATGTACACATTTAGAAATCCATATCAAGTTGCTTCAAATCATTAGCCTAACATATTAAAGTTAATTAACCCTCATCATCTTACTCAAGTTGACATAAAGCCATGACGGCAGTGCATTTGGAAAAAAAACCATAATTTTACATTTAGGTATAAAACAGATTTTCTTGCATGTACACATTTAGAAATCTATATCAAGTTGCTTCAAATTATTAAATTCACATATTAAAGTTAATTAACTTTCTTCATCTTACTCAAGTTGACATAAAGCCATAAGGGCAGTGCTTTTGGAAAAAATTCAAAATTTTACATTTAGGTATAAAACCGGTAATCCGGCATGTACACATTTAGAAATCCATATCAAGTTGCTTCAAATCATAAACTTCATATATTAAAGTTAATTAACCCTCTCCGTCTTACTCAGGTTGACATAAAGCCATAACGGCAACGCATTTGGAAAAATTCTACAATTTTACATTTAGGTATAAAACCGATTTTCTTGCATATACACATTAAGAAATACATATCAAGTTGCTTCAAATCATTAGCTTCACATACTAAAGTTAATTAACCTTCATCATCTTACTGAAGTTGGCACAAAGCCAAAACGGCAGTGCATTTGGAAAAAAATCCGTACTTTAACATTTAGGTATAAAACTGATTTTTTTGCATATACACATTCAAAAATCCATACCAAGTTGATCCAAATTATTAAATTCATATATTAAAGTTAATTAACTTTCTTCATCTTACTCAAGTTGACATAAAGCCATAGCGATGTACACATTTATAAATCCATATCAAGTTGCCTCAAATCAGTAGCTTATCATATTAAAGTTAATTAACCTTCTTCATCTTACAGAAGTTGGCATAAAACCAAAACGACAGTGCAGTTGGAAAATTCCAGAATTTCACATTTAGGTATAAAACCGATTTTCTAGCATATACACATTTAGAAATATATATCGAAGTTGCTTCAAATCATTAGCTTCACATATTAAAGTTAATTAACCCTCATCATCTTACTAAAGTTGACATAAGACCATAACGGCAGTGCATTTGGAAAAAATTCCATAATTTTACATTTGGGTATAAAACCGACTTTCTTGCATGTACACATTTAGAAATCCATATCAAGTTGCTTCAAATCATTAGCTTAATATATTAAAGTTGATTAACTTTCTTCATCTTACTGAAGTTGGCATAAAACTTAAACGACAGCGCATTTGGAAAAATTCTACAATTTTACATTTAGGTATAAAACCGCTTTTCTTGCATGTACACATTTAGAAATCCATATGAAGTTGCTTCAAATCATTAGCTTAACATATTAAAGTTAATTAACCCTCATCATCTTACTCAAGTTGACATAAACCAAAACGGCAGTGCATTTGGAAAAATTCCATAATTTTACATTTAGGTATAAAACCGATTTTCTGGCATGTACACATTTAGAAAATCCATATCAAGTTGCTTCAAATCATTAGCTTCACATATTAAAGTTAATTAACTTTCTTCATCTTACTGAAGTTGGCATAAAACCGAAACGACAGTGCATTTGGAAAAATTCTACAATTTTACATTTAGGTATAAAACCGCTTTTCTTGCATATACACATTTAGAAATACATATGAAGTTGCTTCAAATTATTAAATTCACATATTAAAGTTAATTAACCCTCATCATCTTACTCAAGGTGACATAAGACCATAACGGCAGTGCATTTGGAAAAAAATCCATAATTTTAAATTTAGGTATAAAACCGATTTTCTTGCATGTTCACATTTAGAAATCCAAATCGAGTTGATTCAAATCATTAGCTCAACGTATTAAAGTTAAACAACCTTCTTCATCTTACAGAAGTTGGCATAAAGCCAAAACAGTGCATTGGGAAAAATTACAGAATTTTACATTTATATATAAAACCGATTTTCCAGCATTTAAACATTTAGCAATCCATATCGAGTTGATTCAAATCATTAAACATATCAAAGTTAATTAACCTTCTTCATCTTACAGAAGTTGGCATAAAGCCAAAACGCCAGTGCATTTGGAAAAATTCCTCAAATTTACGTTTAGGTATAAAACCGATTTTCTTGCATATGCACACTTAGAAATCCACACCGAATTGCTTTAAATCATTAGCTTCACATATTAAAGTTTATTAACCTTCATCGTTTAACCCAAGTTGACATAAGACCATAACGGCAGTGCATTTGGAAAAAAATCCATACTTTTACATTTAGGTATAAAACCGATTCTCTTGCTTGTACAAGTTAAGAATGCTTGCACAAACTCGCTAACCTTTGAACACTTATTTGATCGTACTTTTTGTTTAAGCTCAACTTCATTACACAACACTCTTTTTGTATTAGTTGAACTAAGTTTGAGTGATTTCGTCATTGGACATGCGCACTAAGTTACTTGCTCTCGCGCTTGATTTAAGTCGTGACAACAGCACTTTCAGATTACAACAAATACATGAGACGAATAACGATTGTTGCATTGTCTAGCGGAAAGCGTTAGTGAGACTTCTTCGAGCTTGGTTTGGTTGAGCGAAGAACTTTTGTAAAGAGGCAGAATAGAGATTAACGTGGACAACGAAAGTTGAGTTTTATTGAATTATTTTAAGTGGCGCCCAACGTGGGGCCTGTCGAGAAAATTCTATTCGCAACTTGTTTTGAACGGTCGATTTGATCAATTCTACAAGTATTATTCCTATAAGGAAGGACGAACCAAGCGGCATCGTGGGAATTCTCCATTCGAGTCTTTACTCTTCATTTTAAGCTTGGCAAACCAGAATTAGAAATTTGTTGAAATTATGTAAGTAATGATTGAAATTGATAATTGTTCAATAGTGAAAAATTAAAAAAAATTTAAAAAAAATATAAAATTTGATATTGACGTCAAATAAATTAAAACTGTATGTATGTCAGTGCCTTTTTTAAGTGTTGTTGGATCATAGCGAGTTACGTAACATACACGTGTTGAAAAGTTAATTGATTAATTGAAATTTTCGTAATACAAGTTGGTTCCATAATTTTTTCCATCGTTAAAAACTGCAAGATTGCGAACTCTATATGAGAAGAGAAAAATTGAAATATAGATTTCAAAAACCCGTTTTGCGAGCTGTGAAAGCGTAGTAGGATTGTATTCCAAATAGCGTATTTAACACCCATTAAGAAAGGCAAACTCAAGTCAAAATTTTCTCAACATATCTAAGTTATTCCAATTAAGCAGGATATACTTATAAATTTATCTGCAGCTTTGAGAATATAAGAGGATTAAAACTTATAATTAATAAACTTATAGCATTTTCTATTGTTCATTTGTTTAATGTTATATAGCGGTAATTTCTCTTTGTATCAAAATTCAAAATGGAGGTCACACGAGAATAGGTCTCTGTTAACCCTTCAATAGATTCTAAAAATTCTAGTCTCGACTTAATAAAATCTTTACCGGAATTTAGTGGCGATGCCTCATCTTATCCTGCTTGGCGCTCTGCGGCCAACTTCGCTATTAAGTACTATCCCGAAGGTTCAGAAAGGTATTACGTTGCAATGGGTATTTTTAGAAATAAAATTACAGGTGCAACGAACTCGACGTTATCATCTTTCAATACCGTACTTAATTTTAAAGCAATAATTGCTAGGTTAGACCAAACATACGCAGACAAGAGACCCGTTCATGTTCTAGAATCGGAATTAAGCATTCTAAGGCAAGGAAACCTGACAATAACAGACTATTACGACGCAGTGGACAAACACTTGACGCTTATCATAAATAAGCAAATAATGGCGAACAACGGTAATACTGAAGTTATAAAAGCTTTTAATGATCGTGCAAGAGAAAATGCCCTTCGTGTTTTTATATCGGGCCTTCGCCGTCCGCTATGCGATATCCTTTTCTTCTCAGCACCAAAGGATTTGCCTACAGCATTGGCCGTAGCACAGGAGCTTGAGGTGAACCACAAACGCTATGATTTCGCGCAAACATTTGCGATGGGTAATTTATTAAAGCCAAATAAGGCAAGAACAACTATGCCACAGTATAATTTTCCGCAAGAAAACCAACAAAATCGTTCAATTAATTATAATAATAGATCAGTTTCAATGGATGTCGATGCTGGCACGTCTATGTATCAAAATCGTAATCCTTATCAAAATAACGCAATCGTCTCTCAACAACCCAATCAAGCCATAGTATTTAAACGTCCTCGTGAGCATTCTGGTTCTTTTCAAAAACCTTACCCGAAGACTCAACGTGTAAATTTTATGCCAGTTCAAATTGGCACAGTTTCTGACGAATCTGAAAACGATGAACATTATTATGCTTTTCATTTTTACACCGACAGCAACTACCGCTATGGGCCCAACCATATAAGCGATTGTAAAGTTAATTCAGAGATTAACTTTTTAAACTGAAGTCGCTCCTACCATTTATCACTAAAACAACAGCAGATGGTCAGGAGCTTAAACTATTAATTGATACGGGTACCTCGAAAAATTGTATAAAAAATCTTCCATTTCTTAACGGAATTAAACAAAGTTATACTCCTTTTACATTGAAATCACTAAACGGGATTAATTTCATAAACAGAAAATGCCTGATCAATGTCCTTAACCACACCTCAACCTTTTACTTACTTAATAATCTTAAAACGTTTGATGGTATAATCGGTTAAGACTTCCTTAAAGAAATTGGGGCGAAAATTGATATCGATGCTGGATATCTGCATTATCAGAATAGTTACGTAAAACTTCAGTATCTCTGCTGCAATCAAATTAACTTGATTACAATTAACGAAGATTCTGTTCCTGATAATATTCGATCTGAATTCGACCAATTGATTAATAATAATACGAATGCGTTTGCACATCCAGACCGTGCCCTTCCATACAACACGAACGTGGAGGCTACAATAAGTACTACCACGGATGACCCAATTTTTAGCAAAAGTTACCCGTATCCAATGTCAGCAACAGAGTTCATAAATTCAGAAATTAAGTCACTCCTAAAGGACAGTATAATACGCAAGTCGTCATCACCTTATAATTCCCCTGTCCATGTAGTAACCAAAAAAGACCTTGATGAAAATGGCAAGCAAAAGTTACGGCTGGTGATCGATTTTAGAAAAATCAACGAAAATACTACCTCTGATCGATATCCCATACCAGACACTTCCGTTATTTTGTCTAACTTAGGAAAGTCCAAGTATTTTACTACTCTAGATTTAAAATCAGGATTTCACCAAAATAATTTACGTGAAAGGGATAGACCGAAAACGGCGTTCAATATAAATAATGGGAAGTACGAATTTTGTCGCTTGCCATTTGGTTTGAAAAATGCTCCAAGCATTTTTCAACGAGCAATCGATGATATTCTTCGCGAAGAAATCGGTAAAATATGTCATGTATCGACGACATAATTATTTTTGAAGTGAAACTTCTTTACGCGCGCTTGGTTTGGGGAGTAAGCTGACGAACGCGTTACGAAAAGTGTGATCAGGCGAGGCGAACGGTAATTGGTGGGGGATATAGGCAAGCGTCAGCAGTGCGCGCGCACATTTTTCTTTCTTTCTCTTACAGCTGGGAAATGAAATATGTGTATACTTCAGTCAGTAGTTCGTTTGCGAGTTTACTAGCGTTACGCGAACGGTGATAGTTTGGTTATTTTATTGTAATTTACTGTAATTTTATTGCGTTTTGAACAATTTTATGAATTAATATTGTTCAATACATTCAATATTTTACGTTTAAAGTGAATAAAATTGTAAATTTATTTTAAAGTTTGTGTTATGTGAATTTTCGGGTAAATAATAACAAATTATGGAGGAAAGTGACACAGACTCCGAGTATCAAAGCGGTGCTTTAGGACCACCAACTAAGAAGAAATTACGAACGGAAATTGTGCATAAAAAGTGTGTGACAACAGATTCAAGACAAGATTTTAAACACAAAAAGTTGGTAAAAAACTTCGACAAAAAGCTTCCGCTTACGTTGCGGCACATAATATTGATAAACATGCCGTCCCAATAGAACGCAGAACATCTACCATTGCCATGAATAATAACAAAACAGTAAATGCAAAACGTAATCATTTTCCTTTAGTATCAGGATGTGCCATGACAATTCATAAATCTCATGGTGGAACATTCGATGAAGTAGTTTATGAATATCAAAGGACTCATTCTTTATCATTACTTTATGTTGCTCTATCACGAGTTACCAGTATTGACGGACTGTACATAGTACCAAAAGACAATGATAATAGATTTTATCATGGGCGAAAAAATGATACATCGATCATATCTTTACAAGATGAATTTCGCCGATTATCGTTGAACACATTGTCAACAATAGGTAGATTAAAGCGAAAAAATGTTAGATCAGCAGGAGTGGCAATTTATCAGAAATCGAATGATACTTCGAATATAGTAACTTCGAACATGGACATTCTATTACGACATATTCGTGAAGTTGATATTGGTCAGTCATCAATTGGTGATATACATATGTGCTGCTCAGTGTGTTTTGGACGATGAAACAAACATCATAATGGTAGTTGTTTACATTTCGGCCAATAACACAGATAATAAAATCATAAAGTTTATATACAGAAGACTTATGATTTATGGTCGAGTAGGTTCTGAAGAACTAGGAGAAAACTATCATACGTTGCCACTAATCGTAGCAGGAAATTTCAATATCAATTTCGCATCCGAAGATGGACAACTCTTGATAAACTTTCTACGAGATAAATTAGAATTACAAATGAATAATGACCGTAATGAGCCAACTACAAGACATGGAACAACAACCTATGCAGTTTTTTCTAGATTTCTGTCTAATTTTAATTCTAAAATATATGTATCGTATTTCTCGTATCATAAGCCTATTGTCTCGGTTTTACAGTCAACTACAGTAATTACTGATGTACCTAATAATAAAAATAACGAATAAAACAATGAAAAAAAATAAAAGATCTATGCAAAAATATTAATTTACTAATGAAAACATAAAATAAATTTAAATATTTGTAGGAAATGAATATATGTATATGTGCATACATATATACATTGCACACACACATTCATATATATACATATAGATAGAGCGAAATAAGTTTCACTTCAGTCGTGCGGTCATAAGCACACTCACTTTTTTTCGCCTGATGAGTATTCACATCTGAAAGACTTAAATATAGTTTTAACCAAGTTAGAAAATTCTGGAATGAGAGTTTCACCAGAGAAATCCAAATTTTTTCATACAGAAGTCGAGTTCCTGGGATTTTTGGTCTCCCAAGATGGTATAAAAACTTGCCCAAACAAAATCCATGATATTATGAATTACAAAGTTCCAGAAAACCTACGCTCCTTGCGATCCTTTCTCGGTCTTGTAGGTTATTGCCGAAGATTCGTTAAGGATTATGCCGCCATTGTCAAACCTTTGACAAAATATTTGAGAAGAGAGAATGGGCACGTCGGAGCTAGCAAGTCCAAAAATATCAAAATAAAACTGGACCCAGACGCCATGTCTGCTTTTCAAAAAATTAAGAAAATATTAGCTTCAGAAGATGTTTTGCTCCAATACCCGGATTTTAATCGACCCTTCGAGCTAACCACCGATGCATCTTCAAATGCTCTGGGAGCTATACTATCACAAAACAATAGGCCTATAACGATGATTTCCCGCACACTTTCCTCAACGGAGCAGAATTATGCGACAAACGAACGTGAACTACTGGCTATAGTTTGGGCTCTAAAAACTCTTCGCCATTACCTTTATGGGGTTAAAAATATCCAAATTTTTTCAGATCATCAGCCACTAATATTCTCGATGTCGGAAAAAAATCCGAATACCAAAATGAAGAGGTGGAGTGCCTTTATCGAAGAGTTTTCGCCGACATTTCACTATAAGCCGGGAAGCGAATCAATGGGCACAGCTCATAGTGAGGAATCATTAAGCAGAGTTATAAAGACAATAAAATACCCAATAAATCAATTTAAGAACCAGCTTATACTTACAAAATCATCATGTTTAAAAAAATGTACAAAGATTTTATTTCAGAAGTATATCCGTCATACGATTTCCTTTGATTCGCTTGAAAATCTGCTCGAATGTTTAAAGACAGCCATAAACCCAAATATTACGAACGCAATACATTGTGACTTATCAACATTAGCAGAAATACAAAACGGTTTGATTTTATTCTTTCCCGGTATAAAATTTCTACATACAGAAGCATTTGTATTAGACTTAATTAACAAAACTGACCAGCTCGAAACAGTTGCTACGGAGCATAACCGCGCGCACCGTTGCTTGCAAGAAAATTTAATTTGCCTACCGAGAAAGCGGTCTTTTCCCTATCGGATTCTGCGAGAGTTATTTGGTGGAAGCCCGATTTTAGGTCGAGTGTTGTGAAATACTTGGCCTTTCCTAGATTTGATAGTATTGCGGTTACATTGGGGATGGGATATTTGTCATCGATGGTTTTTTCTTTTAATTTTCTGAAGTCTAAAAAGCACTTTTAGAGGCTTTATATAGTTCTTTGATGCCCCCGTATCAATCAATAATTTTAGTTTTCTCCCTGCAATTGTTCTTTCAATGAACGGTAGCAAGGAGTCCTGTCTAAAAAATTTAACTGGTTAGGTTCAGTAAGGTCGTCTTCGATTGATGAGGCCTCTGAGTTTGCTACTTCATAATACGTCGTATCTTCTTGATTAGAAGTAGAATTTACGTTTGGCTGGTAGATAACCCGTTGTTGTTTTGGTCCTGTGAATTTTGCAGAACTATTACTTGGTCTCTTCACTGTCTGTCCGTATTTTTGATTTTGATTATTAGGATATCGAGATGAGTATCCACTATTTTTCTGTTGTGCTGTAGGTTCTCTGAAGGGTTGCGAGATATCAACGTCCATTGGCTGTACTGGCTCTAGTTTCGGCGAAGTCCTGCTGTTGAAGTCCCGCGTTCTGTTAAAATGGGGAGTTTTCGCAAGATACGTGTCATTTGTCTGATATCTACTACTTGTATCTTTTTGCCTAGATTGCTCTATATTTAGCCTTTGGGCTTTGTCTTCCAGGCTCCTGGCATATGTGCTTGCGAACTGGTATCACTCATGGTTAGATTCCACCTCCTGTGCTAACGCTAGAGCCGAAGGTAGATCTTTAGGCCGGGCTGAGAATAACACATCACTAGGGGGTTTCTTAGTCCCTGAAATAAATACGGGTAATGCGTTAGTTCTTCTTGATCCATGCTAGACAAGGAAGCACAGAAAATGGGTCTGGCAGTGAACGAGGGCAAAACGTCATCAAACAAACAGTCGTCGCACTCGCGACTAGGCTCTCACGTCACTGCTGACAGTCATAACTTTGAAGTCGTAGATAATTTCGTCTATCTTGGAACCAGCGTAAACACCACCAACAATGTCAGCCTAGAAATCCAGCAGGATAACTCTTGCCAACAGGTGCTACTTCGGACTGAGTAGGAAACTGAGAAGCAAAGTCCTCTCTCGACGAACAAAAACCAAACTCTATAAGTCGCTCATAATTCCCGTCCTGCTATATGGTGCAGAGGCTTGGGCGATGACAACAACCGATGAGTCGACGTTACGAGTTTTCGAGAGAAAAATTCTGCGAAAGATTTATGGTCCTTTGCGTATTGGCCACGGCGAATATCGCATTCGATGGAACGATGAGCTGTACGAGATATATGACGACATTGACATAGTTCAGCGAATTAAAAGACAGCGGCTACGCTGGCTAGGTCATGTTGTCCGGATGGATGAAAACACTCCAGCTCTGAAAGTATTCGACGCAGTACCCGCCGGGGAAAGCAGAAGAAGAGGAAGACCTCCACTCCGTTGGAAGGACCAAGTGGAGAAGGACCTGGCTTCGCTTGGAATATCCAATTGGCGCCACGTAGCGAAAAGAAGAAACGACTGGCGCGCTGTTGTTAACTCGGCTATAATCGCGTAAGCGGTTTCTTCGCCAATTAAGAAGAAGAAGAAGAATGCATCCATTCTGTATTTTTCGTTTAGTGATGCAGCAATTGATTTTTCGGAAGTCATTATCGTTTTGTTAGTTAAAAGGGTTAACTTTTTCTCTAGCTCGTCGTAATATTGTAGTAGTGACAAACTTCCTTGGCGGAGAGTTGACATCTCCTGTTCGATCAAGTAAACTGGTCGTTTGTCGGAATAACTAAAATCGAGTCGATTAATTATGGTTTATTAATTTAGAACGGTATTAAATGAGGCCAGAACCATGTCGGCCGGGCCTTTAACTTTATTCCTAATGATGGCAACAGCCTGATAATGTTTGCTGCTACCCTCATAGTCTTCAAAAACTTTGTAGGCGGTGTGCGCCGCCTGCCGCCTGCCGCCTGCCGCCTGCCGCCACGATACATAATTCTCCTGCTTACCGTCGAAGTCCGGTAAGGACTTTACAATATCGAGTGGCTCCTCACATCTAATCCCGAGTACAATTTCTGTTTCCCTATATGTTTCTATGTTCGGTGTGTCGATTTTAACGTCATTTAGTCGTTGATTAATACTTGCAAGCTTTTGTTCGAAATTTTCTCTTTGAGTGGCAAGTGCACTACAAACTGCACTTTCCACTTATGCTCTTAATTGGTCTGGTTCCAGCGCCATTTCTTGTCTTTTGTCTGCCACTCTATATTCTGTCCACCAATTTTCTGTATTATCCCTATTGTTACACTGTCTCTTACTAACTTCTATTCCGTCAAGGCTCTCAAATATTTTGTCCAGGTCCTGATCACTCATGAGATTGATGTTAAACCGATACCAATAAGCTAGCCTGCGCAAAATTTATTTCTCACAAACTCGTGCAAATATTTACAGTTATATTTAACACAAGTTTTCTTTTTTAGCTACTTTTTTTATTAGAGCAATTCAACATACTATATTTTTTGCACTCTACTTATATATTTTTGAATCTTAATTCTATTGTTTAATTTTTTGTAAAAATTTTCGATCCCCTTTGATTGATTAATATGAGGAATGCACCGCGACCTTTGGTCTATTGTGCCCTCTCCTAACTCACATATACTCACCCAGCCCCAGCGCATCGATGAGTTCAATAGACTTCCGGGCGCTAGTGAGGCTATGCGATCACTATCCGAAAACATTGATCCGAGGGCCTTAGTCCTGCGTCTACAGACTGCTGTGCAGTCAATCAGCAGGTGCTTCGGGGTTTCAGGCTCCAAGTCGCAGAACCGGCAGTTAATGCAAGAGGATAGGCCCATGTTGTACAGGTGCCTATTCAACTTGCAGTGGCCGGTATACCAAGCGACCAGTAGCTTGAGTTTGTTCCTGGGGAGGTTTATTATAACCTTGAATCTGCTTAGATTGTATCCTCCCATTAGCAGCTTGGCATGTCTCATACCACGCGTTTGCCGCCAAAGCTTCTTCCCCGCGAAGTATCTCCTTTATGGTATGTGGACCTACCCCAATAAAGGGTTCTGGTCCCACCATCTTGGTGGAGGCTGCGGAGCGGGCTAGCTCATCCGCCAGTTCATTACCGGCTATACCTCTGTGACCAGGCACCCAGATTAGGTGTACCTTGTTACGTTCTGCAAGGCTGTTCAGCCTCTCCCTGCACTCCTGCACTAATAGCGATCTGATTTCGTAAGAAGAGATCTCTTTTAGCGCCGCTTGACTATCGCTGAGAATGGCAATTCTCTCATTGCGATAGTTGCGATGGAGGTTTATTTCTATACACCGACTTATGGCAAAAACTTCTGCCTGGAAAATGCTTGGGAACTCTCCCATGGGTATGGAGAGCTTAGTGCGTGGGCCCGCGATCTCCTCACCGATTCCCTCCGACATTTTCGAGCCGTCGGTGTACCACCTTAGCGTGCTATTCCTCAGCATCAGTTCGAGATTGGAATCATTCCACTCGTCTTTGCTGCCGAAGGTGACCTTAAACTTCTTCTTGAAGTTAACTGTTTTGGTAGTGCTGTCCCTCGGGAGAAGGGCTGATGGTACATCACCACTTATCTTTTCCATCCTCTGGGACGAGATTACCCTACCTTTGCCCCACCCCTCTGCCGTTATTTGCAGAATTGTGTGCTTGGCTACCTGACCTATAACCAAATGAAGCGGAATAAGCTCCGTCAGAACCTCCAGTGCTGCCGTTGGACAGGTGCGCATTGCGCCCGTCATGCAGACACAGGCTAGCCGCTGCAGCTTCGATAGCTTGGTCTTAACCGAAGTCTGCGACGCTATTGAGGCCCAGGCCACCGCCGCGTATGTGATTATTGGTCGCACTATCATGGTGTACAACCACCTGAGGATTCTTGGCTTACAGCCCCAGGACTTGCCCGCCAGCCGGTTGGACACCATTAAAGCTTTTGTTGCCTTGACCAGGGTCAGGTTTACATGCTGATTCCACCGCAAAGTAGAATCTAGCATCAAACCTAGGTATTTGACACTGCCGGTCATTCCTATCTCTCTGCCCCCAAGTGTAAGATTCCTGAGACCGGGTAAGGACCTGCGTCTCGTAAACGGGACTACGGTCGTCTTGGAGGGATTGATGTTTAATTAACCTCTTTACACAACGTCTTCGCCAGGTTTAGACCTCTTTGTATTAGGTCACGAGTGTCTTCTTGCCTCTTGCTATAATTACAATGTCGTCCGCATACCCTTGGCAGCGGATCCCATTGTTCGTTAGCAGTACTAACAGGTCGTCTACAACTAGACTCCATAGCAGGGGTGATAACACACCTCCCTGTGGGCAGCCTTTTGTTGTGCCAAGGCGAATCCTCTTTTCATCTCTTTTGGTCCCAGCAACTCTGGTACGCAATACAGATTCAATCCATCTGCGCACCGGTGCTGCCACATTCCTTTTCTCCAGTGCCTTGGCTACACTTTTATGAGACGTGTTGTCAAAGGCACTTTCGATGTCCAAGAACGCGCAAAGCATCACCTCTCCATGCTCTCTATTTCAGAGATTATCTGGTACAGAGCAGTGTTAGTGGATCTACCCGCTCTGTAGGCGTGCTGAGCCGCATGCAGGGGTTCTCTCTTCAGCACTGTCGACCTTATTTCATGGTCCACGATCTTCTCCATGGTTTTTAGTAGGAAGGACGTTAGACTGATTGGCCTAAAGGATTTCGCCAATGAGTAGTCCTTCCTACCCACCTTGGGTATGAAGATCACCTTCGATGTCCTCCATACCTCAGGGATGTACGCCAATGCGAGGCTCTCCCTCAGCAGCCGAATCAGGTGAGGCAGTAAATGCTGCTCCCCCTGTTGTGACAGCGCTGGAAAGATACCATCCACTCCCGGAAACTTGAATCTCTCAAACGAGGCCATAGCCCACCGGATCGAGTCCGCCGTAAACAGCCGTTTGGCGATACTCCAATCCTCGCGGGATGGCCTGTGTTCGATCACAGGTAGACACTGGTCTTCCCGAACCGTCTCCGGGAAGTGCGCCGCAGAAGCTCCGTCGCTCTGTCTTCTGCGCTGGTCGTGAATGTCCCATCACCTCTTTTGATTGCTCCTACTGCGTCGTTTGTGCCTCTGGCCAGGGCTTTATGCAGCCGGGCCGCCTCTGGCGTTGAGGTAACGTTCTCGCAGAATCTCCTGAAGCTAGCCTGCTTTGCAGACCTGATCTCCTTATTGCATAAAGTGAGATAGCTCCTGTATTCCTCCCAGACCCCCGTACGTTTCGCTTTGTTGAATAGGCTGCGTACTTTCTTCCGGAGGTCTGATAGTTTCCTTGACCACCAGGGGCTGTTTCGCCTGTCTGTGGTCACTTGTAGGGGGCAGCTGCCATGATAAGCGTTAATGACAGACTCGTTTAGCTTAGATAGCCTAATCTCCAAGCCTGGGCCTGGCACGCTGTTATCAATCTGCTCTCCCCTGCCCAATTCCTCACTTAGTATATCCATGAAGGCATCCCAGTTCGCCTTCCGAGGGTTGCGTCTGGGGGGGAGTTTCCTGACCTCTACCTTTAGCGTGAACCTTAACATCCTGTGGTCTGACATGGAGGGCTCCGTAGAGACTCTCCATTGCGATACCAATCCATTTGCAAACTCATTGCTCAAGTTGAGGTCCAGCACCTCCCTCCTGTTCATAGTTATGAATGTGGGTTCACACCCTACATTCTCAATTGCTAAATTACTGCCTACAACATATTCTAATAGGGACTCACCTCTCACGTTGCAGTCGGTGCTGCCTCATTCTGTGTGGTGAGCGTTCGCATCCCAGCCGATGATGAGGGGGAGCTTGTGCAGTCTGCAGTGCTCTACCAGCCTTTCCACCGCCTCCGGGGGTGCCGTTGCTGCCTCTCCCTGAAAGTATGCTGAAGCCAGGACGAAGTCTTTGCCCTCAGTATCCCTGGCCTGCACCGCCACCAAGTCCTGTGTCAGAAACTCTGAAATGCAAAAGAAATCAATATTGCTTCTGACAACTACGCACGTACTAGGCCTCTCGCTAGAGAAGTCCCAGATTACCTTATTTGCCTCCGTCTTGAGGCCCTTTATCTCTCCCTTATAGACCCAAGGCTCTTGGATCAGCAGTGTGCCCAGCTTCTCCGCAGCGAACCTGCTTGTAATGACAGCTGAGGCTGCCGCCGCATGATGCAGGTTCACTTGGGCAATTTCCATGGTGTCGGCCATCATAGAATCGGCTCGAGGAGAGAGAGATCCTCTACCCCGTCGCAACAACCGCACTGCTGTCCATTGGGCCTCCTAGTCCGTCTAGAAGCTCCTGCGTTGAAGGTAGCTCCATGTTCCGGCCATCTGCGGGGACGTCAGTGGTCCTTGCTGGCCCTGCCTGTCCGGACTTGCCCCGCAGGGCTGCTCCGACAACTCGTCCACCTCCATTCTAGTTTCCTCCGGGGCGGACTTCGGCACTGCCTGGTTATCGACGCCCCTGTCCTATAGAGTCGCAGGCGTTTTGGTTTCCTTGCTCGCGGTGTCAGCAGGCTTGTAGGGCCGCATGACGACAGTGCTATACCTGTAGAACAGGCGGAAGCTCGCGGCCCGGACATACTTATACGACTCGTCGTTGATGTATAGGTGTAACCTCCATCCCTCAATGTCGCCTAGCTTCTCCTTCTTACTGCCTGCAACACACCAGGACGAGATACTTAGTTCCCGGTTTTGGTTCCTCACCAGGTTCAAGGCGTGTTCGTAGGTCCTGTCCCCGCTCCAAGGGAGGAAAATCGTCATGCTGTGCATGATTGGCACATCTTCCACCCTCTTCACGCAGAGGACAGGGCCCGTCCAGCTTCCCAGCCTTGGAGCGTGCTCCCTCAGCCAGTCGGCGGACGACTCGTCCAGGCAGTCCACCTGCATCATACCTCCCCTGAAGTCGATGCCCAGGAAGGACGCCGTGTAGTCCTCTCCTTTGGACGCCTCGTCCATCAGGATGTCCTGAAGCACGGTGAGCTCATCCGGTTTTAGCGACTCCGCCGGGTATCTGAAAGGCAGAACAGTCTCTGACAGCATCCGCATACCCGCGCCGCCCCTCCTCCACCCGGTGAGGAGCCGGTGCAGATGGTTGGCCCCGGCTGCCTTTGTATCTATGCCTCGCACCCTTTTGGATCGGGGGGGCTCCTGCGGCGTGATTTGGCCGCTCTTCCTTTTTCCGGCTTGGGCGTACGTGCCCGCGGGCAGTGCCCTGCTGTCGCCCCGCCTTGCGGTCCGAGCTGTGCTGACCGGGCCACGGTTGCTGTTACCACTGCCTTGCGCGCGAGCTGGCACGTTGCTGTCGTTTCCCTTTGCCAGGGACGCGTTGTTTCCTTGGCTCTTGCTCCTCGCTAGAGCTTCCGCTGCCTCCGGGATTTTCCCATCACGGAGGTGCCGTAGGTACCACTTCATGGTGGAACCACTCATGCCTTTCCTGTGAGGGTCGTCGCACCCGCCGGGTTGGCCAGCTTCTGGGAGCGGGCGTTGCCCACCTCTTCTGCGCCTTCTCCTCCTTCTCCCTCTTGCGCCGTCAGGCTCTGCCTGATGATGTGACTCGCTCGGGGCCGACCCACTACACCTGCCGGCGGGGGTCTTGGTGACCTTAGTTTCTGCTGCAGCGGCACCAGGCGTTACCACCAGGTGAGCTCCGCTGCAAGAGGGCACGTCGTCATCATCCTCCCTGGCGTGCTCCTCAAAGAACGAACGCTCCTCTAGCGTAGGAGCGTCGAGGAAGCGAAACTTCCGCCTAGCCCCTCGACCCCCCTTACCTTCCTTTGCCTCGATCTCCTTCTTATTTTCAACTACCGTAGTCCTTTGTCGTTGCCGTTGTCCGTCATCAAGTCCATTGTTTATGTTTGTTTTGTTGTTGCTGTTCATTCTGGTTTTTCGACCCTTGGCTCAAACAGGGTGAGCTGTCGGGTCTATGTTCTTTATGGGGAAGTGAAAGGTCCGCCCCTTGACGCGATAAGGCCACCGTTACTTCTCAATTCGGCCCGGTGTTGGGAAGGCTCCGTTAGAATACAGCCACGTTAACCTCTTGGCTGCAAAGTTCCAATGGGCACAGGAGTCGCATAACACCCTGGATTAGGAGGTGGTAGCTATTGGTTAGCGCAACGCATGCGGCATTCGACATCCCGCGTGGTCCGTGCTTAACAGTACCAACCGCACAGGATTGGGGGGCGCCGAGTATGCCTTGCGCCTGAGCCCCTGCACCGCGGCAACGTGCCTGCCATTCGATCCCCTTTGATCCCCTTTGGTCCGTGATACCTTTTTTTGTGACGTCTCCTCTTTGATGGGTCCGTACAATTATTCCCGAATAGTTCTTTTACTATTTTTTATCGAGCTTTTTATTTCCGAATAGTTTTTACTATTTTTTATCGAACTTTAATTTTTTTATTCCCATATAGTTGGGCGCCAATTACGAATAACCGTCTTGTTTCTTTATTATTATCACTTTATTAATGAGATCATGCTGTCTGATGAGTTCTCTGTTACAAACTGACCTTACATTCTCAAGCTAATGTCTTAAATAAGTCCCTGCACCTTGTCTTACCAGAGAATGTAAAGTATAGAGAAGGTGCAAATCGAAATCTGTATGACGGTTCGATTGCGCGGCTAACAGAGCTGATAGAATCACAAAGGGGAATTCGCCGTTCCCGCTGCTATTTAGCAGAATTGAGCACTTTCAGTGGCAGAAATATATGTAAATCACTGAATTCATTCGAGAATGAATAAAGAGAAATGCTTTGAAGAAAAATATGCAAAGTCACACAAAGAATGTAAAGAAGCATTCTCTGAGACACATACATATGCGTGATCTTGTATCATATGAACCATTTTTTTCAGAAAAATTGTAAAAATTTTAGTTTTTTAGAAAATCGTAAAAAATTAGATAAAAAAATAATTAATTTTATTTTTTAATTTTTTAATTATTTCAAAAAAGTTATATTTATTTCGTCTATTACAAAGCGAAGATGTGTCAAATGATCTTCATTTCTTCAAACAAAATTGATGACCTTCATGAAATATGCATATTCGCATTATTTCGTTATCATTTCCATATTTTATTTCTTTGGCACATTTGTCTGTATGTTTACGAAAGCAAATGCGAGCCATATACATACATACATATGTACATACATTCATAGTAACAAGTGTCGCACGCTTCTTTCGCATCTCCATTGTCACGGTCAACCAATGGCCGAAACTTGCGTTTTGTCAAAGAGTCAAGTGCTGAAAACATTGAGCGCGACAGACTGCAAGCGACATCTGTCAAATACACACGTTCTTATGGGCACAGTTATATAGTTGTGAAGCTGCCTCAATAAATGTGTCCCTAAGAACGTGTGTATTCTAATATTCGTTTGCAGCCTGTCGCGCTCATTGTGTTCAGTACTTCTATGTGTCGAAACACTGACGCGACGGTAAAGCGCCACAACATTGTGTTGTTGGTAGAAAATCCGAGCTGTGCCGAAAGAACCTAACAAACGATCGCCGATTGTTACCGCTTCCCTTGCTGCTCGAACAGCGTCGCCAACAAGCTAGCGTAAATATGTATGCATATGTATGAGCGTGAATACATATCGACGCAGATTTTTGCGAGTCACGGAAAAAATATTTTAGACAAATATTGTAAATCGACAACGGCTATGTTGCCACTTTTGTCACTTCTTTCTGTGAAGAAGCATCAGAAAGTTGTTCAATTTATGATTTTTAGCTTTTGCCATCGTCGCGAAAAGACGCTTGTTGGCAAAGGCATGCTCGGGGAGATGTTACGGCGGCTGTTTTTATGAATGAAGCGAGGTCGCTTGTGGCATATGCGCCTGCGTTTATGAATGAAATCGTTTTTGTTGTAAAATTTACTACATTTGAACTTCGCCAATTTGGCAGCCATATTGACTTGTGGTGCTTTTGCTATTTAGACAATTGTTGTTCTTGTAGAGCAATGCTTCAATTTTTTGTTGGTGACATATTCACATGTGTACGCATATGTATGTTTGTATGCTTATGCATTATTTGTT
>NW_026089624.1:17859536-17873090 GCF_024586455.1 Bactrocera neohumeralis
TTAAAGATGAAATGGGTCTACTGGTTGATGTTCCTAAACCTGGTTTTGGAAACAGTAATGACGGGAATACATCTAGGAGATTTTTCGAAAATGCAGAATGCTCTTCTCGCATCACCGGCATCAACATCGAAGTAATCAAAAGATTTAAAGTTATTCTTGAAATAATATCAAGTGGTCATGAGATTGATCCTCAAAAATTCGATGATTATGCCCAAGACACTTCAAAATTGTATGTGGAAATGTACGGTTGGTATCCAATGTCGCCAACTGTCCACAAAATCCTCATACACGGAGCGCAGGTGCTGCAAGAGGCAATTCTTCCAATTGGACAATTATCCGAGGAGGCAGCTGAGGCCCGAAATAAACATATCAGAAAATATCGGGTAGATTTTGCCCGAAAGTTTTCGAGGATCGAGTGTAACAGAGATGTTTTGAACAGACTGCTTTTAACATCCGATCCACTTATCAGCTGCAATCGTCCAAAGAATAAGAAGAAACTCATGCCATTTTCCGAGGAAGCAAAATCAATTTTAACTGCAGCAACACCTAATCTCAATAGGTCAGACGAGAATACTGTCGAGGAAGAGGATTCTGATGTAATCAGCGAAGTAAATTATCCTGAAACCGATTAATTTTTTTTTAATTATATTATTTTATTTTCAGTATTTTTTTTTCTATTCTAATCATGTA
The DNA here is from genome assembly GCF_024586455.1 of Bactrocera neohumeralis. Classification (NCBI taxonomy): domain Eukaryota; kingdom Metazoa; phylum Arthropoda; class Insecta; order Diptera; family Tephritidae; genus Bactrocera; species Bactrocera neohumeralis. Next base: position 17,860,227 of record NW_026089624.1, read on the forward strand.
TTTTTATTAATAAATGCTATATATTGATTCAATATTGTTTTTTATTATATTTAAAGATAATATAAGTCCCTAAATAATTATGACCGGTTTTTTGCATCAAATACCCCTTAGTGCGCCGCAAAAATGTACATTTTACATGGGGCTCAGAGCAGCAACAAGCTTTTAAAGATCTTAAATTACATATAATTAATGCTACGCAGTTGGCACATTTCAATGAACAATTACCAATTACGCTAGCAACCGACGCCTCATTTTTTGGCATTGGCCCCGTTCTTTCGCATATTTATCCTGACGGATGTGAACGTTCAATAGCATTTGCATCTAAAACTATGGATAAGCATCAACTTAAATATAGTCAAATTGAAAAAGAAGGTTTAGCAATAGTGTTCGGAGTTAAGAAGTTCCACCAATACTTATATGGGAGAAAGTTTTTGCTAGTCACAGACCATAAATCTCTCATAAATATTTTTAATCCAAGCAAGCATCTACCGCAAATTACGTATTCAGCGTTGGGCAATCATACTTTTGGCATATCAATTCGATATCAAGCATCGTAATACACACGCACATGGTAATGCGGATGCACTCTCTCGTTTACCTGTAAGTACCGATATTCAATTTGATACATCGGAAGCATGCTACAATGTTACACGCATACAATTACCAATAAATGCTGATATTATTCGTAAGCACACAGAACGAGACGAAATACTACGTAAAGTTAAACATTTTGTTAAATCAGGTTGGCCTACAGAACTATCGCCAGGTGATAACGAAATTAGACCATATTTTCATTGGAGATTAGCTTTAACTTTTCACGAAAATCTTCTCTGCTTACACGCAAACATAAAACGTATTGTTATTCCAAAATCATTACAGCAAAATATTCTAAACCTCTTACATGATGGACATTGGGGAACCGTAAGACTGAAGCAATTAGCACGACATCACGTTTGGTAGCCAAACATCGATGACGACATAGCCAAAGTGACACGTCATTGTGAAATTTGTAAAGTTGGCAATCCAGCACCTACACTTCAATACCTTAGTTGGCCAGAAGCAAAAACACCATGGGAACGCATTCATATCGACTTCGCTGGCCCTATATTCGATTCTATGTGGCTTACATGCATAGACGCTTATTCGCAATTTCCATTCGTAACACGGTTATCTTCAACTACAACAGATAATACTATACATTCTTTAAAATCAATTTTTGCCATAGAAGGTTTTCCCAATACACTAGTTAGTGATAATGGACCTCAGCTAATATCCGACGCATTTCAACAATTTTGCAAGTTACATGGTATTACGCACATAACAACTGCACCGTTTCATCCCGCATCTAACGGACTCGCCGAGCGTTTTGTCCAAACATTTAAAACCGCAGTTCGAAAAAATATCAATGAAGGTCTATCCATCAGATGCACCGTAGTAAAATTTTTAGCTACTTATCGTTTTACTCCTAATTCCAATGGTAAAACACCTGCTGAACTTCTCCATGGTTGTTCAGTTCGTACCATGTTAACTCAACTATTGGAGACACCAACACAGTCAAAATCTAAGACCGTAGAGACACACCTACAAAATTCAACCTAATGAACTAGTAGACGCTAGAAACTTCGCGAGAGGAGAAAAGTGGATCAATGGGATTATAATTCATCCGATTGGAAAAATGATGTTTATGGTAAAGTCAAACAGAGGTACCATAAGACGTCATATAAACCAACTCAAACCAAGATCAAACGCAGAAGGTAATAACAAAACACCCAGCATAACACTCCCAGATCAATGGATACAGGTACCTAAATCGACATTCACACATTCAGCAACGGCTAAGTTGCAAGACAAGTCAAACATACAACCAGATATATCCACACAAGTACCTCATTTTATTGACCAATACAGCGCACCATCGCAATTAGAGGAAAATGTTGCTGAAGATCAGAATTCAAACAATCCGATTCGTAGAAGCAACCGATCGCGACAACAGGTTACTCGTTTCACAGCTCCTGACTTTAGAAATAAATAAATTAGTCTGTAGTTAAGAGGGGGGATGTGATATGAACTAAAAAATGTACAACACTGGATTTCAGTGTTCATAGTTGTCAACCCTGACAGTTTGGAAAACGCAACTTCCTTCTTCTGGATTGCGCTACCGTCGAGTACAGACGTGCTTTTATATTCGGTATTGTATAATACTTTATTTTAATACAAATGTAATTATAATGAATTATAATTAAATAAATACAAACACAACAGTAATCTTTTTTGTTTCAGGTAGATCAACACTTCCAATGCGACCAATTCTTCTGGTTCTCTGGTCCAAGAGAAATGGTTGTTCATTGATAGGAACTTTCTTTTCCTTTGGACAAGTGCAAGAAGAAAAATAAATGCATTTACAAGCAGCGATGTCAAATAATTTTCCGGCAGAAGAGACAAAGTCGTCTCTTTTAGAGCTCAAACCTATTGGGTTACTTAAAAACATTTGTTTAAGAGTCAGAAATTTCTTATGGTATGTGGTGAGCATTTGTACAACTCTGGTGTGTGAAACTATCGGAATAGATGACTTTTTGAAAGTATTTTTAACTTTTTTTGCAACTATTTCTGTAACCTCTTTACCCCTAGGTTCATAGTTGTCGCCTCGGAGTCGCCCTATACGAAATCTTTCATACTGATAACACAAAAGAACATCCTGGTAAGTAGGTAACTGGGACTCAGAGAGATTGTACGAATATATGCCAAACACAGGACATTTCTGTCTAAATTTAAATTTAGATACAGACATTTTGAGTTCTGTGTTCTGTTGAGAGAATATAAGTGATAGCACTCGGCGAAATAAACGACAAGAGTGAAGGAACTCGATGAAAAAATATTTCTGTGGAGACCAGTCCGAACGTGTCGTATGGCGGAGGGAAATGAATGTAAGTGATAGAACTCGGCGAAATCACCGACAAGAGTGAATGAACTCGATGAAAAAATATTTGTGTGGAGACCTATCCGAACGTGTCCTTTGGCGTAGATGAATGAATGTGAGTGATAGCACTCGGCGAAATCAACGTCAAGAAGTGTGGCCGCAAGCCGATTTTCACCATGCGCTGTGGCGCGCCGCATTTTCGCTCGTATCTCGGGAATGGTGCGTCCTACGGCCATGATCACATAAACCATTTCGGTAGCAAATGACGTGACAAATAACTTTTGGTTTATACATTTTGCCATTAGATGCGTATTTCAGGCGCTAGGTAGACAATTTCACGATTTTAGGCGAATTTCCGAAATTTCAAGGCCGGGGTTGAAGATGCAATCCGATCTCAAAACAAAAAGTTGCATTGGAATCAGGAAGCACTAAGGCAACTTTTCCGCACTATTAGAAATCCCGAATCGAAAGAAGTCCGGAATCGACCCACCCTAGATTTTATGCAATGCATTTAATGGCTGTGTGAAGCCTCCATCTTCGGAGCTATATCGAACGTACATTGGGCAAATTGTGGCAACCATGGTGTTATTGAATCGTATTTTGTCAAAGACACTACCAATTCATTGTTATTCGCCAGGCAACGCACATTTTCTACAACTATGTACATATTTCTAAAGGTCGCATTCAGTGGTCACAAATAAAATTAATATCGGGAACAGTTATATAACTTAATTCAGGGTTCTTCAACGTCTTATTTGATGAATCTTGTATATACACCCATTCGATTTTCAATACGGTCTGCCAGATCTTGTTCACTTTTAACGCTTTCCATTTTTTCACGTAATTCTTTTACTGCCTCGTCCTTTCGAGTTTGATCTCCGTCTACTGGTTGATCACACAGCAAAAGGGTATGTAAGTTAATAATATAGTACATTACACAAATATTATTTCTAACATGTTTACTATTCACAAGTGTCCATGACTTCCACCCTTCTTTGTCTCATTGGCGTATTCTTGCTGAAGGCGGCAGCGCTTTGTCCAATTTGTCTCCCAATTATTTTAGCAATCTTCACATTAAATGTATTGGGACATATTCATTAATGAAATGCTCTGGCGTTTCTTCTGGTAACTTTGATAAAAACTCTACAACTAGGTTAATAGCCACATCTGCGGATCTTAATTAATTGGCTAAGAATTTCTCATTTACACCAATACAGTGCTGATGTTGTTTCTCTACCTCTTCTTCATCCACTTCCATCTCTGTACTCTTTGTATCTTTGGTATAGCGCGTTATAACAAACTAACAGCATATGTCGAAATGTTGCATGGTATTCGTAGGATCCACGATTTTTTAATAACGCTATTAACTGCATTTTTGTTGTTCTGAAAAGATTCTACAGGTAATTTAATTATTAATAAAATATTAGAAACTTACCTTACGCTCTTCAAAACTTTCTTCGAATGCCGGAAATTTTTAACAATTTCATTATCAATATGTGCATCTCATTCTTACACATTAAAAAATTATGTATGATGAATGTTGCTATCATTGAAACAGAATTTTCCATTTCAAAACAAACAGTTAGATATGAATATGTAGTAGTATAAGAGGCGAAACTTTACAAATGTATGTAGTTGCGAATTGGTTACCTCCGAAAGGAAAGGGAATAACCCTAAAAGAAATTCGGGTAACAAATACTTTTATTACGTATAACACATAAGTAACCTCTTCGCTAACATATGTATAAGTTATGTGTAACGCATAGGTAACAAAAGTATTTGTTACCTTTAACAGACTTTGAACATATTTGATACCAATGTATGCCATTCTGTTAACCAAAACATAACAAACAAGGTACGCATTTAAGAGTAACTTAGAACAAGACAGCATGCCATATTTGCAATTGGTTTGAACATCAAAAGGCGATGTGTTACTTTATTCCCAGTCTCTGAACAAAAGTAACAAATAGTTTAATGTATGCAAAAGTGAACAATGCGTTTGCTAACAAATACCCGTCTTGCAGGGTAGCGTATTGAACTTGAAGACTGCGTGGAATGCAAGAGTCATCATTTGCTATAAACTTTGTGGTTGGTGCAAGGTTGCTGCGTTTGAAAACCATCAAAACTCTTACGTTCTCAGAGAAAGGAAAATGGAAAACAAAATCTTCAATAATCCTGCATACAGAAATATTGATATGACAGTGAAAAAACGCATCTCATTCACCCAGCCATTTCTCCGACTGATGTTATCAAAAGATTCCGAAAAAATTTGTTTATACACTCCACGATATAAGTACCTCATGATATGTAAAAAAAGTTCTATTGTAGAATAAAAATTTCTATCCAAAAAATGCCAAAAAACAGGCCAGATTACCCTACTGACCCTTTAACTTCACGTGGCACATAATGGATGGTCCATAGAAACGTACTAGGGGCGTTCCTCTAACCAAAAGGTAGTCGACAAAATTTGTATTTTCGTAGTTATTACTGAAGGCGATTTTTTTCCTGTTCTGTTTTACACATTATAATTTCTTGGAATCCCGATTTTAGATCTAAATTTTAATTTTAAAAAATTCTGAAATTCTTAGGTAAGCTAAAATTACAGACGGGGGATTGAGTGTCGATCAGCAATCGTGTTTCCATTGATTTTCCAAAAGGAGGATGAAGTCATGTGTAGAAGTTCACGCAAGTGAGGAAAGTTCTCTGATCGCCATTCACTTGGGAGTGGCCAGAAACGATTCTTTTACACATTGCTCAAGCAGCTCACTACTTCCAGTCTTTGACCAAGTATCCTCTGGGTAGCCTAAGAACATCCGTTCGAAGGCGAGCTAATGTGAGAAGGCGAAACATCCCCTACATAGGGTTGTGCGCCGGGTTTGGGACCCGCCTCGTAAAAAAACAATACCAATGAAAAATTACCAACAGCCTCGGAAGAGAGACCCCCCTTTTGATGACGACCATGGCAAACGGAATAAGGACTACGATTTAAGGGCATGCACCTGGAATGTCCGGACCCTTAATTGGGAAGGTGCCGCTGCCCAGCTGGTTGATGTCCTCGGAAAAATAAAGGCTGACATCACCGCCGTCCAAGAAATGCGATGGACGGGACAAGGGTCATATAAAGGAGCTCAAGTTTGGTGTTGGATTCGTGGTGGGAAAGAGACTCCGTCGCTGAGTACTATCATTCACTCCGGTGAATGAACGTCTAGCCACAATCCGCATCAAAGCGAGGTTCTTCAACATATCGCTGATTTGCGCCCACGCCCCGACGGAAGAGAAGGACGATGTGACCAAAGATGCCTTCTATGAGCGCTTGGAGCGCGCTTATTAGAGCTGCCCCCGCCACGATGTCAAAATCGTGCTTGGCGACTTTAACGCCAGGGTGGGCAAAGAAGGTATATTTGGCACTACGGTCGGTAAATTCAGCCTCCACGACGAAACATCCCCAAATGGGTTGAGGCTGATTGACTTCGCCGGGGCCCGAAATATGGTTATCTGTAGTACTAGATTCCAGCATAAGAAGATTCCTGGCTGTCTCCGGATCGAAAAATTACCAGCCAGATCGATCATGTTGTGATATACGGAAGACACGTCTCTAGTGTTTTAGATGGGCGTGCGCTCCGAGGTCCTAACATCGACTCGGACCACAGTTTTGTTGCAGCCAAGATTCGCACCCGCCTCTGTGCAGCAAAAAACGCACGCCACCAAACACAAGGAAGGTTCGACGTCGAGAAACTGCAATCACAACAGACAGCCGAACGATTTTCTACTCGGCTTGCACTCCTGCTCTCTGAGAACACTCGTCAACAACTCGTTATAAGGGAACTATGGGACGGCATTTCAAACTCCTTACGTACAGCTGCAACCGAAACCATTGGTTTTCGGAAAGTGCAAAAGATGCTGGTACCACGAGGAGTGCCGCGTCGCAGCGGAGAGAAAACAGGCTGCCTACCTCGTGACGTTACGATCGACCACAACACGTGCGGGATGGGAGAGATACCGAGAGTAGAAGAGGGAAGCGAGACGCATTTGCAGACAGAAAAAGAAAGAGGCCGAAATGCGTGAGTACGAAGAGCTTGATAAGCTGGCCGACAAGGGTAATGCTCGAAAATTATACGAAAAAATGCGTCGGCTTACAGAAGGTTTCAAGACCGGAGCATACTCTTGTAGAACCCCCAAAGGTGATCTAGGCACTGATGCCCAGAGCATACTTAAATTATGGAGGGAACACTTCTCCAGCCTGCTGAATGACAGCGAACGCACAACGCCAGGAGAAGGCGAACCCGATTCCTCAATCGATGACGATGGAGCAGACGTTCCATTGCCCGACCATGAAGAAGTTCGAATAGCAATTGCCCGCCTCAAGAACAACAAAGCGGCGGGGGCCGATGGATTGCCGACCGAGCTATTCAAACACGGCGGCGAAGAACTGATAAGGAGCATGCATCAGCTTCTTTGTAAAATATGGTCGGACGAAAGCATGCCCAACGATTGGAATTTAAGTGTGCTATGCCCAATTCATAAAAAAGGAGACCCCACAATCTGCGCCAACTACCGTGGGATTAGCCTCCTCAACATCGCATATAAGGTTCTATCGAGCGTATTGTGTGAAAGATTAAAGCCCACCGTCAACAAACTCATTGGACCTTATCAGTGTGCCTTCAGACCTGGAAAATCAATAACCGACCAGATATTCACCATGCGCCAAATCTTGGAAAAGACCCGTGAAAGAAGAATCGACACACACCCGACCGACCGACCGATTTCAAAGCTGCTTTCGACAGCACGAAAAGGAGCTGCCTTTATGCCGCGATGTCTAAATTTGCTATCCCCGCAAAACTAATACGGTTGTGTAAACTGACGTTGAGTAACACCAAAAGCGCCGTCAGGATCGGGAAGGACCTCGATTGATATCATCGGCCTCAACACCCGCGCCGCTAGTTCTGCTTTCTCCAGGCTGGACAAGGAAGCACAGAAAATGGGTCTGGTGGTGAACGAGGGCAAAAACGAAATATCTCCTGTCATCAAACAAACAGTCGTCGCACTCGCGACTTGGCTCTCACGTCACTGTTGACAGTCATAACTTCGAAGTTGTAGATAATTTCGTCAATTTAGGAACCAGCATTAACACCACCAACAATGTCAGCCTGGAAATCGAACGCAGGATTGCTCTTGCCAACAGGTGCTACTTCGGACTGAGTAGGCAATTGAAAAGTAAAGTCCTCTCTCGACGAACAAAAGGTAAACTCTATAAGTCGCTCATAATTCCCGTCCTGCCATATGGTGCAGAGGCTTGGGCGATGACAACAACAGATGAGTCGACGTTACGAGTTTTCGAGAAAAAAATTCTGCGAAAGATTTATCGTCCTTTGCGCATTGGCCACGGCGAATATCGCATTCTATGGAACGATGAGCTGTACGAGATATACGAAGACATTGACATACATAGTTCAGCGAATTAAAAGACAGCGGCTACGCCGGCTAGGTCATGTTGTCCGGATGGATGAAAACACTCCAGCTCTGAAAGTATTCGACGCAGTACCCGCCGGGGGAAGCAGAGGAAGAGGAAGACCTCCACTCCGTTGGAAGGACCAAGTGGAGAAGAACCTGTCTTCGCTTGGAATATCCAATTGGCGCCACGTAGCGAAAAGAAGAAACGACTGGCGCGCTGTTGTTAACTCGGTTATAATCGCGTAAGCGGTGTCTACGCCAATTAAGAAGAAGAAGAAATTCTGCTTTCCGTTTTCATCAACACCTTTTTTAGAAACACCTAAGAATTGTAAGTCGAACAAAATTTTTGGATGATACCATCTTTAAGAAGCGATGCTATCTGATTGTTAACAAATGGTTTAAAAATTGTACACTATAATAGTGTCAAACAATTGGTAGTAAGTATGATGTATTTTCTAAAATGTTTATTTGGCATTTTTATACTCTTGCAACTAGTTGCTACAGTGTATAATAGTTTTGTTCACTTAACGGTTGTACGTATCACCTAAAACTAAGCGAAATATATATAGGGTTATATATATATAAATGATCAGGATGACGAGAAAAGTTTAAATTCACTAATTTTTACAGAAAATCTCTTAAACTCGTGTTTTAATTCGAAATATTTTCAAACTTCTTCATAGTTTAGTTATTAAATATAACTACATATTTTACTTTAGTCTACTTTAAACGTATTTTAAAAAATCACTTACAGTTTCCTTATAAGATATTTTTCTTTGTCCAGTGAGACACTTTCTAAAGAATCTATGTTAGTTAGTTTCTGTAGAGCGACTTCTCAAGAGTAGGTCCTTTGTTTTTTATAAATATACTAGAGAACTCGTCCGCGCTTTACTGTGGGTGACCTATAGATAATACTACTACTAACATATACGTATATGATTTCTATTAGTTTAGTGAAGAAACTTGTGTTAGTTTACAAAAACATGGATCATAAAAGCATGTGTTATTAAAACATTGTTTTTGTGGGAAAATACATCAGCCCCAATCAAATACGAATTGGGGCTCTGCACCAGGGAAATCAACCGTTGAAAAGAGATTTGCTATGTTGGAATGAGCACCAAGGACAATGAAGGCAGTGGACGCCGTAAAGAGGCAATAGCTGTGTGCAAAGTGGGTGCCTCGCATGTTCATAATCTAACAAAAACAACGAATTGCTGATTCTGAGGAGCGTTTCAGAGCTCCTTAATCATAATAAAGTCGAATGTTTTCGTCGGTGTGTGACAATAGAAATATAGCTCCATCATTTCACACTGGAGTCCAATCGACAGACATTATAGTGGACTGCTCATGATGAACCGGTCTTCAAGCGTGGAAAGACGAAAAAGTTGACTGGTAAGGTTATGACCTCAGTCTTTTCGGATGCTAGGGGAATAATATTCATCTACTGATTACTGAGCCAGTTATAATCCATTGCAATGCGTAATTGGTTGCAGCTCTATTCTATTATTCCAAATATTTAGCAATTGTATTATTTTTGTGGAAGGGTTTGAAATTGTAGGCATAAACTTCACCGTTTTCGTTTACATATTCCTCGTTAGAGAGCTCCGTTAATAAACGCGTCCGATCGCTGCTATATTGAAAGTGCCGCGGTTCTCCCGGCCTCCGACGCGCTATTTATAGACACGCTCCAGCCCTCCCATCCGGCCGATACCGCCGCAAACGCTACGTCCCGCAATTCTTAAGTCTGTAATATCTTTGAAATAAACATTCCACGCTGTACAGGGCCATTTAGATCTATCAACAATGTTTTTAAAATATTTAATGGGATAACGATTAATACTGTATTGGTTAAAATCGCTTCGAAAATTAGCCATTATTTGTCGTAAAAAGTAAATGTCAAAAAAATGTTACTGTGGGATATAAATAAGAGACATATACCATCGCAGAGTCTGTAGACCTTTTCGATGTGTACAATACTTTGTACATTATTTTGATAAATCTCGTAGGGTTCAGCCTGCGTTTGCAATGTTAGTCAAAAGAATTTAATTATTTACAACATCACGTTAGAAAACTTAAAATCAACAGTATTTCTCCACTATTTAATGGATGCTATTATGCATATATGAATACCTTCTTCTTCAATCACTCTATCTATTAAAAAAATTTGCATCAAAATCTGTTGCGTAGTTTTAAACATTTAATCATACAAAATGAATATTATAGATATCGCCAAACATAATCACCTTAAAACCCGCAATTATCTGGTGGACTCTTCCGTAAAAGGGGCATGTCGATGGTGACGGACCCATTGTACTTTTTTCCATTCTATAAAAATAATAAATTTTTATTTGTTCTTAATATTATATTCATATTTTTTCCTTACACTTACCTGTATAAAATTAGTCACTTTCAAAAGAGCGTCCCTCGCGCTGTAGTTGTGTCTTAATTTGCGTAGGTCTCTTGCCATTTCCTCATAAATGTGTCCATTTTCCGTGCACCACCGAGATCGACAACGTGCTCTGCCCACACATTGAAGACGGCGACTTCTCTGTCCTCAGCCCAGGGTAGGCGTTTCCTTTTGATTTTTGGTGATAAATAAAAAAAAATTATCAATAAAGTTTTTAATAAACATTTTGCATATTATTTATTTTTTAACGATCAAAAATAACCTCGCTCATTGCTATTTTACCAAAGAACACAGTAAAATTTACAACAGCCCGCAGAGTTGTATTCCATTTTCATCTAGATTTGTATTTGATTAAGAATTAATGTAGTAATAAAATTTTTATTTTGTATGGTAAATCGCCTGTGCGAAAAGGCTATTATAATAATATGTCCATAATTTTGCATTTGTTCGTTGCCTTCTATCACTGTCATGATCCTCCAACTAGCGCAAATATTTGTATTATTACCGTTTAGCAATTAGGTGCTGCACGCTCTTTCCTTACTCTTTCGATTTGCAGCTGGCAGCGGACCTTGATCTTTTTTCTGAGCTGGCAACAAACCAAAATCAGCAGTTAGTGAAAAAGGCGGGATGCCAGAAGAATAACGCTTAAACGAACTGTCAAAATCAGTGCGTTTTAGAAATTCTGTAGAATAAAAGCTCGGTAGTTTGTAAAATTATTTATATATAATGTATATGTTTTTATGTTTGTATTATGTTTTTTCTGAGCTGGCAATAAACCAAAATCAGCAGTTAGTGAATAACGCTTAAACGAACTGTCAAAATCAGTGCGTTTTAGAAATTCTGTAGAATAAAAGCTCGGTAGTTTATAAAATTATTTATATACAATGTATATAGGTGATATAGCCCTCCTGGGGAACCGAGCACCCAAAAATAATATCGGTAACACGGTATTTGCATACCTCGGTGGTAGTGGGGAAATTGCGAAAAACAAAACGATTTTCAACATAACCCAGCATCAGAAAATGGGTAGGAAAATGGATCATCCAAATAGGACACCTTAACCTATACATATATAAACTAGCTTTTACCCGCGACTTCGTCCGCATAACTTTTTTCGTTTTCTCCCGGCTGTAAGTCCCCATGCAACAAAGTTTCACTATCGTGTTCCGGTCCTCAACTTCACATCAAAATTTCTTCAAAAGCAACCTAAGCAAAGGATAGCTCCGAATGTTTCCGTAGTAAATATAAAAAGTAAATAACGTAAATCGGTTTAAAATACTATTAACTACCTACCTGCCAACCCCCGATGTTAGAAGTGTAACATCCGCAACATCGTCTGTGTAGGAATTACTAAATTAATGTAAGTAGTATAATAATGTAAGAAGCTAAAAATAAGAGGCTTTATTACTGTAGTACATTTTTGTAAACTATGTTCTTTGTTTTTCCCTTTCTGGCCAACAGATGGAGATCCTGTGGACTTGAAACACGTGATGCAAGCCACGTATAATTGTCCGTGAGAAAAACAACTATTTTCTAAATTAATGCCGGCTACTTTTAATGTTTGCCCCTGAGCTTTATTTATCGTTATAGCGAATACGACTTTCAGCGGAAACTGTAATCTCTTAAACTGGAATGGTAAATCTGTCGGAATAATGGGTATACGGGGGATTAAAAAATTCACTCCTTTTGCCATTCCAGTCATAATGATTGTTTTTACAATATTGCGACCGAGGTATGTTACTTGCAACCGTGTGCCATTACATAGTCTTGGTGCATCTAAATTCCGCCTTAAAAGGACAGGAACGCCTAGTTTGTTTGAAGGTACTCCCGACAGCTCTAAAGAATTAAGAAATTCTACAGGGTATGATGTTACTTGTTCAGTATCCATTGCAGTGTCTACAGAGAAAAACTCAACAATATCACCTGACCGTGACATAATTTGCTCGTTTATCTGTCCCACCATTAGACGAAGTTATTTAGATCATCTGGATTATGCACAACATTGCAGAATTCACGATCCAATGTAATAATGCCATTACCATCCTTTGCCATACAATCTTCTCCAATTTTAAGAAGAGCAGCAGAATAT
>NW_026089624.1:17873190-17919324 GCF_024586455.1 Bactrocera neohumeralis
CGAAAAGATAAAGGAATTGCTGTAGCAGTTGCCTCTTCCGGAATAGCCGCCACTCTGCTCAATGGTTGTCGAACGGCACATTTGGTGCTTAAACTGCCATTATACTTAGCCCATGAAGAAATGCCAGTCTGTAATATAAGTAAAAACAGCGAGCATGGGCGTATGTTGCAGCAATGTAAATTATTAGTTTGGGATGAGTGTACCATTTCCCATAAGAGAGCAATTGAAGCTCTAGATCGGACTTTGAAAGACATCACGAGTAATCCAAATATCATGGGGGGATGGTGGTACTTTTAGCGGGCGATTTGAGACAGACTTTTCCGGTTATCACTAAAGGCACCCCTGCAGATGAAATAAATGCGTGTTTAAAAGCGTCAACGTTATTGGTGCACGTAAAAACGTTTAGTCTGTCTACAAATATCAAAGTGCAACTACACAATGATGTACAATCTGGACAATATGCTGCTGCTCTTCTTAAAATTGGAGAAGATTGTATGGCAAAGGATGGTAATGGCATGATTAGATTGGATCGTGAATTCTGCAATGTTTTGCATAATCCAGATGATGTAAATAACTTCGTCTATAGCGAACTGCTAACTAATATGAGGAATAGAGAATGGTTATGTGAAAGAGCAATTTTAGCGCCGACGAATGAAATGGTGGGACAGATAAACGAGCAAATTATGTCACGGTCAGGTGATATTGTTGAGTTTTTCTCTGTAGACACTGCAATGGATACTGAACAAGTAACATCATACCCTGTAGAATTTCTTAATTCTTTAGAGCTGTCGGGAGTACCTTCAAACAAACTAGGCGTTCCTGTCCTTTTAAGGCGGAATTTAGATGCACCAAGAAATGGCACACGGTTGCAAGTAACATACCTCGGTCGCAATATTGTAAAAGCAATCATTATGACTGGAATGGAAAAGGAGTGAATTTTTTAATCCCCCGTATACCCATAATTCCGACAGATTCGCCATTCCAGTTTAAGAGATTACAGTTTTCCGCTGAAAATCGCATTCGCTATGACGATAAATAAAGCTCAGGGGCAACCATTAAGAGTAGCCGGCATTAATTTAGAAAATAGTTGCTTTTCTCACGGACAATTATATGTGGCTTGCTCACGTGTTTCAAGTCCACAGGATCTCCATCTGTTGGCCAGAGAAGGAAAAACAAAGAACATAGTTTACAAAAATGTACTACAAGTTAGTATGTACTTCCTACACAGTCGATGTTGCGGATGTCACACTGTCTTACATCGGGGGTTGGCAGGTAGGTAGTTAGTAGTATTTTAAATCGATTTACATTATTTACTTTTTATATTTACTACGGAAACATTCGGAGCTATCCATTATGTGCTTAGGTTGCTTTTGAAGAAATTTTGATGTGAAGTTGAGGACCGGAACACGATAGTGGGACATTGTTGCAGGGAGACTTACAGCCGGGAGAAAACGAAAAAACTTATGCGGACGAAGTCGCGGGTGAAAACTAGTAATATATACAGTGGCTCCATCGCATAATCGGACAATAATTTTTCTAACATAAATGTCCTCCAAACATTAAAATAAAAAAGCAGAATGTGTTGACAAACCTCCGGCTCTATGGAATTCCATGCCTGCAATAAGGCCTCCCTTCGCTAACCTAACGTGTTAGACTTTTTTGATACACTCTTCTAGCTAATTCCTCCCACAAATGCTCGATTACATTAAGGTCAGGGCTCTGCGGTGGTGTTTGTATTAGTTTAGGGCAGTTGTGTATCAACCACAGCTTTGCAACGCCCGATGTGTGCTTGGGGTCGTTGTCTTGATAAAAAGCTAAATTGTTCGCGATACCCAACTTCTCTGCCCTTTGCTTAACATTTTCCATCAAAATATTGAGATAGCCAAATTTGTCCATTTTACCATCAATAAAATGCAAATTGCCTACTCCAGCACTTGACATGCATCCCCAAACCATGACAGAGCCCCCTCCGTGCTTCACAGTAGCTTTTGTATTTTTATGAGCAAATTCGGCATTTGGTTTACGCCACACAAACATTTTGCCATCTGATTCAAGCAAATTAAATTTGCTTTCATCAGTGAATAAAACCTAAAAACAGGGAAAACTATCGAAATAAATGTATTTTGAGATGAAATAATGTGAAACTACCTGATTCCGAAAGTCTTCTGATTTTAACAAAAACTCCCTAGCATATTTTAGCCTTTTGTTTTTATTTTGATGGCTAATGAAAGGTTTTTTTCGTGCAACTCTACCATGGTAATCGTATTTGTGTAACGTATTACGAATAGTATTTAGGCAGACATCTTTTCCACTTCGATTTTTTAAAGAGATTTTAAGTTCTTTTGACGTTTTGAAAGGATCTTTTGCGACTTCCTTTACTATAGAAAGCTCTTCTCGCACAGATAATATCTTGTCTTGACCTTCTCTGCTTCTATTAGCCAATCTGAACTCATGATGGAACCTCTTGATCACATCATGGACCGTGGATTTGCTTCTTCCTACCACTTCAGCGATTACATTAAGGTTTTACCTTCACCATTCAATTTCACTATAAGTTGCCTTATTTCGAGCGAAGTTTACTTTCCGTTTGGAGCCATTTTAAAAATAATTCACAAAATTCTAAACCCTTTTGCGACTAAATAAAATTTATGACTAAATAAGACCAAAAAATGTGATTGTAAAGTGCGCATTTACAAAATAACGGCACATTTAGCATTGCTATTTTCACTTGTCCGATTATTCGATGAGTGCAAAAAATTGAGATATTAATGTTTTGCTACTCAAATTTGCAGTTATCATAAAGGATAGCTGTTGTTTTTTATTGATGAGAGAAACTGTATTATGAAGTGTAAAAAAAAGCAAAAACAATACATTCTGCTTTTTTATTTTTATGTTTGGAGCACATTAATCCTCTAATATATAAAATTCTCGTGTCACGGTGTACGTTATTGAACTCCTCTGAAACCGCTCGACCGATTTTCGTGAATCTTAGCGTACATATTATTGCTCTATTCGGAAATACCTTGATATTATACCTGGAATGCATCGTCAAAGAAATAGTTGCGCAGACAGCAATTCCAACCAGTAGATTAACATCCACGTGTGTTATCAACTAATGCATTAGGACAAATTTACACAATCCACCCAATAAACGACGATTGTTTCTACCTTCGGTTGCTATTGATTAATGTACGCGGTTCAACTTTATTTAAGTCATTGCGGTGTGTGCAAATTTTGGAGAAGTAAGCCAGCAATTACAATTGCTGGAACATGTTAATCACTGGAATGAAAATAAAGTACGCACACTTTTCGCTATAAACATTTAGACAAATCAGCCTTCAAATCCGCGTCTAAAAATTGGAAATGGATCAATTCCGGTGGTTCGATATCAATTCCATCTGTCGTTTATCAATTCACGAAAGATGAACTCATCACGAATGTTCGAACATTGGCCAAATTATTATAACTATGATTCCTTAAGTGCTAATGCAATGTTAGCTGCCAAAAATACCGATGCTGTTCACTTAATCTAGAAGATTCAAAGTCAAACTCCGGGAGACTTGCTCTCATACAAATCGATCGATCGTCTTGACAATGAAGACGAGGCCGTGAATTATCCAGTGGAATTTCTAAATTCTTTGGAGAGGCTTGGTATGCCATCGCATCATTTGCGTCTCAAAGTTGGATCTGTCGTTATTATGTTCCGCAATCTGCGCTATCAAATACAAGGAGGTAGAATGCTTGATTCTACGAATTCCTTAGAGTTCTAACGATTTGCCATTTCAATTCAAACGTATTCCGTTTCGAGTGAAAATTGCATTCGAGATGGCAATCAACAGGACACAAGGATAGTCGCATAGTGTGTGGCATAAATTTGGAAATGCTATGTTTTTCACACGGTTAGATATACGTGGCGTGCTCACGAGTTGGAAAACCATCTTTTCTGTACATCGGAACAAAAACCAAAAAATGTTGTCAAAACACTTAATTTCACGCAGGACAACGGCTGCGGGGAGAAAGAGCACTTCAATGAAACGAATAATTTGCGGACACGTATAACACTTCGATTCAGTATTTACTTTGGATTCACTTTCATTTACTTAGAGAAGTTCAACTAAATAACACTTAATTTTTGTAATCGAAAAGAATTCAGTACTGTTGTGAAATGAAATATAATTGTTCCTTTTCAAATATAAACCAAAGCAAAAAAAAATTTTATCTTTTAATCACCAAAGGAAATGTTACATAAAACGAAGCAATTTGTTGGCGAAACGGAGTTCGCCGGGTTTTCTAGTATTAGATAAACTTCTGTCCGATTATGTGATGGAGCCACGGTATATATAAAAGAAAGTTGTTGTTAGTTACACTATTTATAACTCAAGAACGGCTGAACCGATTTGGCTGAAAATTGGTGGGGAAGTAGCTATTAGAACCAGGGTAAGAACATAGGATACTTTTGCTTTTTTTAATTTTACTAGCGGTTATTTGCAATTTCTTATTTTGTCGGTTTTTATTGGTTCTTTATTATTTGATTTTTCTGTGTTATTAATGTATTAATGTCCACGCCTGGCTCAGATATGGCTGGAATAGGTACTCCTTAGCCCTGGAGTTAGGACTATGAAATTAGAGGGATCTTGCGAGAGTATGGGCGTGAATGGAGAACGGCGTCGATTCGTGGAGTAGAGAATTCTTCATAATTAATTTCATGATTTGTATAGCTGATGTCCATAACCCACCCATATGAGGATTGCTTGGATAGATGCGATAAGAGCGACCTTTGCCTTTTGTAAGTGTAGGAGCGTCACTGCATCGCATTGGGAGTATGGTGATCCCTTAACTTCCTTTCGAGATTTTCTTTATTTTTTAAAATTTATTAAAAGTGAGGATTTTTCGCCACCGCTCTAGGATTTGTTAAGAATTCAGAATTTTTTTTAATTTTGGCAAAAGCCATCCTGCGGGACCGAAAAGTTGTTGCTTTTAATATATAGACTTTTTTGACAAAATAAGCAATTAAATTTGCTTTTGCAATTTGTATATGTATGCGCATGTGGCAGGCAATTTGTGCAAAGTCTTTTTGACCTGACAAAATTATTTCGTTCATTAATCTTTAAGCTTTTAAGCTTCTCGCAAGATATAAGTTTATGCCCTCTTATACATAGCTCGCGGGACGTGTGGTTTTTCTGTTTGGATATGAACGAGTGCGTTTTGTGAAAGCTTTTGTTTAAATGTTTGTTGCTTCTAGCTTGGGGTCTATTGAAGCTTCTATTTTGGTCGTGTTTAATGCTCTTAGTTTTGATTATTGTTTCTTCTAGCCTTTCCGCAATTTCATATTGAGTAGTCAGAAAATCTTTCATTTGTTGCCACTTTGGGCATCTTCTTCTTGATGACGAATTTTCTGGTAATGCTGCGGTACATATGTTTACAAGAATAGGGTCCCAGTTGTCTGGGGAAATATTAAGTGTCGATTGTACCGACAAATAATTTGAAACAGTGGATTCTAGTGTGATTAATTCTTCTCTTGTTTCTTTCTTTTGTCAACTTCATTAGTGTCGTTACTTGTTTATCGACCAGTATTCTTTCGTTTTCGTATCTAGCTTTTAAAGCTTCCCAAGCCCAATTGAAATTATCGTCATTTAATGCGAACTGTTTAACCCTGGTCGAGACCAACGGTCTGATACACTTAGTCGAGACCTATGGTGCTTGGCTAGGCCAAGTGGTGTTTATATACATTTGTATGGAAATACGTGTTGTATTTACGCTCATATATGAGCAATATAGATTCATTTTTGAAATTTCTTACCTCTCGATTTGGTTGAAATCAAATTGACTGCCTTGTTCACGCTTGGCGTGGCAATAGCGTTCACAAAAAATGTAACATTTTGAGAAAATTACATTTTTTTGCTCTAGCGGCTGAAGTATTTGACCTAGGTGGCTCAAATAAATTGCACCGGTTAGGTAATTTAAAAAGCTTTCAGGAAATGTATAATTCGCCCCCAAGGCCCCACCGGGGGCGTGGCAATAGGCGAAAATAGGTTTTCACCATGTCTCCCCTTTTGTTTCACTACAGTTGGGGGTATGGGGCCAGGGGGATCAAAACCATTTTGCGAGTTAGTTCACCCCTGGGGCTTTCAGGAAAGGCCTCAACCTCCCTTCTGTCTCTACCAGGGGCGTGGCAATAGCGTTCACAAGAAATGTAACATTTTGAGAAAAATTACATTTTTCTTAACCTTTAAAACGCTCTAGCGGCTGACGTATTTGACCTGAACGTGAAAACAGATAAATCAACCGTGCAAAGTGATAGAAACATACCAAAGTTCATATATTTTCATACAAAATATATGGAGTCTAGCCAAGCACCATTGGTGCACTAAGGTGAAATATTATAATATCCTATTTTCGTCCTTTTCGATACGATATTCTTGAATTTTTTTTTTCTGAATTCTATAGACAATAAAATTCTAAGAAGCTACCTGGAAGCGCAAGCCGTTTGCTACACTCTAAATATATTTAAAAAACATTTAAAAACAAAATATGCCTGGCCAGACCCGAGGGTCTCGATGAGGGTTAACTATTTCGATTGCTTGACCTTTTGTTTTGTATCGGAGGTGATACAATTTTTGTGCTTTTGATAGTTGTGGATGGTTGATGTAAACGGCTGTAAACATGTCCCGGAATGACGACCATTCTTCATAACCTCTATAAAATGTTTCTTTGTCGATATTGTTGCATTTGTGGCAGCTCTACTCTCAGATGTAGAGTAGAGACAATTGCTTTTATTAGCTTTAATTGATCGGAGATCACAGCTTTCGTTTCTTCATATTGGTCTAAGCAGTTTTCATATATTGCGTAAGCCGATTGTTTTAAATTTTGTGGTAGGTCTGAATTGTCAGATTCTACTATGGCGTCATGAGCCGCTTAAAGACGAGTCCAGAAATTTTTAAGATGTTGGCTTTTTATTTCTAATAACGATTCAGAGTTTTCTTGAATCGGTGAAGAGGCAGATCTAATGCAGTATCTTGTTAAACTATCACTTTCTGAAATAAATTTAGCAACCTGTTTTGGACGTGTAGTTCCCGCAGGTGTGTTTTGATTAGTGATGCTTTAACCATTTTTGCATAATAATATTATTTATTTATATTTCAGTTCGAAAATATATTTGAATTGTTATTTACCATAAAAAACCGCACTTTTTATTTGTTAAAATATTTTATGTCCGTATGATTTATATTAGGTACACCGTAATACTTGGACTTGTATGTATGTATGATGTGCTTATGTTTTGTGCAATTGAGAGCTCGCTGAAGAGATCAATGCGCTATTTACATAAGTATGCACGAATTGTTTCTGTGTTTATGATTATGATCTGTTCGTAAGCAATTGAGAGCTCTTTAGATAGATCAATTCGCTTTTTGTAAGAAATCCTGCTTGTTTTTGTTTGTCAAAGAACAAGAGGTATTGCCGAATATATGCCAATGTGGACTTTGAAGATTTATATGTTTTAATATAAGTACATACATATGTATGTTTGTATATACAGTGTTTACCAATTATGTATATTTTATTTAACTGATTTTTTCTATTGGTTTTAATAAATGTATTTTGTAATATGCCGTTCTACTTTATCTACCGTTTAGTTATTTATAAAAAAATCGCCTGTTTTATTTTGAAAATTAATTATAATTAAATAATTCGATATTTAGTACCCAGTGTAGGGTATGCTAGCACAGGCTGATTCTATCCCGTACATGTACATATGTATGTTCGCACTGGGAAGAGAGCGCGAAAGCGAATTGGGTAATATCCCTGTATGCTCCCATATACACTTTGTTAATATATTTATTTTCTTTCTGTTTTGTAATGTATTTGGCAGATTGAATGCCGTATGTTTCTGTATACTTGTACTTATATTTTTTTTTTTCGCAAAGGTGAGAGAGCGAGAAAACGGAATGGAAAAAGGGTATTCTCCTTTGTTAGTGTATATGTAAATATGTATTTTTAACACAAAATGTTAGGAAATGTATTTATAATGTATGTATGTATATATTTACTTTATATATTTTGTGCCAATAAACATACATATATGTATGTATGTTTGCATTTAATTTTATTTGCTGATATTGCTAGTTGTGTTTTTAAATTTTCTTTTGCTTATTTGTTTATCCTGCTTACTATTTTTCTTTATTGTTAATACGCTTTTATTAGCTTCACTTGTATGTATGTATGTATGTATGTAACTTTTTTAAGTGGTGCTGAAACCTAGAATATTTGAGCGACACTGTAGGAAGGCGATAGTAAGTTTAAGACCTCACCAAAAAGATGCGCTTAAAAGTATGCAACACCTATATAAAACTAGTTTTGGTGATATTCGAATAGCATACTGAGTTGGGCGTCGACCGTTCATAAGATTCAAGGTTGTACCAGAGAACGTACATTTATAAATATACGATATATATGTTATAAATATACGTTCTCTGGTTGTACAGTAGATCATGCAGTAATTTATTTGGGCTCTCGACTGTTTGCTCCTGGACCAGCTTATGTAGCACTTAGTCGTTGTAGATCTTTGGACGGTGCTCGAATTGAAGAACTAGACTGTTCAAAGTTGACAGGTAAAACCCCACGTAACATTGAAGCTTTAGAAGAAATAATTCGATTAAGAAGTAATAATTCGTAAAGTCGTGAATAGAACTTGGTCGCAAATAATATAACAATTAGTCAATGAAAGGTTACGAGTAGATATTAAATGCTGCCTAATTATCGATTTACTTAATCCATACTACATGTCATAGTTCATATTTTAACAACTTTGGAGTTTCTCACATCAAACTAAAAAATTAAAAATAAATATAGTTTAAAAAAACTAAAAAACACGCTTTTAAAACATATCAAACTAAAAAGTGAAAAATAATTCCTGCATTATTGTAAGAAAAGCGTGGGGTGCTTGGTCATATATCGAGCATTTTATTGTCTATAGAATTCAGAAAAAAAAATTCAAGGATAACGTATCGAAAAGGACGAAAATAGGATATTATAATATTTCACCTTAGTGCACCAATGGTGCTTGGATAGACTCCATATATTTTGTATGAAAATATATGAACTTCGGTATGTTTCTATCACTTTGCAAGGTTGATTTATCTGTTTTCATGTTCAGGTCAAATACGTCAGCCGCTAGAGCGTTTTAAAGGTTAAGAAAAATGTAATTTTTCTCAAAATGTTACATTTCTTGTGAACGCTATTGCCACGCTCCTGGTAGGGACAGAAGGGAGGTTGAGGCCTTTCCTGAAAGCCCCAGGGGTGAACTAACTCGCAAAATGGTTTTGATCCCCCTGGCCCCATACCCCCAACTGTAGTGAAACAAAAGGGGAGACATGGTGAAAACCTATTTTCGCCTATTGCCACGCCCCCGGTGGGGCCTTGGCAGCGAATTATACATTTCCTGAAAGCTTTTTAAATTACCTAACCGGTGCAATTTATTTGAGCCACCTAGGTCAAATACTTTAGCCGCTAGAGCAAAAAAATGTAATTTTCTCAAAATGTTACATTTTTTGTGAACGCTATTGCCACGCCAAGCGTGAACAAGGCAGTCAATTTGATTTCAACCAAATCGAGAGGTAAGAAATTTCAAAAATGTATCTATATTGCTCATATATGAGCGTAAATACAACACGTATTTCCATACAAATGTATATAAACACCACTTGGCCTAGCCAAGCACCATAGGTCTCGACTAAGTGTATCAGACCGTTGGTCTCGACCAGGGTTAAACAGTTCGCATTAAATGACGATAATTTCAATTGGGCTTGGGAAGCTTTAAAAGCTAGATACGAAAACGAAAGAATACTGGTCGATAAACAAGTAACGACACTAATGAAGTTGACAAAAGAAAGAAACAAGAGAAGAATTAATCACACTAGAATCCACTGTTTCAAATTATTTGTCGGTACAATCGACACTAAATATTTCCACAGACAACTGGGACCCTATTCTTGTAAACATATGTACCGCAGCATTACCAGAAAATTCGTCATCAAGAAGAAGATGCCCAATGTGTCAACAAATGAAAGATTTTCTGACTACTCAATATGAAATTGCGGAAAGGGTAGAAGAAAAAATAATCAAAACTAAGAGCATTAAACACGACCAAAATAGAAGCTTCAATAGACCCCAAGCTAGAAGCAACAAACATTTAAACAAAAGCTTTCACAAAACGCACTCGTTCATATCCGAACAGAAAAAACACACGTCCCGCGAGCTATGTATAAAAGGGCATAAACTTATATCTTGCGAGAAGCTTAAAACTTAAAGATTAATGAACGAAATAATTTTGTCAGGTCAAAAAGACTTTGCACAAATTGCCTGCCACATGCGCATACATATACAAATTGCAAAAGGAAATTTAATTGCTTATTTTGTCAAAAAAGTCTATATATTAAAAGCAACAACTTTTCGGTCCCGCAGGATGACTTTTGCCAAAATTAAAAAAAATTCTGAATTCTTAACAAATCCTAGAGCGGTGGCGGGCTACTTAACGCTAAATTATTGCATACGCACTAAAACATAAAGTATAACACAGTTGTATCAAAAAGTCGAAAAATCCTCACTTTTAATAAATTTAAAAAAATAAAGAAAATCTCGAAAGGAAGTTAAGGGATCACCATACTCCCAATGCGATGCAGTGACGCTCCTACACTTACAAAAGGCAAAGGTCGCTCTTATCGCATCTATCCAAGCAATCCTCATATGGGTGGGTTATGGACATCAGCTATACAAATCATGAAATTAATTATAAAGAATTCTCTACTCCACGAATCGACGCCGTTCTCCATTCACGCCCATACTCTCGCAAGATCCCTCTAATTTCATAGTCCTAACTCCAGGGCTAAGGAGTACCTATTCCAGCCATATCTGAGGCAGGCGTGGACATTAAATAAAATGCAACAATTGCCGATAATACAGAAAAATCAAATAATAAAGAACCAATAAAAACCGATAAAATAAGAAATTGCAAATAACCGCTAGTAAAATTAAAAAAAGCAAAAAACTTTCTTGCTATAATAATACAATGAGTCGTCAAAACACACAAAAGCTATTACTATCTCAAGCACCAATACTTACTCAAAAAACAATTTTCCGCTACTCCACCAACAGTAAGCCGAATTACTTGTCTCAGATTATATATATTATATAAAACTAGGCAAAATATTCGCCTAGGTGGCCCAGGATGTTTAAATGAGTTAAGCATCCACCCCCTCTACCCGGTAAAACTGGCGCATCCTAATACAACAGCGCAATTCACCATACCTGATGACACTACAATACGACTCAACACATCTGTACACCAACCCTCTCAACAAAAAGGATGGGCAACGGGAAAGCAGACACACTTCGTTACACACAATTTGAACAAGACATTCATTTTATCATTTTTTTCGTTTTGCGAGACTCATCCCGCGCGTCGCAATAACATCGTTTGGACAGCTGATTCGGTTACTACACCGCTTCGCACATATGTTTAATTTAAATGGATATACTGGTGCACTTGTACTTTGAACAATTGTCACATAAACAGTTTTATGATTAAAATAAACCAATCTTTTTGACCGAAATTAACCGTTTTTTCTCTTACATATACCGGGTGATTTTTTAAGAGCTTGATAACTTTTTTTAAAAAAAAAACGCATAAAATTTGCAAAATCTCATCGGTTCTTTATTTGAAACGCTAGATTGGTTCATGACATTTATTTTTTGAAGATAATTTCATTTAAATGTTGACCGCGGCTGCGTCTTAGGTGGTCCATTCGGAAAGTCGAATTTTGGGCAACTTTTTCGAGCATTTCGGCCGGAATAGCCCGAATTTCTTCGGAAATGTTGTCTTCCAAAGCTGGAATAGTTGCTGGCTTATTTCTGTAGACTTTAGACTTGACGTAGCCCCAAAAAAATAGTCTAAAGGCGTTAAATCGCATGATTTTGGTGGCCAACTTACGGGTCCATTTCTTGAGATGAATTGTTCTCCGAAGTTTTCCCTCAAAATGGCCATAGAATCGCGAGCTGTGTGGCATGTAGCGCCATCTTGTTGAAACCACATGTCAACCAAGTTCAGTTCTTCCATTTTTGGCAACAAAAAGTTTGTTAGCATCTTGGTTGTATTATAAAAGTTGTATTAAACCATATTGAAAGCTTAAATCCAATTAAAGAATTAAAATATCACAAAAAGGTTTCATATGGAATAAATGTTAATTTAATAGTAACTAGAGGACCCGTCCACACTTAACTGTGTCTAATACATCGATAATACTATAATAAAATCTATATGATTTCCATTAGTTGGATTATAACTATTAGTTAATAAGATATATCATTTTTGTGAAGCAACTTGTGATAGTTTATAAAAAATGCTTTATCATTTCGTGTGTTAATAAAGCATTGCGTTTTGGGGGAAAATACTGTTAAATTTGGGCTCAGGGAAATCCACTGTTGGAAAGATATTTTCTTAGCTGGAAACAGGCGAATTGAGCACCGAGGACAATCATGCTCTAAAGATTCGAAAGCTATGTGCAAAGTTCATAATCCAATAAAAAGAACAAATAACTGATTCTGAGGAGTATTTGAGCGCTCTTTAATCGTAATAAAACCGAATTTTTGCGTCGATGTGTGACAATAAAAACATAACTCCACCTTTTCACACTTGAGTCCAATCGACTGTCTTTCTAGTGAACTGCACATGATGAGCCGGTTCTCAGGCGTGGAAAGGTTATGACATCAGTCTTTTCGTATGCATGTTGTATAATACATACCGACTGATTACTGAGCCAGTTATAATCCATTGCACTGCGTATTTGGTTGCAGTTCTTTTCTACTCTTACAAATACTTAGCAATTGTATTATTTTTGAAGAAGAATCTGGTTAAAATTGTACGCACATATTCAAATGATTCCTACAAAAATGAGTTTTGAACAAATACTTATTATTTGAAACATAAATTTTGTATTTATGAGTTGTATTAAATTTTGACATAAAGAGATAAAAGGTATCCTATGTCCTTACCCTGGTTCTAATAGCTACTTCCCCACCAATTTTCAGCCAAATCGGTTCAGCCGTTCTTGAGTTATAAATAGTGTAACTAACAACAACTTTCTTTTATATATACCGTGGCTCCATCACATAATCGGACTGAAGTTTATCTAACACTAGAAAACCCGGCGAACTCCGTTTCGCCACCAAATTGCTTCGTTTTATGTAACATTTCCTTTGGTGATTAAAAGATAAAATTTTTTTTTTTTTGTTTTATATTTGAAAAGGAAAAATTATATTTCATTTCACAACAGTACTGAATTCATTTCGTTTACAAAAATTAAGTGTTATTTAGTTGAACTTCTCTAAGTAAAATTATCCGTTTCATTGAAGTGCTCTTTGACCCCGCAGCCGTTGTCCTGCGTGAAATTAAGTGTTTTGACAACATTTTTTGGTTTTTGTTCCGATGTACAGAAAAGATGGTTTTCCAACTCGTGAGCACGCAATGTATATCTAACCGTGTGAAAAACATAGCATTTCCAAATTTATGCCACACGATTAAGAAGTAATAATTCGTAAAGTCGTGAATAGAACTTGGTCGCAAATAATATAACAATAAGTCAATGAAAGGTTACGAGTAGATATTAAATGCTGCCTAATTATCGATTTACTTATTCCATACTACATGTCATAGTTCATATTTTAACAAATTTGGGGTTTCTCACATCAAACTAAAAAATTAAAAGTAAATATACATAGTTTAAAAAAACTAAAAAACGCGCTTTGAAAACATATCAAACTAAAAAGTGAAAAATAATTCCTGCGTTATTGTAAGAAAAGCGTGGGGTGCTTGGTCATAGATCGATCATTCCACGCTTTTCTCACAATAATGCAGGAATTATTTTTCACTTTTTAGTTTGATATGTTTTAAAAGCGTGTTTTTAGTTTTTTTAACTATAGGTACATATTTATTTCCAACAGAAGAGGTATTGCTAAACATAAATAGCCAAACGGTTATTAGCCAGCTATATACATAATATATATATGTATTAAGGTGGGCCAAAAAAAGTTTTTATTTTTTTTTCTTAGTTACCATGAAAATCTCATCCGACATGACTAAAAACAAGTTCTGGTAAAACCTGAGCTCTTAATATTAATATTAAGAGGTGCCTCATCGACATTTTCGATTTCCCATATAAATAACAAGTAAAAACTTTTTTTGGCCGACTTTAATATGTAAGTGAATATATAAAGCCGGATTATTTTCGCTTAATCCGAAATGTTAACCGTATAAAACTAGTCAACGGAATCGTTACTAGCGTTATAATATTGCATACATAAAAAACTTTTACATACATACATACCTACATTATATGCATGATAATTTTAAATTAAATTAACTGAATACGCTCACTTTAGTTTTGTAGTTTGGCTCCTTGTGCGTATTGTTGCATTTAGGTAAATTTTGCCCGCGCCCGGTTATTAGTTTTTGTTTATTTTTTTTTTTTGATTTTAGGTTTCGCTCCCGAATAGTGCTTGTTTTTGATTTATGTTTTGTATTTTTAGTTTGGGAGTTTCGCGCACGGTTTGTTTTTTTGTTTTTTCGAACGAAATTAATTTCCTTCTTGTTGTTTATATTTTTGTTATGGTAACTAAATTCACCTGTTTTGGTTTTTGCACATTTTATTGGGATATACCCTGAGTTTCATATACGGTCTTTTGATTTGATTGTTGTTTGTTTTTTGTTTGTTATATACGTATGTTATATACATATAGTTTTCTTGTTTTGTATCACTGCACTTTGTTACCGAATTTAGTTTTGTGTTATATATGTTTATTTTGAATTTTGTACCGCACCTTTTGTCACCACTTTTATGTGTATTTTGATTTCAGTTTTTCTAATAGTGCCTCTCTGTAATGTTTTTATTTTAATTTGAAGGATGCACACATGAGTTCAAATTTTAATAGTTCGTACACTCTCATTAAGCACTACAATTTGTTAGGGTATGTACACATATGCAAGAGAAAATGCGGGTTAGTTTCGATCAAAAGGATTAATTTATTTTAATCATAAAACTATTTAGGTGACAATTGTTCAAAGTACTAGTACACCAGTATGTCCATTTAAATTCCGCCAATATCCCGGTTTGCCTTCTGCTGATCGGGTTAATAAATATATGTATATGCGATTAAACATATGTATGTGCGAAGCGGTGTAGTAACCGAATCAGCTGTCCAAACGATGTTATTGCGAACGCGCGGGATGAGTCTCGGAAAACGAAAAAAAAAGCTAAAAATAACTTTGTTCAAATTGTGTGTGGAGTGTGTCCATTTCAAAACGGGCATCCATCTTATTTTTGTTGAGTGGGTTGCCTTCAACAAAATGTGTTGACAAAAAGAAGTGTCATCAGGTGTGATGAATTGCGCTGTTGTATTAGGATGCGCCAGTTTTACCGGGTAGAGGGGGTGGATGCTTAACTCATTTAAACAATCTTAAAATAGTTTATTTCGTCTTTTGTTAATATTGCTGGGTGTATAAAGTTATATTTTGCTGCTGCTATATTGTTTTGTATTTTTTTAAATTTTTCCTCTAAGTTCCTTAATTTGTTGAACTGATCATTAAAGAAAACATGTTTCATTATTTCACTGTTCTCTGTTTGTACTTGGTTAAATGAGTTCGATACTTGGTTCCTGTTATTTTCTATTGTACTCTTTAATTGACAGATACTATTATAAAAGTGGTTGTTTATGGAAAATTGTTTATTTAAATTGATTATCTCATTGTGACTATTTTCTTCTACTATCTTTAGATGTTCTTCTATATATTGCCTCTCTTCATCGTCCATTATACTAACCATTTGTATGCTGTGCCTACTATGTGCCTTTCTTCCTCCTACTTTCCTCCCTGGGGTTACTGATTTTATTTTTGACTTTATAATTTCTACTTCATTTAAAAGTAATTCCTTGTTATTTAAAAATATATTACTTTCTATAATATTTTCTTTAATCTTATTAACGACTTCCATTACCTTTTTTTGGTTTACTATCTCTACTTCTCTTAGTTGAACTATGGTATACTCCTCCGATTGGTGTCACTTGTGATTTCCCTTCCATCATCTTCTCACTCAAAACCACTGCTCTAATGGTTACCCATATCTGAAACTGAAAAAAGAATTATTCGGATATATTTTATTATTTGCTTCCTATCTGATTCTAAGGCCTCTTTCAGCAGTTTTAATAATCTATTGAAATGTTCATTAATAATTATTTGTTTATTTAAATTTTCAATAGCATAGACTCTAGTCGCCTCTTACGGCAGGCTTCACCGAAGATGGGTATATTCTTGGAAAACTCTGTACCCCCTGGGGTATTACATAAATTATGCAATAATACCTTTTTTTTCTTTTTTTTATGTGTTATTATCCCCAATAAATGCCCTTAAACTAAATGTATCTTCATTCCTCTCGTTTGAGTTTTCAATATTTGCCAATTTTATTGGTCTTTTTATATTCGTCGGATGAACGTTCTGTAGTGGATTAATTCGGTAGTACGGTTGATCTTTATGCCGTACTCTTTTGTAGTTCCTTATTGGATCTTCTTACCCTGTTTCTATATAGTCTTCCCTTTTTTTGTTCCTTTTGCCTATACTGTTTTTTTGAACGTTTCCATTCGCATCTTCAAAACGTTGGAAGGCACTTCATCTCTTGCCATTCAGGGTGTGCATTTGATGGTAGAATGGTATCGAGTGTTGTAATTTCCTACAACGACCTGCATTCTCATCTCTGTTGAGAGATCGGGGTCCTCAATTCCTGTTACTTTTTCCAACAGGGTTGGGTGTAATCTTTCAACAACCGCATCTCCCGTGTGGCTATTTGGCTTTATGAGATGAAACCCGTATTCCTTCATGCGGAAGGTATGCCAATAGCTGCTCTGCCTCGAATTCATTATCCAAAACGACTTTTTTAGATTTTCCGAATTTTAAAAATTGTTCAATAAAAATTGTTTTCTTTGCTGGTCAGTTTCTATCTGTTATTTTATAGACTGCCGCAAATTTTGTATGTTTATCTAATGATGTTATAAAGGATTGATTTTTGAACTGAAAAATATCAATGTGCACTATTTCATTTTTATTTTCGGGGGTTTCTGTTAATTGAAATTTTAGTTTTATTGGATTCCTATCGTATTTGACTTGTTGGCATTTTTGGCAGTTGCTTATTAGTAATTGAATATATTCCTTAAATATAGGGTAATATATTTTAGTTTATACCACTATGCATAGATTCTTTTGAATGGTAAAATGATATTCGCTTATATAATTTATCTTTTTCTTCTATTTCTGAGGCTCTTTTTGTGCATTTTAAAAATTTTAAATTTTTATCTTGAGCAAACATTTCAATTAGAAATTTCAACATTTTATGGTAATCCGCTTCGGATACTTCCGAAAATATTCCCACCATTCCGTTTCCTTTTATATATCTTTCCAATATTTTCTTGTTCTCTTCTTCTTCTTCTACTGGGTTTATTTCAGTAATTATTCTTCCAAGGAGTCTTTAGATCTGAACTTGAGGGCTATATGTCAATATGATTTTTGTATTTATTTACAACTTCTTCTTTAATTGGAAAATGCTCAAGCAGTTCTTCATCTGCTGAATGAATTGTGTCTGACAATTCCAGGTTGGATTCATTGTCGTTACCTTCTTTTATTTTTGGTGAGGTCTCAGTTCGACTCAAAAAATCAGCTACAACATTATTTTTTCCATTTAAGTATTCTATTTCAAAATTGTATTCCTGTAATTTCAATAACCACCTCTGATGGCGTTGAGAAAAATCTTTTCCTTTATATTTATTAACTAGATATTGTGATCGGTGACAATTTTAAATTTTTTGCCATATAAGTATGTACTGCCTGAACTAGGTTTAGATAAAAACTTTAGCGGTTTTTGAGAATTTCGCGGCACTTACCTCACAGGATGAAACGTATATGACGGTGCGCAACGAATGTAAAAAAAGAGGGCACGTAGGAGCGTACGATGAGTGTTTGAGTTCGCGGTCGAAAACAAAAAGAGGCTGGTGCCTTGTCCGCCAGTCGCTTTTGTTCTTTTTTGTGCGGTGTCCTCATGTGTGTTAAATTCGTGATGTTGGTATTGTGTGCGTGTGATGTGGAATGTGATGACGATGTGGTGTGAAATGAAGATGTGGTGTGGAATAATGATGTGGTGTAGAATGATGATGTGGTGAATGTAATGTGTGTGGTGTGGAAGTGTAATGGTGTGAGGGGGGTCTGAGATTCAATTAGCCATCCCGGCCCCCCTAGGCAACTGATTAGCCTAGGAGTCGCTGCAGCTGTTGCAGCGATGCCACGACGCTGCTGAGACCCGTGGATCGCCGTGGTGGCGGTCTAGGCTGGCGACGCCGAATAGACATTCCAACCCGCTGATGCACTCGCGTTACGGGTTGATGCCTTGTTACGTGGCTGCGAGGTTGAACTGGCCTATGATCGTCGCGCATCGCGGTGCGATGCAGCAGCGTGTGATGCGGCCGGTGGCAGATTTGGCACAGACCCCTCGACTCACACTCTTGCAGCCTATGCGTCTGCGATAGGCAGTTCACACAGTGCCCGTGTGCCTGGGCAACTTGCTGCCGTTGTAACGGTCGCATCCCTCTAAAAATCCCACAATGATGCAAGCGATGTGGGCGTCGACATAGGGGGCAACTTATGCGATGCCCGTCCGGGACCCGGGTTGAGCGGTTGCCGGTTGCAGGTGCGGTTGCCGGCACTGTGGCCGGTGCTGTTGCCGGGGTTGTTGCTGGTGCTGTTATCGGTGCTGTTGCAACGGCAGCTCGGGGCGCTGGGGTTGGCCCGGTGCGTTGCACGCTGGTAGCCGACCGAACGGGTGGAGTGGCTAACACTGGCATATCTATGTCCATGATAATCTATGTATGTATAAGGGAGGTTGTTAATTAGAAATCTGTCATACAATTAGATATTGGCGATCGTGCCACGATATGTGGCACGAATGGGCCGTCGTATTGATCGACCATTTTTTCTTAGTTTTCTTTACAGTTTGTTATTTTTATGTACGATTTGTTATTTTCTGACGGTTGTTATTTTTTAACGGTTGTTATTGGCGTATTTCTCGTTTTAGTATTTAATTTAGTGATTTTATTATATCGCGATATTATCGGTTCGTTTTTTCGGTTTTCGGATTCGCGATCATCGGAAATTGGCAGAAAGCATAGCTTCACGAGCGGTCTGGTTAGCGTTCCGTTTTGCGTACGGAGATCAACGATTCGTAGGTGACCGTCGGTGCCGTAATGTAGCTTTTCTATGCGGCCGAGCCGCCACTCGGTGGGGGTAGACAATCATCGTGAATGAGGACACAGTCTCCAAGTTTAGGCGCTTGTTCAGGAGTCTTCCAGCGGTATCTTTTGTGGAGATCCTTTATGTATTCGTTCTTCCATCGGCGGCTGAAATCATGATGGAGAATCTTAATTCGTTCCCATCGATTTAGTAGGGATAGCGACTCCACGCTTGGCTCAGGAATGGCCAGGATGGGATGCTCCCTTTAGGAAATGCCCTGGAGTTAAGGCGGTGAGATCTGAGGGGTCTTGCGATAATACTGTGAGTGGCCGTGAATTGAGAACGGCTTCAATTCGATTTAATAACGTCGTGAACTCTTCGTAATTGAATTTATAATTTCCAGCTACCCGTTTGAAATGGGATTTGAAGCTTTTTACAGCTGATTCCCATAAACCGCCCATATGAGGAGCGCTTGGGGGTATAAATTGCCAATTGATACCTTGAGGGGCGTACTTTTGTACGATGTCGGATGACACTTGTTTTAAAAAATCCACAAATTGCTTTTCTGTGGCTCGTTGAGCTCCGATAAAGGTTTTGCCATTATCGCTCATGATTTTTGATGGGTAGCCACGTCGAGCGACGAAGCGAGCAAATGCCGCGAGAAAAGCCTCCGTCGTCAGATTACTACACAGCTCAAGGTGTACTGCCTTTGTCGTGAAACATACAAAGACAGCCACATAGCCTTTCATGAGAGTGGGAGACCTTAACATGGACGCCTTTACCTGGAAAGGCCCAGCAAAATCAACACCTGTTGTGGTGAAAGGCAGAGCGAAATTGCAGCGTTCCGGTGGAAGTGCTGCCATAATCTGCGTTCGCATCTTCTGCTTGTGCATAGTGCAAATCTTGCACGTGAAGATGCACTTCTTGATTTGCGGCTTAAGACGGGGGATATAATACTCCTGGCGTACCATCTGTTGCATGAGACGATGTTCGGCGTGTAGCATTAAAATGTGGATGTAGTGGAGGAACAGTGTGGCAAATGGTGACCTCTCTGGGATTATTATGGGGTGGCGTTCATTGTATGTCAGGCTCGAATTAGCAAGCCGACCATTGGCACGAAGCAGACCTTTCGTGTCCAGAAATGGGTTGAGGACTAAGAGTGAGCTCTTTTTATCAATCGGCTTCGATTCTCTTAGTAGCGATATATCGCGGCTGAAATAGCGCGCTTGTGTATATGTAATTAGTGCGACCTTTGCCTTTTGTAACTCTAGGTGCGTCACTGTGTTGCATGGGAAATTATGTGATCCCTTCACTTTGCTTTTGAGTTGTTCTATAAATTTGAACATATAAGCAACTACTCTGAGAGCTCTTGGAAACGATGAAAATCGTTCAAGGATGTCGGTATCATCCAATAATGTGTGAAAGGTGGCGATTTTTCGACCTTCTGGTGCGATAATGTTGCGCATGGGGGATTGTGGCCAAGAGTCAGGAGATTCTATCAACCATCGGGGGCCATTCCACCAGAGGGTGGTGGTGGCAAGGTGCAGTGGCTTGCACCCTCTTGTACCTAGATCGGCAGGATTGTCAGCACTGGCTACGTGACGCCAAGTGGCTGATCCCACTAGGTCAAGTATTTGAGACGTTCGGTTAGAAATATACGTCTTCCATGCATGTGGTGGTTTTTCCAACCAGGCTAGTACAATTTCAGAATCGGACCACATATATAGTTTGCATTTCGTCATATTTAAATGCATTTGCACCATGGCTACTAATTTTGACAGTAGTAGTGCGCCACATAACTCAAGTCGTGGGAGACTTATAGTTTTCAAAGGTGCCACCTTTGCTTTTGCTACTAATAAGTGGCTTGTGGTCGTGGTGTCACTTTGCGTGCGCACATAGATAGTAGCGCAGTATGCCTTTTCTGAGGCGTCACAAAAGCCATGTAATTCGACTTTGTGTACCCATCGTGGAATTTGTATCTGAGAAATATCATTCAGATTGTTTGCGAACTGGGACCATTTTTCTAAGCGAAGAGGTTTCACTTGTTCGTCCCAGTCGGTTCCATCTAGCCATAGTTCTTGTATTAAGATTTTAGCTTGGATCATAATTGGCGAAAGCCATCCTGCGGGGTCGAAAAGTTTTGCCACCGAGGATAAAATCTGTCTTTTTGTGATGGCTGATAATGCGGATATGGACTCTGTCGTGTATGAGAACTGGTCCGATATCGCATTCCATTGGATGCCTAGTGTTTTTGTTGTACTTTCCTTTTCGAATATAAGGAAATTAGTGTCCAACAAATTTTCGTTTGGAATATTTTTGATTATATTTGGGTGATTTGCCGTAATCTTTTTTAATGGAAACCCTGCGGAATTGAGGGCTTTTATTACCTGTGATAAGGCCTCGTATGCTTGTGGAAGAGTGTGACTTCCAGACAGAATATCGTCTACATACGTTTGAGTTTTCAACACTTCAGTTGCCAGAGGAAATTCTGACTTTGTGTTGTCTGCCAATTCGTGGAGTGTTCGAATGGCTAGATATGGTGCACAGTTAACGCCAAATGTAACTGTTTTTAGTTTGAAGTCGCGTAAAGGACTGGTGGGGGATCTTCGGAACATAATACGTTGAAAATCTTGGTCGTCTTTATGTACGACTATTTGCCGATACATTTTTTCAACGTCCCCATTGAATACGTATTTTAATATATATACGCCAGTTTAATATCAGAAGCATTAAATCTGGTTGGAGTGTGGGTCCCGTAAATAGGATATCATTTAGGGAATTCCCTGAACTAGTGGTTTTCGAGGCATTAAAAACAACTCTTACTTTTGTTGTTTTTTTGTCTGGCTTCACTACTGCGTGATGTGGCAGATAAAAGGAGTAGTATTTGCCGTTGACGATTTTCTCCCCTGAGTTTACTTCCTCCATATGATCCAAATGGAGGTATTCTTCTAACACACCATCATATTCAGATTTGAGTTCGCCTTTTTTAAGTAGGTTTCTTTCCATACTTAGAAACTGCTGTATTGCAGAGGTGCGAGAGTGACCTAAGGCGAGTGTGTTAGGAAATTGTTGCCTAAGTGGTAGTCGTACGACGTACCGACCGTTTTCTGATCTAGTAGTTGTGGTTTTGTAAAAATCCTCACAATACTGATCTTCAGGGGTTGTAACTGATATGGGGCGGGAGTTCTTCTAATTCCCAAATTTTTTCAATTGTGATTTGAGGTACTCGTTTGAAACTTCCTCAACTTGAGTTGTCATTGTTGTGACTGGTTCCGCAACTAGTCCACTTAGAACCCATCCGAAAATAGTATTTTGCGCCAGAAGTGTATTAGTAATTTTCTCAATACCTTCGAGTATTATCTGTGGTATAAGATCGCTGCCTAATAGAAGATCTATTTGAGCGGGTGTGTTGCAGTTTGGGTCTGCTAGCTTTAGGTGTGAAACCTTTTGCCAATGCTTGCTATTTATATGATAGCTTGGTAGCATGTTGGTTAATTGCGGTAAGACAATAGCTTCTGCTTGTATGCGCTTATCCGCTTTGGGGAAAAGAGGGTAATGGGGCAGATTTTATTTGAGTTTTGAACAACTCTTCCGCCCATTCCCGTGATTTCAAAGTTGGCCAGTTTTGTTGGTAACTGTAGCCTGTTTTGTGCCCTAGACGCTATAAATGATCGTTGTGATCCTTGGTCTATTAAGGCTCTGAGTTTAAACAGTTCTCCTCGGTGTTCGATGGAGACAACTGCTGTGGGTAATAGTACCCTACTGTGGTTTTCGCTATGTAGCGTTTGGGTTTTCATCGCCTTTGAGCAGCATGGTGCTTCTTGGCAGTTTTCAGAATTTGTTGTGGCAACTAATCCTGTTGCTCGTTTTACGTTTGCATTGTTTGGGGTCGAGCTGGAAAAATTGGTTATATGTAACATTGAATGATGTCTTTTATGGCAATAAACGCAATTAAATTTGCTTTCGCAATCTTTAAGCGTATGCGCATGTGACAGACAGTTGGTACATAATTTTTTCGTTCTTACGAAATTGTTTCGATCGCTAACATTCATTTTTTTGAATTTTTCGCATGATTTTAGTTTGTGACCTCCTCTACAAAGTTCGCATGACGTTTGCTTATATTGTTCAGAAGTGAACGATTGATTTTTAAAAAAGCTTCTATTTAAATTATTGTTGACTACTTACTTGGGGTCTATTGAAGCTTCTATTGAGGTCGTTTTGAACGTTTTTCGTTCTGACTAGTTTTTTATCTACCCTTTCTGCTATTTCATATTGGGTAGTAAGAAATTCTTTCATTTGCTGCCACGTTGGGCACTTTCTTCGCGATGAGAGCGATTGCTCCCACAAAAGTAACGATTTTTCTGGTAATGCAGCTGTGCATATATTTACCAGAATGGGGTCCCAATTATCTGTGGGAATATTCTGTGTTGATAAAACAGACAAACAATTTGAAACCGTGGATTGAAGCTTTATGAATTCTTCACTGGTTTCTTTCTGAATTTTTGGTAAATTCATTAGTATCGTTACTTGCTTGTCGACCAATATTCTCTCGTTTTCGTAACGTGCTTTAAGAGCTTCCCAAGCAAAATTGAAATTTTCGTCATTGAGAGCGAACTGTTTGACTATTACGCCTGCCTGACCTTTGGTTTTGTATCTGAGGTGATACAATTTCTGCGCTTGTGATAATTTAGGATGGTTGATGTACACAGCTGTAAACATGTCCCGGAAGGACGGCCACTGTTCATAACCACCATGAAATATATCTGTGTCGCATACTGGCACTTTGAGGTGAATGCCTGAACTTGCCTCTTGGGCTTGTCTTTGTGGCAGCTCTACTCTCGGTTGTGGAGTAGGTGCAATTGCTCTTAATAGCTTTAGTTGATCAGAAATCATTGCCTTTGTGTCTTCGAACTGGTCTAGGCAGTGTTCATACTTGGTGTATGCCGAAGATTTAAAATTTTCCGGTAGATCTGAGTCGTCAGATTCTACGATTGCGTCATATGCCGCTTGGAGTCGTGTCCAGAAGTTGTCTAAATTGTCTTTCTTGATTTCTAATACCGATTCAGAATTGTCTTGAATCGGTGAAGATGAAAATCGAGTGCAGTATCGTATCAAACTGTCACTCTCAGCAATGAATTTTGTGTAAGAAATATCTTTACCCCTCTTTATTTTTGCAGCACCTTGCTTTGAGCGTGTAGCTTCTGCCGGTGTGCATGGACTTTTTTCGTCTGCAATCATTTTTGGAACTTTTAGCAACTGAGTTGTTTTAGATTCCTTTGAGTCTGAGCTCATTTAAAATATGTATAGAATAAATCAAAAGGTCTTAGTGAAAACTAGACTTGTAGATGTTTAGAAAAAGTTTCGTATATGAAGTGTTGAATAGAAGACTCTTTTGTGTGTAAGAGTTTCAAAAAAAAAATCAATAAAATCAATGGCTTTTTAGTAAACCAAGAATCAAATAATATTTTCGTTTATATATGTATATATATATTTATGTATATGATTAGACGAGAACTCTTAAGTAAATAAGAGTTTTGAATGAACTTGATATGACGAGAAGCTTTACGTATTTGATAGTGTATGTAATCGCGAACTCTTTTAAGTTAATAAGAGTTTTGAACGAAATTTTTAGACGTGAACTCTTTTAAGTAAATAAGAGTTTTCAAGTAAAATATTACGCGTATGCAGAATATCGCTTATATTTGATTTAATTATTTGTTGTTGACCGGAAATATTTTATTTGTTTTATTTTCCTATATATATATATTTGTTTTATGTATATTTTATGTCCAAATGTCCTATAGGGTATACCTATAGGTGGATTTTTTATTTATTATGTGCTAATGAGCGCTCGCTTTAGAGATCACTGCACTTTGTACATATGCATGTATGTACATATGTATTACGCTTTGGTTGGTTACACAATCCTGCTTGTTTTTGTTGATCAAAAACCAAGGGGAATTGCGGGAAACATGCCAATGTGGACTTTGAATATATTATATACGCAATCCTGCTTGATTTTGTTAGCCAAAACCTAAGGGGTATTGCGGAATATATGCCAATGTGGACTTTGAAGTAGTGAGCGTATCTACATATGTGACAATACACGTATGTAAAAATTTAAGTATGTTAAATAATATTTTATGTTATATTTAAGTTGTACCCGATGTCGATATATATATGCCGGTAAAATTTTCAACGGTTTTTATTTATGTATGTATATGTATTTTTATATTTTTTTTTTTTTTGTGTCCGTAATTCTTATTGGTTATATGCTAATGAGAGCTCGCTTAGAGATCACTGCACTTTGTACATACATATACATATACTTATGTATAACGTTTTATATGCAATCCTGCTTGTTTTTGTCGGCCAAAGAACAAGGGGTATTGCTAGATGTATGCCAATGCGGACTTTAAAGCGATATTTATATATCGTAAGTGTGGTGAATCAATGTATTAAACCGCGTAATTTTTGGTCGTTTTGCTTTAGCGCTAATAGTGTGCCGTTTGCACGTATGTATATGTACGTATATATGAATATGCGTATTCGCAATATTCCTAAGGTGAGATCCAAAGAAAGCGCGTATATATATATATATATATATATATATGTATATGTATATAAATATATATATTTTTTTAAAATAAATATGTAATAAATATATACGTGTATATAAGTAAATGCAATTGGAATGTAATATGTATATGTATGTTTGTATATTGTTCTAAATATCGGTTTTTTTGCTTATTCCGGCTTCTCCGTTGAGATGTAGGAGAAATAAGAATACCGATAGTTTTTGTGTTTGCGTTTCGCTAATGTTATGATACCCGTTTTTTGAACCTGTTTAAACGGGGTATATGAGTACAAACATACATATATGGTGCAAAAAATATTTTGTAAATATATATGTATGTAATAAATATGTACGTCTCTATAAGTAAATGCAATTGTAAATAGAATATATGTATGTTTTTATTTTGTTCTTTATCTTTTATTCTTTTAGGTTTAGGGTGTACTTTTTGTTTTTTACAAATCTGCCTTCGCTTACGGTTTAAGCAATCCTGCTTACTGCTTTAAGAAGCAGAAGGGGTATTGCGGAAAATAGTGCAAGTACTTAGTTAAATTTTTTTGTATTTGTATTTTTTTTATGAATATCGGTTTTTTTCCGTTTTCTCCGTTATGATGTAGGAGAAATGAGAACACCGATATTTTTTGTTTTTGTGTTTGTTAACGTTCTGGTACCCTTTTTTTTGGAACTGTTTAAACGGGGTTTACCAGTTCAAACATACATATATGATATAAAAAATGGATACGATACACTTACATTGATTCGTATCAAGGGTATTTTTTTGACTTTGGGGGGGGACAAGTGTTGGTATGTTGCCTTTATGAGTGCTTTGCGGTCAGTGGCCTCCTTTCCTTAGCGGTCAGCTGCTCCCCTTTTTTTTGTTTTTTCCTGTTCCTCTGTGCCAGTCTCCTTTGTGAGTGCGTTCCAGCCCAGGCGTGTTGATATTTTTGTTGTTTTACTTAGTTGGTTTAATTTCGCGCCCGTTTTCCGTTTATCGCGACCGGTTTAGTAATGTATTATTAATTTTTGTTTTTTGTTATCGCGCCCGTTTGTTTGATATATTATATATGTATGTATGTATGTGGTGGTATTGTCCACAGTTTTGTCACCTGACGTCTCACAACTTTTTTTTTTGTTTGTTCACTTTTATGTATTGCATTAATATATGTATGTGCAATTTTATTTTATTTTTTTTCTTTGATTTTTTTTTTTCTTGTCACTTCACTTTTTTTTTTCGTATAATTGTATTTATTATATATTTGTTTAATTATAATATAATTTTTTTTTTTTTTTTCTTTTTTCACAATGTGTTCACTTTTAATTTTTCTCACTTTGACCACTGGTGCCGTCCGGTACGGCTTCGAAGGACCATAGATAAAACTTTAGCGGTTTTTGAGAATTTCGCGGCACTTACCTCACAGGATGAAACGTATATGACGGTGCGCAACGAATGTAAAAAAAGAGGGCACGTAGGAGCGTACGATGAGTGTTTGAGTTCGCGGTCGAAAACAAAAAGAGGCTGGTGCCTTGTCCGTCAGTCGCTTTTGCTCTTTTTTGTGCGGTGTCCTCATGTGTGTTAAATTCGTGATGTTGGTATTGTGTGCGTGTGATGTGGAATGTGATGGCGATGTGGTGTGAAATGAAGATGTGGTGTAGAATGATGATGTGGTGTGGAATGATGATGTGGTGAATGTAATGTGTGTGGTGTGGAAGTGTAATGGTGTGAGGGGGGTCTGAGACTCATTTAGCCAAGGTTATAGAATATATAATAGCAAAAAATTCTTTATCTGTTGTAGCATACTTGTACTTCTATTCATGGTTATTTAATGTTATGGAAATGTAGCACACTGTCTGACCTTGTTGAGAAAGCATTGTGCCTATTGCGTAATCACTTTCATCAGTTGTAATAGTAAACTCTTTATCATATTCAGGGAATTTTAAAATTGGATGTGATGAAATTAGTGTTTTCAAATCTTCAAAACTACTTTTTTTAAGTACTTTATCTTGGGATATGCTTCTTTCGAATAGTATTTAATAAATATCCTATATTACCTTGTAGCTCCCAAAAAACTTTTAAGCTCTCTCTGTTTTCAAAAGTTCTAATTCTTTTATTGCCAAAATTGTTTCTGTATTAGGTTCAATTCCATCTTTGACGTGCAAAAGACCAAAATATCATCCAGATAGACAACACCAATTTTGTTTATGAATTCTCTTAGAAAGAAAGGCATACGGACGTACTCATACAGTCCCGCCGGAGTAACGAAAGCTGCTTTTTTGATTTCCCTTTCTGCCATTAATATTTGGTGATAACCTTTGGCTGAAGCAATGCTGCGAAAGTGCTGTGATTTGCCCACTTTATCCAAAATTCTATCAATATTTAGCAAAGGGCAGTTAGTTGGTTAAGTCGCCTATAGTCAACCACTCTATATTTTAGAATATTTGAACCATCCGTTTTCTTTGGTACAATTAAAACAGGTGAGCTATACCTGCTCCTACTTTTTCGGATTATTCCCTGACTTTCTAACTCATACATTTCCTTTCTTACCTCTTCCTCGTGTTTTGGAGGTAGTCTTTAGATTCTTGAATTTATTTGCAGGCCGGTTGTGGTCTTAATCTCGTGTACCACACAGATTACCGCCCTCTTTGTAAAATAATTTGTAGAATCGGTTTAATAGAATTTCAATCTTGCTTTTTTCATCTGATTTTAGATGATCAAGTGCAATATTTTTTTGTTCACTCACTTCCAATGGATAAACCTGTTCCTGAATAGTTTTCATATGGAAAGGAATCATTGTTCCATTTTTCAAAGTTATATTCATTTTCTCCATATCAATAATTTAAAAAATGTTGAAAATAAAATCCGAATAATAAATTCCTAATAACAATTTATAAGGCTTGTCGAAATCTAACAATAGCCATCAAATCATAGAATTTTTTTTCATAATTAAATTCCGCAGGGCATGAACTTTTTACTTTAATGTTTGGTTTCTCAATATTGCCATTTAATGTACTTATAACCATACTCTCTCGCTCTAAAAAGGGTAAATTAAAAATTTCAAAGCTCTTTTTTTCATTACACTAATAGTGGAACCTGGATCTATTAAAGTGCACCACTTTTTCCCAAGCAGTGTTACCACTATAACTATATCATAATATCCCGAGGCTAATTGGTAAAAAAAAAACCGTCATTAACGTTTACTTCTTCCGGTTCTTCAACCCGACTCATAGTATCTACTTCCATGGGAGTAGGCCTATTGAAATTCCACTGTTATTGTTAGTCCAAGTATCCCTAGAGTATTGACTATAAATATTATTGGTATTTTGTAGTCTGTTATTATGTTGACCCGATCCATTTGTTTGACCTTGTATGTGTTATTAGTTCTATTATTTTGTTGCTGACTTACAGAATTATTTTTAAGTATGTATGTATTGGCCTGTAATTTTGTTGATTGTTAAAACTATTAGCATATCTAGGCCTAAAACTTTGTTGGCCTGTAAAATTATTTATATTACTTGGTACATTGTTTTGTGACCTATAATCTTGATTTTTTCTTTGGAACCCATTGACATCTAAATTATTGGGTTTTTTAAATGAAGGATTTAAATTACCTTCGTCTAACCCTATGAAGCTTTATATAATCCCTGATAACAGAGTCAGTGAAATTGAGTTACTTTTTGCATAAGTACAAGTCCCTGATATGATTTGCTTAATACGTTGAATAAGCATTCCTGAAAAAATTTCCTTCAATGAATGTTGGCAATTAACCGGTATCACCCTCAAACGAATTCACATATTTATATCGTTTTTCAATACGTTGCCTTATTGACCTCTGGTTATGTATTGGATTTAATTCTAACAATTGTGTAATTGCTACTATACAATTTTCTAAATTCCTATTATTATGAGCCATTTTATTTAAATTGATTTATTTTTCTTTTTCGAGAACTTTTGTTTTATTAATATATAATTAATTTCACTTATTTTCACGTTTTTGTTTTGCGTTTTTTTTTTTTATCACTTTCTTTTTACATTTAGAACTAGGAGTACAAGATCTATCAAAGGCTTGCTCCTACAATTATGTAGTCACTGGGAATTCAAGATTTACTCCACTTTCTACAATTTTAGAATTACTGGGTTTTGGTCTTTGTTGACCAAATACATATACATACATATATAATATAAAATTATGTTTCAATATTTTAATCTTACATTACTTCTCTGCATCTTCTCGGAAGCCGCTGCTGCTGTTGCTGCAGTTGTTGTTCTTGTTTTTGTTTTTACTTACAGTACTACTACGATAAAGACAAAAATGCATCTCAAGCCGCCATAAAATTTGTGAAGTTTATGGACCCGATACAGTTTCCATTTCCACCGCACAACGATGGTCTCAACATTTTCGTTCTGGTGTAGAGGTGGTCGAAGATGCGCCACGCTCCGGAAGGCCTGTCGTCGAAAATTGCGATAAAATCGCTGAATTGGTCGAAAAAGACCGGCATAGTAGCAGCCGTAGCATCGGTCAAGAGCTGGGCATGAGTCATCAAAAATGCATTTCAATTTCAATAAAAATACCGCAAGACTTTTTTGACAACCATTATTTTTATAAATATTTGTAATTTATTTCGCTGCTTTCATTTGTGGTCTCCTTTTTCTTAACTTTTGCTTCTGCTCTTGTTGCATACATTTTACTACGCTCATTCAGTATTGAGTTTCGTTAATAAATTGTTATTATTATATTTTTATTTTGTGTATAACTGCAGTTTTTGTTGTTGTTAGCCGGTCCGCTTCGACTGCGCCAGTTATATTTTCTACCTATATTCTCCAAAATGACTGCACTCAAAAATGTTACTACAACTACTTTATTGAATAAAACTTAAAACTCACTTAAGCTACGTGTTATTTTTAAACATTTCTTAAAGATGCTGACTCGTGACATTCCGTCACGTTCAGATTTTTATCCATGTCTCTGTGGCATGGATGGTTTTAAATTACAATTCCCAGGGAAGTCATACAAAACTGGAGCTTTTACCGCAGAATGAACATTTTGTTTCATCATCGTCACCGTATTTATACAGATATTGTCGGAAGCATCTGTGTTCAGTCAGCAAATGCGTCAGCTAATAATGAGTCTCGCCGTGTTTGCTCCACCCATTCTTGGATGTTTCTGATTAGTGTGTACGTCCACCTTCCTTTTACTGC
Source organism: Bactrocera neohumeralis (assembly GCF_024586455.1). Taxonomy (NCBI): domain Eukaryota; kingdom Metazoa; phylum Arthropoda; class Insecta; order Diptera; family Tephritidae; genus Bactrocera; species Bactrocera neohumeralis. The sequence goes on from NW_026089624.1 coordinate 17,904,274, forward strand.
CACGTCCCAACGCCTCTGCCAATCCAAATATGCTTTTCTGTCTTTCTGTTTTCCGTTCTCCCGTTGTAAGGGGACTTCCAATACCTCTGGATTTCTTATATATTCTTTTGAGTTCCAGTGTCATTGTGTCAGGGCATACCCGCGATGACCCCATATGCCTCGTGAGAGACCGTGCGGAATCCTCTGCTCGTAAGCTACAGACATTTGTGCCGCAAGAAAAGCATCTTTCTTTGATTTTACAAAACTTCATCGATTTACCTCCCGTAGTTCATGAGAAAATAATTTTATAGTGCACTAAACTTCAATCTTCAATAACTTTAACAAAAAAAAATATTTTTGACGAAATTTGGGATATGCATCTGGTCCCCTCCTAGTAAACTGCTAATTTTCAAAATCGGTAATTTTGCGAAATTTCCCTGGATCACATGACGTGATTTAACCCAGCAGCTAATTGCTCGTCTGCAAATGCTGTACAAAAAGATATTCTTTTTGTTGTTCAAAGTGTTCACTAGGGTGGGTCGATTCCGGACTTTTTTCGATTCGGGATTTGTAATAGTGCGGAAACGTTGCCTTAGTACTTCCTGATTCCAATGCAACTTTTTGTTTTGAGATCGGATTGCATCTTCAACCCCGGCCTTGAAATTTCGGAAATTCGCCTAAAATCGTGAAATTGTCTACCTAGCGCCTGAAATACGCATCTCATGGCACAATGTATAAAATAAAAGTTATTTGTCACGTCATTTGCTACCGAAATGGTATACATGATCATGGCCGTAGGACGAACCGTTCCCGAGATACGAGCGAAAAGGCGGCGCGCCACAGCGCAAGGTAAAAATTTTGCAGCTCTCAGCTAACCTGTATTGGTCACCCAGAACCCACCGCGTGGAGGTGGCTGCTCTTCGGGTTCCTCCCAAGCCCAACCCAACCAACCAACCATATGTCAGGCTGGTTTTAGTCTGAATCTGTGTCAAATTTATTGATAAAATCAGATTTCGTACTAAACTTTGGCATTTGTTGCCTAGATTTCAGTGTAAAGCGTATAAAACGATCACGAGATTGGGGGCCAATAAGATGCCTATGTCACCAGTTTGGCGGTTTTCTCGACTGCCACGGTGTGAGAGGGGAATTCACTAAATTTCCATACCTCTGCAGTGTCTCCCGACAGCCCTTTTATGAGTTCTTCGTTAGAAACTGAACAAAGAACTGGTGGAACAGTCAAGGTAATAGTCTTCCAGTTAATCATATCGTAATAATTATTAGCTTTGAAATTCAGCTTTGGCACTTTATTACATCTAACCCTTCCATTTACAGTGTCAGACTCTGCTTCTCTGGCTGCCAGAAGACGGTCAAGGGCCAACTTTCTGACTTCTATCCGTTCGTCAGTCATCATACTAAGGATAATGTTTTCTGGAAGAGCAAAGAAAGCATTCTGTTGAATGGATGAATCGACAACCTTGCGCAGTTTAGCAGGTAAGTATCTCGACCTTTGAATTGCAGCATAGAGATGGCGCGAGCCAGTTTTGATTGAACTGTTGAATCTTATTGAGAACCACAAAGGTGAGTAAACTGTAAGTATGTACTTGACCAAAATCTTAATTTTCTTTGTTGGTTTGTCAGTAGAAATGTATAATCTCAGAATTCTATTTGCACAGGTGAGCCAGCGAGATTTGCACATGTTACCTGGATGCATCGACGCTAAATCTGAGGAACATTGACCGGAAATAACAGCTTCTGATATTTTATAGAGATAAGCTTGGTCTGTGCTAAGTTGGGTGGATTAATAACCTCAGAAGGTAATTGGCAGGATGGAAAACTTTCAAACTTGACAACAGGCAACTTTTCACAATCAGGGAGCAGTTTATCTATGTCGCCAGAGAATGTATTTGGACTCTTTGAGACACCATCTATGTGTTCGAAAAGAGCACGAAATGCAAGTTCGTTGGAATGTAGAAGACAAACAGCCCACTGTAATGGCCTACCTATTCTTTCTTCTAGTTTCCGAATGATTCCACCTTTCCAACCTGTGTTCGTGTTGGTGCCATCAGCACCGACAACTTCTAGATGTTCCACATCAACTGAATTGTCTTGAAAATGTTGCCGTATTGCTTGCGTCTCATCCTCAGCTGACCCGGAAGGAGAGGTGACGTGGCCAAAGTAATGACAACCAGGTTCCGCTATAAGAGAAATATGTTCCTCTTTGACAGTGTCGCGGTAGTACTTTTCACCTTCGCTGACTTGTGTAAGTGTATTGTCTTTGCGGCCTTCAAAATACAGCCCATATACAGAGTCAATACTTTCGGTGTTTTGGAGCTTAACTCCAATACTTTTTTTGCCCGACTAATCTTGCATTTGTCAGTGACAAAGCTAGCCTGATCCTTTGTTATCAAACCTGCTTTTTTGGCATCCAGAAAAGCAGATGAAACAATCAAGGCCGCTGCTCTATCACTTACTCCAAATCTTTGGGCAGCTAAAGCAGTGTGTTCTACTACTAGTGTGTTTTGTTTGGTTTTAGAGGATGGAAGAGAAAATTCATCATCAGCATCGTTTTTGGAAGAATCCATGTGCATCGCACCTACATTGTTGTCGTCTGTATGAGAGTCTGGCTGATCTGAATGGTCACGTGTTCTAGCTGATACTTTTCTGGTAAGCGTTGATGTTGAATGACGTTTTGAAAGCTCTTCTTTACGTTCATTTTTCTTTGTAATTGACATGAACTAAAAAATGTACAACACTGGATTTCAGTGTTCATAGTTGTCAACCCTGACAGTTTGGAAAACGCAACTTCCTTCTGGATTACGCTACCGTCGAGTACAGACGTGCTTTTATATTCGGTATTGTATAATACTTTATTTTAATACAAATGCAATTATAATGAATTATAATTAAATAAATACAAACGCAACATTTATTGGCGACGAGGATTTAATTCATCATCTGACCATTTTAAATGAAAAATCAAAGTGTCGCAATGTAAAATCTTCAAAATGACAAACGACAGCCTTATGCTAGAGCTAGTACAGCAGCAACAAAGATTCGCAGCATCGTTGCTCGAACAGCAGAAACAGTGGATGCAGTCAACTCAGAAGTCCATGTTGAACGCGTAAAAGAAGCAACAGTGGTTCCACCGTTCCACGCATTTAATAAAAACCATCAGAATTGGGAATCCTACCTGGAACAACTTTCACAACATTTTATGGCCTATTCGGTAAGCACTCCAGACAAGCAAAAATCGTTTTTTCTATCATGGATCGGTATGGAATTGTTCGAACTTTTAAAGAATTTATTCGGCGTTGCAACCCTGCAATCGCAAACATACACTCAGTTGACAGACAAATTAACGGAACATTTCCAGTCGAAACGTCATGTAGTCGCAGCTCGTTATGAATTTTTTAAGCGAGAAATGAAGCATACGCAAACGCACCGTGAATGGGTTGCCGAACTTCGTGGAATTGCAAGGGAATGTAAATTTAATTGTTCCGCCACGAACTGTTCCGCAAACTTTGTAGATGAATTAATTCGCGATCAAATCATACTTAACACACCATACGATCAAGTCTGCGCAGCCGCTCTTCAAAAATTACAACCATCACTAGAAGACGTACTCTTAATAGCTGAAACATACGAGACAACAACAAAAACAGTAGCAACTATCAAAGAAAATACGAGTTCATCCACCATGCAGGTGAACACAATGCAAACACGCAAAAATTGGAAAAAACAACAAAAGATGTAATGAAAAGAGAACAGAACATAAATTTTAACGTAAAGAAACAAGTGAAATTGAAGTCATGTGCAGGTTGTGGCATTTCGCACAATAGGGAACGATGTAAATTTCGTAAAGCGATATGTAATAAATGTGCCAAAAAAGGACACATTGCTGCAGCTTGTATGTCAAATCAGAGCAAAAGTATTATAAAAAGCACAACGATTCCAGATCGAAAATGGAATCAAAACAAACAAGAAAATGAACAATATGTTAGTACCTTGGATGCAGTGAATATTGCAAATGGCATAATAGAAGATGAAGCAAATAAAAAATGTATCAATTTAGAAATCTTTAACAATGTAATACAGTTTCAATTAGATGCGGGCGCAACCGTTTCAATAATCAATTTAAAGACGTAAAACATATTGAATAGACCGAAATTAGAAAAGTGTACAAAGACATTATATGCATTTGGACAGCAGCCTATTCCAATATTAGGTGAATTGCACACTAAAGCAAAGTGTGGAAATAAGCAAAAGCGCATTGCTGTAATAGTTGCAAATATAGAAAACGCTAACAATCTATTTGGGCTAGATTTATTCAAGGAATTCGGTTTTGAAATTACGCAAATTGATAACGTAGTTGATAAAGGCGAATATATCAAACAAATTGAAGATTTATGCAATAAATATGAAACAGTATTTGACAACACAATTGCTGGCGTTATAAAAAATTTTAAAGCAAGTATACGTATGCAGACCACTGCCATACCAAAATTGTATAAAAGCAGGCAAATACCGTTCGCGCAAATGTCAAAATTCTGTGAGGAAGCAGATAGGCTTATTAATACCGGAATTTGGAAACCAGTAAAATTTAGTAACTGGGAGTCACCAATCGTCTTAGCACCAAAACCAGATGGGTCGGTAAGAATATGCGGTGATTTTAAAGTAACAATTAATTCACAATTACAAATTGAGCAATATCCATTGCCAACACGAGAGTCGCTATTACATACAATACGACACGGTACACATTTTTCGAAATTAGATTTAAAAGATGCTTATTTACAGATGGAGTTGGATGAAGATTCCAAACAAGTAATGGTAGTCAATACACCTTTAGGATTGTTCCAGTATCAACGACTTCCATATGGTATTGCCAGCGCACCCGCAATTTTTCAGCGTTATCTTGAACAACTTCTCAATGGTATATAAGGATGTGGAAATTATTTGGATGACATTATTATAACCGCACCGTCATTGCAAGAACATGTAAAACGAGTAGAGCAAGTAATCAAAATTCTCCAAGACAACGGTATCAAGTGCAAAAAGGAAAACTGTTTCTTTTTAAAGGAAGAAATTGAGTACTTGGGTAGAAGAGTAAGCGCTAAGGGAATCCTTCCAGACTATTCAGGCATTCAAGCAGTTAAGCAACTGAAACCACCTATGAATATAACGCAACTAGAAGCTTTTATAGGTAAAGTGAATTGCTATTGCAATTTTATTCCAAATTTTTCTCAGTTAGCCGCTCCACTAAATAAGCTACGCCGCACTAAGGGGTATTTGATGCAAAAAACCGGTCAAAAGTGGTTTTACTAAACTTTGCCAAATGGTATTTACGCCGCATGTTTTACTATTTACAATAACCGCTTCAACCTGCGCAACCCTCCCCCGCCCGCTTTTTACCTCGTTCTCGCCACGGATCCAGCCGGAACCCAATCATTGAGTGTAACGCGTGTCTCTGTTCTCGGCGTTCTCGATTATTTACATAATTTCCTTTGGTTGATACGGCTGCGTGTGGAGATTTACTTGGAAATTCTTTATTGAATATGGAAGTAAAGGTATGTACTTATGATTAAGACGTATAACAGTCAATTTATTTTTAAATTTAAGCATTTAAACTGATGTTGTTAGTTGCCTTTGCAAGAATGTAGTATTTTTACAAAAAAAGTATAACATTATTGTTTTTGTTTATTTGTCGGGATTTGTCGCGCCAGAATTCTGGTACGGAAATGTAATTTGGACTTTCTTCTATCCGAAACAGAAGTAAAATTGTCCCCCAACCCACCCCATTTTTATAGGTATTTTTTAAAGTGCACGGTGTAATTCTATACTGTTCAGATTTCTGAACAGTCATTATCGCTAACACATAAAAATACAGTTGTAATTATAAATATGTATGTACAAATATTTATTTATTTTTATTTATTTATAATAATTCATATAACAAAAAGAGTTTTATTATATAAATACATAAACGCAGCACTGGCTACGAGGCCTTCAGCTGTCTTGTAATTATAACTAGGTCAAAAATTCTAATTGCTAAGGGTTAGTAAAGATGTAATTTGCTTAAATATATTTTAACAAATCGTTGGTTTTTAAAAATCTATATACAATCATCACGTTTTTTTCTGAAGGTTCACTTAGTAGTTTTATGAGATCAATGTTGCCAGAGTTGTGGGCTGTTGGGTGAAGCATCGGACAGAGTGTGAGTAAGTGTTTGATAGTAGCGGTGTCCTCGCAAAGGGGGCAAATGGATGGGCTTTTACCCGATAGTAAGTGGGCGTGTGTTATGATAGTGTGTCCAATCCTTAATCGAGTATATGTCTTCATTGCGCTAGTTGGAACTGTTGACGAGTAGATTATACGGTTTCTGGCTGGGTTTGTGACCGCGTAGTGATGTTTAAATGTTTTCCATTCGCTTGCGTTTTTTTGATGCCTTTTGTGCTTAATAAGGTTAAGAATGTCTTGCTTGGATGAGACGTAGTATGTTAAGGCAGGAGTCCTGGCTACATTTTTCGCAGCGAGGTCTGCAAAGTGGTTGCCTGTAATACCCGCATGGCCAGGGATCCACATTACTTGGATTTTCTGAGGGGTACCAATGACCGCGTCTCTGATAACTTCTATTATGGGATTGCGATTGGAAGGAGACGTTATTGCAGACATACACGATTTGCTGTCTGTACAGATGAGGAACTTTCCTTTAGTCTTTTTTGCGTAATTAACTGCATGAAGGATAGCAGATCCTTCAGCAGTAAATACAGAGGCCGTTGAGGGAAGAAGCCAATTGCAAATAATTTCTCCTGTGGCAGTGACAATTGCTAACGAAGTGGAATCGGTTGACTTGGAGCCATCCGTAAACAATAACTTCCAGCCATTATTTGTGTAATTAGATTCCAGTTCAGCAAAGGTTTGTTGAAAGACTTCGTTTGGTGTGTTTTGCTTGGACAAAAACATAAGCTTATTCTGTAGTATTTTATCATTGATCAGACAGGGAGGATGTCGAGTGGTGAATTTGCGTGTTGCGTTACGTGAAATATTATTTTCTGCAGCGAAACTTAAGCATCTCGAAATAGCCGATTGTATTCTTGGAATTTTTCTTTTTTTCGTGGCATGCGTGATAGTTGTATTAAGTAATGGGTTGGTGTTCTCAGCCGTTTTCGCAAGAATTTGAAGCGAAGAATCTATAATTTTATTTTGAATAGTTGGTAAACCAGATTCAGCCATTATCGTTTTTATTGGCGAGGTTGGAAAGGCCCGGAGACTTCGCCGTATTGCGCAATGGTAAGGTGCATTTAAAAGGTTGATACTGCTTTTGGAGCAATTGCCATAGATGGGGAGCCCATAATCTATTCTTGAAGTTAGCAAAGCTCTGACAACATTGACTAGTGTGTTCGGATGAATAAATGAATGCTTAGACGAGAGATATTTAACAATATTTAATCGTGACATTAACGAGTTTCTGACATATTTACAGTGAGCATTAAAATTATAATTAGAGTCAAAAATTAATCCTAGTATTTTTAGCTGTGTTTTACATTCGATGTTAGTTTGGTTGTGGGTTAGTGAAATACCGTTGCATTTTTGCTTCCTACATACATGAAGGATACGTGTTTTGTCTAAGGAAAGTGAAGCACCAGACTCCAGTGACCAAGTCTCAATTCTGGCGAGTATATTAGTAAATAAGGATTGAGCTAAATTTACGTCAGAGACTTTTGTGTAGATTAAGACATCGTCAGCATAGATCTGGTGCTCAACTCCTTTGTAATTTTTTATCATTATACTAATATCATCGAAAGCAATGATAAAAAGGAGGGCTGAAAGAGGTGAGCCTTGCGGCGTACCATTAGAAAGCGGGAGTGTTGAAGAAAGAAAACCATTTACGTTGACTTTGAGTTTTCTGTTTGTGAGAAAGTTAGTAATAAAACGTATCATATTCTGGCCTATTTTCCATTTTCTTAGTTGTCGAATAATAATATGGGCTCCAATTTTGTCGAAAGCTCTGTGAAAGTCCAGAGATAGTACGGACACGTGGTTTTTGCTGGACAAAGCGTTAGTAATGAAGTAGTCTAGTTGGATTAAAGCATCTAACGTGCCTTGACCTTTTTTGTAGGCGACTTGATTCGGTGATATGAACTTGTTTCGCTGAGCATACCACATCAAGCGGTTAGCCACGATCTTTTCTAAAATTTTGCCCATACATGGAAGGAGGGAAATCGGCCTATAGTTAGCAAGTTCATCGGAGGATTTATGTGGTTTAAGTATTGGTATAACACAGGACGTTTTCCAAAATTGGGGGTAGACACCAGTATTGAAAATTTTGTTATAAAGCTTTACCAATCGGAGCTTGAGACTTTTTGGCATATGTCTGATAATTGGATAAGAAATTTTATCTTGCCCCGGGGACTTACCCTTAACAGTACATGCAACGAACTCGAATTCAGACAGTGAAATGCTGGTTTCTATTTGTTTAGCAAAAAAAGAAAGTGAGGAGACAGAGTAGGAAGTGTCGGACAGTGTGGTGGTTTTAGAGGTTTGAAACTGTGTGCTGAATGAAATATTTGAGCTTGTTTCAGAATAGTGGTTTGCAAATAACTCGGAAATATCGGATGGATTGGTTACCAAACCTGTTGGCCCCTTTACGCATTGAATGGTTAGATTTCTAGGCACTCCAGAAAGTTTTTTTAAAGCGTTCCATATTAACTTAGGACTAGACGAAGGATTTATTTTGCTTGTGAAATCCTGAAAACATTTACGCTTGGCCTGTTTCGCGGAACGACGGAAAAGAGCATTGGCTTTCCTGAAAGATATTAAGTTGACTAGTGAACGAGCGCGTTTGTATTCATACCAAGCTGTCTGTTTTTTTCCCGCAATTCAGCGATTTCTTTATTCCACCAAGGAACACTCTTTGAACTTGCTGTTGGCTTTGTATGAGGAATGCTAACATTCGCTGCTGAACGGATAATTTTTGTTAACCTCGCACTTTCTTGGTTAGGGTTGTCAGATATTGGGGTTTTATTGCCATTTATCTCGCAATGTGTCTGAAACTTCTCCCAATCAGCGTAATCAGTTTTGAATACCTTATTTATTTTGAGGTTTTTAGTTGTTGAACCTAGGTGCAATTTTAGTACAATGGGAAGTGATCGCTTCCATGCAGGTGATCGAGTATACTCCATTCGCACTCTGTGGCAAGTGTGTCGGTGCACATTGTAAGATCTACATGGGAAAAAGTGGAGTGAGTGGAAAAGTGTGTCGCGGATCCGTTATTCAAACATATTAAGTTAGAGGAAAGTAAAGCGTCTTCAATGCATTTGCCCCTCTTGTTGGCTATTGGAGAGCCCCATAGTGGACTCCATGCATTAAAATCACCAGCGAAAATTAAAGGAGTAGAAGCTTGGTTGATTAATTGCAGGATGTCTGTACTGGTAAAATGTTCATCTGGTGCAATATAGGTGCAGATAATGGTGATTTTTTTAACTAAGATAATTTCGATCGACATAGCCAGCAAGTTGGATTGAATGGCATTAATTTTGTGTGGAATATCTCTTCTTATGAGAATCGCAATACCTCTTTTACCTGTGCTAATATGTGGAAGATTGTGAAACATGCCAATGTACTGCTTAGGAGTAAAAGCAGACAAGTTGAAAGAGATGTGAGTTTCATTTAAGAGTATAATAGCTGGGGAATGATCTTGTATTAATAATTGAAGCTCATTGTAATTATTAGTGTAGCCGTTTAAATTCCATTGCAATAATGGAATCATAAGATTTATGTAGGAAAAAAAGAAAAAGGGAAACAGAAGAGAGCTAGAATATCAACTCGTATGAGCAGTCAGTTGAAGCTGAGTGTCACCAATTGAGTACTAGTTCAAAAGAGAGTAAAGGCTAAGCGTATTTATTCAGAGTCAATTTCTATTTGTTCAGTATGTTGAGTAGAGTATTTATTATCGTTGGAATTGCTTGTTGTTGGAAAGAGATTTTCGTGATTAGGTGGATTAGACTGCACGGTAGTGTTGGTAGTAGTGTTGTTGAAGTCAGTATATTTATTAAGCGAGTTTAAGGAGTTGTTTAAGTTGGAAATGAGAGAGGCTGTTGTTGGACTGAAAAGTTTGGGATTTAAGAAAGAGGCTTGTTGGGTACAGTTGTCGCTGATATTTTTAGCTGAATGTGAGACGTTGTTGTAGTCTGAACTGATCGATGCAGGCTTGTTGATGGAAATATGTTTGTTGTTGGCGTTTGATGAGTGATTTTTTCTAGTTAAAGAGTTTGTTGATGAGTTGGGAGCAGAGGTGACCTCTGCGTTTTGTTTTGATGTACTAGGCAAGTCGTTGTCGGCAATTCTATGATTATTTTTAGATTTTGTGAAATTGTTGATGGCTGAAATTTTTGTTGGTGTGTTGGATACAGAGGATACCTCTTTTGTAGGTTGAAGCACATGTGAAAAGCTAGCAGTGAGGGAAGGGAGGGAAGTATTTTCTCTATACTTTTTAAGGGCTTCGTGCATACTGCACTTTTCTAGTATCTTTATTTTTAAAATTTCTTTGGTTTGCATATACTTTGGACACTTATAGTCCGAAGAGCGATGCTCGCCAGAACAATTCGCACACATGACTCGGATGCAGTCATTATCGTGTGGAGAAGGGAAATTGCAAGTTTCACATGTTGGGGAACCCTTACAATGTTTTTGCGTATGACCCAATTTTTGGCATGACCTGCATCGCATTGGATTAGGCACGTATGGTCGCACAGAGGTCATCCTCCATGCGATGTTTATTTTGTTTGGAAGGGAATAAGTGTTGAATGATATTAGCATAACACCAGTAGGCTTTATAACACCTTCAACTTTGCGAGTGAACTTATAAACCGCGGAGACTTCGTAAGAACTGAGTCCTTCTATTATTTCGCTTTCAGGCACATCGTTTAAAAACGGTGCATAAATGGTGCCTTTGTTACAATTAAGATGTTGATGATAGCTAGCGCTAACAGCGCCAATGTTGAAAAGACATTTCGTTTTTATAAACTTTTCTGCTACTTGCTTATTTTTCACTAGCAGTAATAGGCTGCCGTCGCGTAATTCACTAATTTTGTTTATATCTTTGCTCACGGTAAGTAAGGCATTGTAAACACGAAAACAAGAAACCTTCGAAAGCGGTGTAGAATTCTCGTCGGATTTAATCACAATATACTTTGGATCTTCACTTTTTATTGGCGGTAAGTCAGGAAAAGCATCTTGCAGTTTTTGATACGATTTTTTACGTTTTGGTTGGGGACCTTGGGCCAGCGCAGCAAACCTGTTGTCCCCGAACTGGAAGCCCGCCGGGGGCATAGTGGAAAAGTTATAACACACTGATATAAGTACTGGATTTTGTTTCTCACTTAAAATAAGTATTAATCGCGTTACTTAAATAAGCAGACCGTAGTGCAAAAAAAAAAAAAAAAAAGAACACCAAAAGAGAGCTATATGAATAGCTATAAACTCAGAGAAAGACGCTAACTCAACTGCTCAGTACTAGGTTTAGGTAGGTTTAGTCGGTGACTGTATGTACAAATACTCATTTCAATCATCATTGTAACAAATATTCATTTCGGGTATTGTTTTATGCTACATAATATGGGTTGTTTTCAAGGTCACATGCACATTTGTATTCAATTACCTAAATGCACATCGATCCAAAAGGATCGGAAATGACCCTAAACTAACAATAGACAATTGTGTCTGCCCTTGAAAACACTTATGCTTAAGATATGTGTACATACTGTGGGCTCTATAAATAAAGGAGCTCTGGGCAACCAGAGCTGAGTACAATTTTATAGTCAAAACCTTTCACGTCGTTTTAATATTACATATACAAAATACAAATTTTCACAGATTCTGCAGCAATGTTGAAAAATATCACCCGAATGGAATTATACGTTATTATAAAGGAGTACAAAGGAAAAAAAATGAACGAAAAATTCACCTTTCTGGAAGATAGAATTGCTCAGTTGACGTCATGCCCAACAGAGGATAGAAATGTTTTGTCTCGTTCTTTGAGGCATTTCAAGACAGATTTAAAAAAAAAATGGTCAGCAGCTCGTAACACTGATGAGAGGTTCGTAAAAAATAACGAAGAATGGCTAAGAACAACATTAGAACTTCCTTCGTGGTTGGACAAGCCTGGTCGTCCAGTCAAAGAGTTTCGTGAATTAAGCGAAAGGAGTAAGCGGCGCAGAACTGTAGATTTACGGGCTCACGTACCTGTCGAGGAGTTGACTTTTGCTGCATGTGTAAGTCAGGGCACTTCCGGAAACATGCACACTTCAAAGATGATTAAGGAAATAACTTCAACACCTACGAGAGCCAAGAAGATCAGAAATATAATTTCATCTAAAAAAGACCACGTGGAAAAAAATATACTATAGAAGAAGCATTATCCTTATTCGTTGAAGGTAATTTCACAAGAAGTCAGTGGAATTTATTACAAGGCGGACGTAAAAATATCTATCCTTGCTACTCTTTGCTGCAAAAGGCAAAAAAAAGTGCTTACCCGGAGGAAGATAAAATAACGGTTACAGAGACTAGCTTTAATGTAGAACTTCAAGCTTTGTTGGATCATACGGCTTTGCGCCTCATCCAATATTTAAAAGAAGTCATAGATACATTAACTGACGCCGAGAAGCAGAGCCTTCTTTTGATATCAAAATGGAGGTGCGATGGATCACACCAAACTCCATTTAAGCAAAAATTTGAAAATCTTTCTGGTGACGATTCAAGTATATTTGTGAGCTCGATTGTTCCAGTGAGGTTGGTTGTTACCTTCAATGGTGAAACAACAAAAACCATTTGGCAAAACCCTACGCCTTCTTCGGTGAGATTCTGCAGGCCTATTAGAGCTCAATTTACTCACGAAACAAAAGATGTAACAAAACAAGAAATAGAATACATCGAAAATCAAGCCAGAAATCTGGAAGATACAAGAGACAGTGAAACATCAGCGCACATCAATCATAAAATATTACTGACAATGGTAGACGGGAAAGTTTGTAACGCTGCAACGGATACAACCTCTACTATGCGATGTTATGTATGCGGTCAGACTTCAAAAGATTTTAATAAATTAAAAAAAGGTGTCATAAATCAAGAGGCTTTAAAGTTTGGCCTCTCAGTACTCCACGCCCGAATACGGTTTTTTGAGTTGTTGTTGCACTTAGCATATAAAAAACCCATAAAGAATTGGCAAGCCCGTACAGCAGAAGACAAAAAGATTATTAAGGAAACAAAAGAGACAATACAAAAATGTTTTAAAGATGAAATGGGTCTACTGGTTGATGTTCCTAAACCTGGTTTTGGAAACAGTAATGACGGGAATACATCTAGGAGATTTTTCGAAAATGCAGAATGCTCTTCTCGCATCACCGGCATCAACATCGAAGTAATCAAAAGATTTAAAGTTATTCTTGAAATAATATCAAGTGGTCATGAGATTGATCCTCAAAAATTCGATGATTATGCCCAAGACACTTCAAAATTGTATGGAAATGTACGGTTGGTATCCAATGTCGCCAACTGTCCACAAAATCCTCATACACGGAGCGCAGGTGCTGCAAGAGGCAATTCTTCCAATTGGACAATTATCCGAGGAGGCAGCTGAGGCCCGAAATAAACATATCAGAAAATATCGGGTAGATTTTGCCCGAAAGTTTTCGAGGATCGAGTGTAACAGAGATGTTTTGAACAGACTGCTTTTAACATCCGATCCACTTATCAGCTGCAATCGTCCAAAGAATAAGAAGAAACTCATGCCATTTTCCGAGGAAGCAAAATCAATTTTAACTGCAGCAACACCTAATCTCAATAGGTCAGACGAGAATACTGTCGAGGAAGAGGATTCTGATGTAATCAGCGAAGTAAATTATCCTGAAACCGATTAATTTTTTTTAATTATATTATTTTATTTTCAGTTATTTTTTTTTCTATTCTAATCATGTATTTTTATTAATAAATGCTATATATTGATTCAATATTGTTTTTTATTATATTTAAAGATAATATAAGTCCCTAAATAATTATGACCGGTTTTTGCATCAAATACCCCTTAGTGCGCCGCAAAATGTACATTTTACATGGGGCTCAGAGCAGCAACAAGCTTTTAAAGATCTTAAATTACATATAATTAATGCTACGCAGTTGGCACATTTCAATGAACAATTACCAATTACGCTAGCAACCGACGCCTCATTTTTTGGCATTGGCCCCGTTCTTTCGCATATTTATCCTGACGGATGTGAACGTTCAATAGCATTTGCATCTAAAACTATGGATAAGCATCAACTTAAATATAGTCAAATTGAAAAAGAAGGTTTAGCAATAGTGTTCGGAGTTAAGAAGTTCCACCAATACTTATATGGGAGAAAGTTTTCGCTAGTCACAGACCATAAATCTCTCATAAATATTTTTAATCCAAGCAAGCATCTACCGCAAATTACGTATTCAGCGTTGGGCAATCATACTTTTGGCATATCAATTCGATATCAAGCATCGTAATACACACGCACATGGTAATGCGGATGCACTCTCTCGTTTACCTGTAAGTACCGATATTCAATTTGATACATCGGAAGCATGCTACAATGTTACACGCATACAATTACCAATAAATGCTGATATTATTCGTAAGCACACAGAACGAGACGAAATACTACGTAAAGTTAAACATTTTGTTAAATCAGGTTGGCCTACAGAACTATCGCCAGGTGATAACGAAATTAGACCATATTTTCATTGGAGATTAGCTTTAACTTTTCACGAAAATCTTCTCTGCTTACACGCAAACATAAAACGTATTGTTATTCCAAAATCATTACAGCAAAATATTCTAAACCTCTTACATGATGGACATTGGGAACCGTAAGACTGGAAGCAATTAGCACGACATCACGTTTGGTAGGCAAACATCGATGACGACATAGCCAAAGTGACACGTCATTGTGAAATTTTGTAAAGTTGGCAATCCAGCACCTACACTTCAATACCTTAGTTGGCCAGAAGCAAAAACACCATGGGAACGCATTCATATCGACTGCTGGC
>NW_026089624.1:17919424-17949916 GCF_024586455.1 Bactrocera neohumeralis
AAATAAACGTTTTTCATCGGTAACAATCATGTTTTAATCGATTTACAGACATTCCCCACCTTTTTTCAAAATCGCAAAATCAGGTTTTTTGCGCCAATGGCTATAACTTTTAAATTTTTGTAGAATTTTATCAAACCAATGTTATCAAAAGGAAGGTTACGACTCGCACTACAAATCCATGCTTTGGAATTTTCACAAAAAATAACTTTTATGTGACTTTTTAACCGAAATCAAAAATCCACCTTGCCCTAGTGATATTCACATTTTCACCTCAGTTCAGAAGAACCAATAAAGTAGAGTGCAGTTAATTATAACAACTTTGTGTTTTTATTTAATCTTGGCTCTACACAATTAACTCGTGCGTTTCGTGGAACGCAACCTTTCACAAAAGGAAAGCATGGATGCTATGGTAAATATTTCGCTTTTAAATGTTATGCGGTTGTAATATAATTTACTGTCATTTTTTTTCTTTATAACAGATGCGGCTAATATTGAAGTCAAAGGGCGCAAAAGGCAGTGTGGATGGCCATGTACCATTACAATTTAGAAGGGCGCAAAGAGAAGGAATCCTTACTGAAGCTAAAGTGCGTAGGTTTAGCTTTTGGTAGGTTTTTTTTTTACTGATATACGTATATATTTGAATGCCTTAACTTATAACGTTTCATTTTAGATATATTTCCTGACATGGACAAAAACACAATCTGTGGGGAGCTCCGGAGATTTGTGTCCTTAAGCCACAACCGTTTTAAACAAAAAAAAACGTAAACTTAAGGCTAAATTAATATAAGTCTTATTATCACTTATATATATTAGTTTTAAATTGTATAAATTAGTTTTAAGTTGTACATATTAGCTTTTAGTTTAAGTGTCTAATTTTACTTTTAAAATATGAATTTTTAGAATTATAATTTTTATACTGAAATAAACTTAATCTTGTATTATTTTTCTGCAGAATGTAATAATAATAGGCAAATTATTAGTTTAAGTAAATACAATTATACCCTGAACAGGGTATATTAAGTTTGTCACGAAGTTTGTAACACCCCGAAGGAATCGTCGGAGACCCTATAAAGTATATATTTAAATGATCAGTATGTCGAGCTGAGTTGATTTAGCCATGTCCGTCTGTCTGTCCGTCTGTATATATACGAACTAGTCCCTCAGTTTTTAAGATATCGTTTTGAAATTTTGCAAACGTCACTTTCTCTTCAAGAAGTTGCTCATTTGTCGGAATGGCCGATATCGGACCACTATAACATATAGCTGCCATACAAACTGAACGATCGGAATCGAATGCTTGTATGGAAAACTTTCACATTTGACAAGATATATTAACGAAATTTGGTATATGTTATTTTCTAAGGCAACAATATAATCTCCGAAGAAATTGTTCAGATCGGTTAACTATAGCATATAGCTGCCATACAAACTGAACGATCGGAATCAACTTCTTGTACGGAAACTTTCACATTTTACAAGATATATTCACGAAACTTGACATATGTTATTTTCTAAGGCAACAATGTAATCTCCGAAGAAATGTTTGAGATCGGTTAACTATAGCATATAGCTGTCATACAAACTGATCGATCTGAAACAAGTTCTTGTATGGAAAACTTTCACATTTGACAAGATATATTCACGAAATTTGGTATATGTTATTTTCTAAGGCAACAATGTAATTTCCGACGAAATTGTTCAGATCGGTTAACTATAGCATATAGCTGCCATACAAACTGAACGATCGGAATCAAGTTCTTGTATGGACAACTTCCACATTTCACAAAATATATTCACGAAATTTGGTTTATATTATTTTCTAAAGCAACAATGTAATCTCCGAAGAAATTGTTCATATCGGTTAACTATAGCATATAGCTGCCATACAAACTGAACGATCGGAATCAAGTTCTTGTATGGACAACTTTCACATTTGACAAGATATGTTTACGAAATTTGGTATATATTATTTTCTAAAGCAACAATGTAATCTCCGAAGAAATTGTTCAGATCGGTTAACTATAGCATATAGCTGCCATACAAACTGAACGATCGGAATCAAGTTCTTGTATGGACTACTTTCACATTTGACAAGATATATTCACGAAATTTTGTATATATGTATTATTTCCTAAAGCAACGATGTAATATCGGAAGAAATTGATCAGATCGGTTAACTATAGCATATAGCTTCCATACAAACGGAACACATAGTTACTAACAGAAATGCACCTGTGAAGGGTATTTAGCTTCGGTGCAACCGAAGTTAACGTTTTTTCTTGTTTTATTATTAAATAAAGCGAAATAATAAAAAAACTGAATTTTATTTAAAATAATTGAATTTGCTAGAAGTAACAAATGGGTAACAGACATGCTTGTTACTGCTGGTTCCTGCTAACATGTTTGAAAATTCTCAAGCGTTTTTGAGAAGCGAAAATACAACTTGGGAATGCGCGAATAAAATATAATATATAAGAAGCCTAATTGCCTGTCACGAAAATTGCGATAAAAAATGAAAACGCGTCCGGTCGGTTCCACAGTTCAACTACAATAGAGAGTTCTTTATTTCTCAATCTAATTGCCAAGCCTAAATCTTAAAACTAACGGCTTAAACTAGTGGTAATATAAATATGTATTAAAAAGGGGGAAGTATAATCATTTTCAACTTTCGTTAAATATTGTAACAGATTATGGTAAGTAGTAAGGTAAGTAGTAGATTGGTATTATGAATGTATTATTAAGGTAAGTATTTTATAATCGATTTTCTTAATTTAATTTTTAACAATTAAATTTTTCAATTCATTTCAGTATTTTGTTTTAGATATAGAAATGTCGATGCGCCGGTGTTAACGCCTTGCCGTCGTTGGGGTCTTGACTCAGGGTTACTAGGGTACGTGAGTTGAGAATGGCCTCCACTTCGGCCAACAGTGTTGCTAGCTCCTCTGCTGTGAGTGGCGTGTTGCCAATTACGCGAACAATATGGTGTTTAGCGGACTTCACCGCGGCTTTCCATAATCCGCCGAAGTGCGGCGCCCTTGGTGGTATAAAGGTGAAGCTGCACCCTTCGTCTGCTGCGAATCTCTTCAATGCTGGACCCATTGCTAGAAACGCCTCCTTCAGCTCGCGCAGCTTGCGATCGGCGCCGACGAAATTGGTGGCGTTGTCGCTGAAGATCTTCGTCGGCATTCCTCGGCGTCCAATGAACCTTTTTAGGGCGAGAATAAATGAATTAGAAGATAATTCTAAATGTACGGCTTTGGAAGTAAAGCAAACAAAAACTGCAATATATGTTTTTACGGGTGGTCGACCGCGTATTTTTAGAGATGTGTATATCGGACCACAAAAATCTACGCCACATATAAGAAAGGGCCGTAGTGCTCGAAGTCTTTCGACTGGCAAATTTCCCATTATTTGGTTTTGCAACTTCGGCTTGTAATGAAAACAATGTATACAGTTTCTTACGGTTCCACTGCAAGCTTTTTGGGCATTAATTAGCCATATGCGTTCTCGAAGAAGCGCAACCAACGCTTTAGCCCCAGCGTGGTGATTTCGAATGTGCAGGAACCGTAAATACGTTATAACGAAGTGCGAACTTTTATTTAGTAAAAGCGGAAATTTGGCATCGTATGGGAGAGGTGAATTTAATAGGCGACCTCCTACTCGGATTAATTTGAACGATAGAGGCCTATTCGAGTACTCATGCAAAAACGGGTTGAGTTTTTGCAAGTTTGCGGGTAGGGTGGTGCTTTTATGCAATTTTTGAATAACATGCGAAAATTCTGAATGTTGGACCACCGGTGCAATTTTTAGAAAACTCAAGTTTAGCTCTTCTGAAGTCTGATCCTGTCCCATGGAGGATTTTGGTGGTCGCCTTATCCATCGTACTATGTAAGCGACCACACGAAGCAATTTTTTACGAGAAGAAAATTTTTCAATAAGGTCCAATACTGAATTTTTCTCAGTAGTTGAAATTAGTGTAAACGTATTTTTCTTCTTCTCTAATGCTTCGTCTTCTGGTGAGAGCTGGAAGTGGTTTTAATTGGCTATAATGCAGGGTCTTCTAGGAGGAACTGTGGACCGCCAAACCATATCGTATTATTCAATTCGTCCACGTTACAACCCCAAGACACTTGATCCGCAGGATTTTGTTTCGTTGGCACATGACGCCAATGTACTTTGTCAGTCAACTCTTGAATTTCGGACACTCTGTTTGCGACGTAGGTTTTTACTGAGGATGGATGTGTTTTAGTCCAATGTAAAACGATTTCAGAGTCTGTCCAAAATGTAATATTTTCAAAGAGTCTACGCAACATAGACGCTACTCTTGACCATAATTTCGAAAGAAGATGTGCTACCGAGAGCTCGAGACGCGGGAGAGACTTGGTCTTCAGCGGAGCGACTATAGATTTTGCAGTAAGCAGCATACATGTGCTGCATTAGGTTGGCTTTAAAGTTCTGCCAGTTAGTGTCAAGGAGCAATCGACTCATCCCAATCTAGTTTTTGGATCCAAAGCTCTTGCAATAAGATTTTTGCTTTGGTAACTAGAGGGGCTAGTAATCCAAGAGGATCAAAAAGGCGAGCAGAAACTGACAATATATTTCTTTTAGTAGCTCGCAGATCATTAAAATTGTCATCCAAAACAAAACGAAACAAATCCTCTTTCGACAACCAATATATTCCTAAAGTTTTAGTGGAATTTTTGTCATTGAAACTTAATGACTTTTCAGTGCAATTAAAAATTAGGGTGATTCGAAAACCATTTCGTTAAAGTGAATCCGGCCGAGTTTAATATTTTAATTACCTCACTTCTCAAAAGATCTAGAGACTCAAAATTTTCGGACCCTGTTAATAAATCATCAACATAAAAGTCTCTTTTGATGGCCAATGAACCGAGTGGATATTTCATCGTATTGGCATCACTGAGCATTTGCAAACACCGTGTTGCGAGAAATGGAGCAGGCACAGTGCCATATGTTACGGTTTTAAGACGAAAAATATGTATTTGCTCTGAAGGATGCTCTCTCCACAAAATAAGTTGACAATTTCTGTCTTCTTCATGCATAATTATTTGACGGTACATTTTAGTAATGTCCGCTGTTAGTGCATACTTATTAAAGCGAAAACGAAGAAGAGTTGAGTATAATGGATGATTGGACCTACCATCAAAAGTTCATTCAACGCTATTTGAGTTGAAGATCGACTCGAAGCATCAAAGACAACACGTAATTTAGTTGTTGTGCTTTCGGGCCCTAAAACGCATTGATGCGGAATGAAGTAGTGTGGCTCAATCGGGTTTTTATTGTTTGTTGGGCTCATGTGACCCAATGCTCTGTATTCATTCATAAAGTCCAGATACATTCCACGAAGTTCTGGATCTTTTAAAGTCCTTCTCTCCAGGGCCGAGCTGCGGTTTCATATGAGTGACCGAGTAACTTACGGTCAGCTTTAAAGGGCATTCTGACTTGAAGCCGTCCTGAAGGCAATATTTGAGTAGTATTAACGAAAAAATGTTCACGCTCTTGTTGCTCTGGTGTGAATTTGATGCCATTATTGACAGGCAATTAGAAACGATAATAGTTGGCTAAAACGAAAGTTAAATAAAATATATTCTTAGCTCACGCATCAAGTCCCTGCTCGAGCGCCATGAAAATTCTCAAGCGTTTTTGAGAAGCGAAAATACAACTTGGGAATGCGCGAATAAAATATAATATATAAGAAGCCTAATTGCTTGTCACGAAAATTGCGATAAAAAATGAAAACGCGTCCGGTCGATTCCACGGTTCAATTGCATTAGAGAGTTCTTTTTTTCTTAATCTAATTGCCAAGCCTAAATCTTAAAACTAACGGCTTAAACTAGTGGTAATATAAATATGTATTAAAAAGGGGGAAGTATAATCCTTTTCAACTTTCGTTAAATATTGTAACAGATTATGGTAAGTATTAAGGTAAGTAGTCGATTGGTATTATGAATGCATTATTAAGGTAAGTATTTTGTAATCGATTTTCTTAAAATAATTTTTAACAATTCAATTTTACAATTCATTTCATTATTTTGTTTTAAATATAGAAATGTCGCTTGACGAAACAATGTTTATATGTTAAAGGTAATAAACTGATAATATAAAATAATAACACTAACAATCATTCGGGTAACAAATACTCTTTGTTATCCCTAACACATAGGTAAGCTATGCGCTAACAAAAGAATTTATTACCCGTATCATACTGTAAAGAGATTTGCTAACAAATGTATGTATTCTGTTAGAACAAGGCAGCATGCGATATTTTCCATTGGTTAGAGCGAGATAACCTTTGAGCATCAAATAGCTATGTGTTACTTTTTTCACACTCTCTGGACAAAAGTAACAAATATTTTAACGAATGCATAACAAGTCGCTTACACGTTTGCTAACAGTTACTCGTCTTGCAGGAAAGTAATTAATTTTTCAGTTGTTCATTGAAAACAAACGAAATATCTAAAAAAATTGAACAAAAACTAATTCAATTTGTTAGCGAAAACAGGTTTCTATACGATAAAAGCTATCGTAATTATAAAAATAACTGCCTGAGAGACGCCAAATTTCAAGAGTTTACGGAGAAATTAGATACTTCAGTAAATCTTTTATTTTATAACCTAACAGAAAGTTCATATTAATGCATGTTTTTAATATTTTTAAGAGAGAAGCTGAAGACCAGTTGGCGGAACCTACGCAACAATTTTTACAAAGACTTAAAAGACCATCGGCAAGTGGGGCAGATTCGCCAAAAAGAAGTGGAAGTGGATGGAAAATCGAATGTTTCTAAAGGACGTTGAAATGGACAAATTGAAGTAAGTTTTGTATACTTTTTTTGTAAAATTGTATTATTTAATATACATATATGCACTTTAGAACACTAGGCAAATATGGCACAGTAATGATAGATGGCGACGACTCCTTCCTCAACGACTTTGGTGAAAAAACGAAAAAGTAATAGAGAAAAATGCAAATGTCAGCATAAAAATTGAAAATAAAGTTAAGAAATTTAAAATTTCATGTGAAAGAAATTAAAAATTTATAAGGGGCTATAGTAGTGAAGAAAATTTTAATTGAAATAGAAATCTTCTTCCTTAAATTAATAGTTTTTTGAAAAATAGTTTAGTAAATTGTAATCGTCGACCAAAAGGTCGTATGTACGAAAATTATACGAAAACTTTGGCTTTAGGTGTCTATTTTTTCACATTAAATATACAGGTCGAGGTCATTTCCAAGACCCCGGTCATAATGATGTCTCTTTAAAAAGTTTATAACTAAGAAGTCGGGGATTCACTCAGGATCAAAAGTTCGTATTGATTTTGTGTGACGAAAAGGAATATAATAGAGTTATTGGAGTAGAAGATAACGGCGATGAAAATCGTCTGCCGCGAGCAAGTAATAGCGCAATGACTCTTATGGCTAAATGTATTGATGGAATACCTTTGCCCCACCCAATCTCTTATTTCATTGTCTCTCTTATTTCAATGTCAAAAAATATATGTTTAAGGCCATCTTCTTCTTGGATGGTTACCAACAGCTTGACAGTCGTTTTTTCTCTTCGCCACCATATTGCAGGACAGGACTAGTAGAGTTTGGCTTTTGTTCGTCGAGAGTACTGTTGCCAAGAGTTATTCAGCCTTGGATTTCGAGGCTGGTGTTGGACACCAGTAGAAATCGATTGCGGCTGCTTACCTCCCCTACAGTCCCAGTTACATAAAAGTATGAATTCGTTAGTTACAGATGTCGCAACATATCACATACACTCTCTGAGCTGTTTTGCCCTCAAAACAAATTGTTTCTGTAAATTGAAAACATTAAGCAGAAATTTAAAAATTGTTTATTGAAGAAATTTTATATATTACTAACCGTTGCTGTAGCAAATTCCTCGCATTTTGGTTTCTCCGCCTGTAGTAGTGTTAATTTGAATCTCATTTCTCAAGCACAGCAAACGCAGACATAGACACAGACTGAACGGAAACGTAAAATAGAAGAATTACTTGAAAGCTCGAATATAAAATTCAATTATTTTTTTAAAGCCTTGCCAAGCAGGCGGAGAGGGCTAATTTGAGAAGCCTGGAGATGTCGGATTTACAACTCTAATAACTCAAACCTTCCACCAATAATTTATTCCATTTTTCAATTTCAATTATTTGCAGCAATCAGGTGATTGTCAAAATTTCCTACACATGTATTTTGGATAGAAAACATTGTGCAGATCTGCATGTAGAATATCTGCACATGTACATATGTCTTGTATTAGTTTGCCGTTAGTTGAGAAGGTAATTATGATATTATTTTTATACTCTCGCAACAATGTTGCTAAGGAGAGTATTATAGTTTTGTTCACATAACGGTTGTTTGTAAGTCCTAAAACTAAAAGAGTCAGATATAGGGTTATATATACCAAAGTGATCAGGGTGACGAGTAGAGTCGAAATCCGGATGTCTGTCTGTCCGTCCGTCCGTCTGTCCGTCCGTCCGTGCAAGCTGTAACTTGAGTAAAAATTGAGATATCATGATGAAACTTGGTACACGTATTCCTTGGCTCCATAAGAAGGTCAAGTTCGAAGATGGGTAAAATCGGCCCACTGCCACGCCCACAAAATGGCGGAAACCGAAAACCTATAAAGTGTCATAACTAAGCCATAGATAATGATATTAAAGTGAAATTTGGTACAAAGGATCGCATTAGGGAGGGGCATATTTGGACGCAATTTTTTGGAAAAGTGGGCGTGGCCCCGCCCCCTACTAAGTTTTTTGTACATATCTCGGAAACTACTATAGCTATGTCAACCAAACTCTACAGAGTCGTGTACTTCAGGCATTTCCATATACAGTTCCAAAATGGAAGAAATCGGGTAATAACCACGCCCACCCCCCATACAAAGGTTATGTTGAAAATCACTAAAAGTGCGTTAACCGACTAACAAAAAACGTCAGAAACACTAAATTTTACGGAAGATATTGCAAAAGGAAGCTGCACCCAGGCGTTTTTTAAAAATTAAAAATGGGCGTGGCCTCGCCCACTTATGGACCAAAAACCATATCTCAGGAACTACTAGACCGATTTCAATGAAATTCGGTATATAATATTTTCTTAACACCCTGATGACATGTACGAAATATGGGTGAAATCGGTTTACAACCACGCCTTCTTCCAATATAACGCTATTTTGAATTCCATCTAATGATTTCTCTGTATAATATAAGTATATACATTAGGAACCAATGATGATAGCGGAATAAAACTTTACAAAAATACGGTATTTGAAAAATATGTAAATGACGTATAATGAAATCTCGATTATCACTTTATCATGCGAGAGTATAAAATGTTCGGTGACACCCGAATTTAGCCCTTCCTTACTTGTTTGGGTTGGGTTTATTTTAGTATCTCATTTTCACTGCTTATTCCTCTTAAATGCGTGCACGGATGTTTTTTAAATTTATATAGCACGGATTGCCAATGAATTAAACTTTGGTTTTAATGTAAACTTATTGTTAAATGTTAATTTGTTTTTTAGATATAAGTAAGCAAAAAACGCACATTTTCACATTTGCTCAAACAATGGCTCTCTTCTTTTGAAGTTTTTGTTGCACTGATTGCAAAAAATTTAACCAATTTAACACACACACATTCTTTGAAATATATTTAATTGAATTAATGATAAATTATGAATTTTAAGTTGCAATTTTATGTACAATTTAATAAATAAAACAGCTTTCAATTACGTGTTAAACTGTTCCTTGAAATGTAAGCAAAATTACTGAATATGAACTGTCAAACGACGAAGAAAATAAGCACAAAAGGAAGACATTAATAACCCAACGAATCAAAATGGTAGGTCTTATATACATTTGGGTTACTTTACATAGAACTCGTTTCGGATCGAAGGTTGAAAGTATTAACAAAATACGTCCATATAAAGAAAATTTGGAATAAAAGATCGCGCGATTTTTTATTCCAAATTTTCGCCTGCGGCGCTTGTTTCAATGTAATATATTATACTGAAAATATAATGAAAATTTGGAATAAAAAAACCGATTTTTTATTCCAAATTTTCGTTATATGGACGAAATATATTGCCCACTTTTCAGGGTCTTGTATAAATGGCTGGTTGGGTTATCTTGGTATTACCGATACATATACAATTTTTAATTTTCAGTGTTTTTATTATTTAAATAAAGTGGATTTCCACTTTGGTTCATTGAAATAATAAAAATACTAAACATAGAGTCACTCTATGAATATAAATAAAAATATGAGTATAAATATAACTATAATTTTGAATATAACCTGATATGGTATTTTATTTCCCGAGATGATATATTCTGATGCTGTTGTTGTTGTTACCGCTGCCATGGATAATATGATACGAGACTCTCACATTGGCTCTCATTTTTCCTTCAAACGCGTTCCCTGATTATTTGACAGCCAAGGAGATCAGGGAATTTTTGACAGTTGATTTCAGAAAAGGCGTGATGGCAGAAGTAAAGCGCTATAATTACTTGACGATATTAGTGTAAAATGAAATTTCATTGAACTGTGCGAACATATCTTGGCAAAATAAATGTTTAGGTAAATTTATTAATGATTTTGCATTTTAGCTTTTATATATGTATGCATTTTCAAAGTGTTTAATTTAGTGTTTTGTATAATTTATTAAATACCCAATCTAATATTTTTCAGCAGTGGCATTATTGGCAAATGTTATAAAAATGCGAGTTTTGACAGCTCTCTCTCGAATCAAAGAGTCTCGTATCATATTATCCATGCCGCTGCCATAGATAACTTGATCTGAATCTCTTTTCTTGCTCTCTCGCTTGTCAGCTGGCAGGGCACCCTGATCTGTTTTCAGAACTGGCAACAAAACACAATCAGGGTGCCGTCAACCAGCAGTTAGTGAAAAAGGCGGGATGCCAGAAGAGCAGCGCTATAATTACTTAACAAAATTAGTGTGAAATGAAATTTCATTGAACTTTGCGAACATATTTTGGCAAAATAAATGTTTACGTAAATTAATTAATGATTTTGCATTTTAGCATTTATGTATGTACGCATTTTCAAAGTGTTTTATTTAGTGTTTTGTATAATTTATTAATTACCCAAGCTAATATTTTTCAGCAGTGGCATCATTGGCAAATGTTATAAAAAATGCGAGTTTTGACAGCTCTCTCTCGAACCAAAGAGTCTCGTATCAAGTTATCTATGCCGCTGCTGATGGACTTGCGCCTACTTCCTTGTTATTGTGTTTTTCTCTCTTTGTTACCCGACGTCTCGACAGGTTAGAATTTATAGAATACTAGCTGTCAAACGTATTGCTATTGCCATTGCCAAATCGGTATGTGGGCATTTGCTATCATGATAGAATCATTTGCGAATGACGTCGAGCAGGAAGGTAACAGCTATAGAAGCGCTTAGAAATTTGAAAAGGCTTTATGAAGTACGTAAGGAAACAAAAAAAAGAAGACCAAAATACTTCGTAAATCCATTTCTGGAATAAAGAGGTCTTCATGCATTGGAAGCGCATCTCCTTACAGATATTTTATTTTATTTATCGTGTTTTTTATTATTTTAATTAAAAGTCTTCGTACTAACGCTATCAAACGTAATATGTTGCCACTTCGAAATTTTCACAGAAATGAAACTGCGCTGCCAAACTACTGAAGTGACAGCTTCGAGCTTACGATATATGGCAAACTATCTAGTATTCTATATCTAGTAAGCTATGAGCAAAGTGGAGTCTCCACAGGTAATATGCACGGCAATGCAGCTAGTATTCTATAAATTGTAATCTGTCGAGATGCCCCGTTAGGTTCGCCTAAGTTAAATTGGCGCTGTTGAACATTTTTGCATTGTCCTCTAATTAGTATTTAGTCGAGTTAGGAGACAATGCAGGAATTTGTTCATTTGTTTGAGCACTAACAATACTAATGAACTAAACAATCGTGTATTATTGTAAGGAAAGCGCGGGGAGCTTTGTGGCATACTTTTAAATTATCGAGCATTCCACGTCTTATGAATATAGTAAAACCTTACATATAACCTAAAAAACTACAAATTTATAATTTGTTATTACTAAAATTATGAATAGTAATCTAGGTCTGGGCCGTAAAACTACTAATAAATAAGTATGCATTCTGTAATAAAAAAATGTTAAATAATCGCTGCATACCTAACAATTAAAATACAAACAACGGAGAGAAAACAAACTGCTTACCTCGCAAAGTTACGTTCGACCACAATACGTGCGGGATGGGATAAATACCGAGAGTTGAAAAGGAAAGCGAGACGGATTTGCAGACAAAAAAGAGAAAGGCCGAAATGCGTGAGTATGAAGAGCTTGACAAGCTGGCCGACAGGGTTAATGCTCGAAAATTCTACGAAAAAATATGGCGGCTAACAGAACGTTTCAAGACAAGAGCATTCTCTTGTAGAACCCCCAAAGGTGATCTAGTGACCGATGCCCAGATTATACTAAAATTATGGAGGGAACACTTCTCCAACCCACTGAATGGCAGTGAACATACAACACCAGGAGAAGGCGAACCCGATTCCCCAATCGATGACGATGGAGCAGACGTTCCATCGCCCGACCATGAAGAAGTTCGAATAGCAATTACCCGCCTGAAGAACAACAAAGCGGCGGGGCCGATGGATTGCCGGCCGAGCTATTAAAACACGGCGGCGAAGAACTGATAAGGAGCATGTATCAGCTTCTTTGCAAAATATGGTCGGACGAAAGCTTGCCCAACTATTGGAATTTAAGTGTGCTATGCCCAATCCATAAAAAGGGAGACCCCACAATCTGCACAAACTACCGTGAAATAAGCCCCTCAACATCGCATATAAGGTTCTATCGAGCGTATTGTGTGAAAGATTAAAGCTCACCGTCAACAAACTGATTGGACCTTATCAGTGTGGCTTTAGACCTGGAAAATCAACAACCGACCAGATATTCATCATGCGCCAAATCTTGGAAAAGAACCAGTCAAAGGAGAATCGACACACACCACCTCTTCGTCGATTTCAAAGCTGCTTTCGACAGCACGAAAAGAAGCTGTCTGAATTTGGTATCCCCGCAAAACTAATACGGCTGTGTAAACTGATGTTGATCAACACGAAAAGCTCCGTCAGGATCGGGAAGGACTTCTCCGAGCCGTTCGATACCAAACGAGGCTTCAGACAAGGCGACTCCCTATCGTGCGACTTCTTCAACCTGCTTCTGGAGAAAATAATTCGAGCTGCAGAACTAAATAGAGAAGGTACCATCTTCTGTAAGAGTGTACAGCTGCTGGCGTATGCAGATGATATTGATATCATTGACCTCAACAACCCCGCCGTTTGTTCTGCTTTCTCCAGGCTGGACAAGGAAGCATAGAAAATGGGTCTGGCAGTGGACGAGGGCAAGACGAAATATCTTCCTTGGTCCTTTTCGCGTTGGCCACGGCGAGTATCGCATTCGATGGAACAATGAGATGTACGAGTCATACGACGACATTGACATAGTTCAGCGAATTAAAAGACAGCGGCTACGCTGGCTAGGTCATGTTGTCCGAATGGACGAAAACACTCCAGCTCTGAAAGTATTCGACGCAGTACCCGCCGGGGGAAGCAGAGGAAGAGGAAGACCTCCACTCCATTGGAAGGACCAAGTGGAAAAGGACCTGTTTTCGCTTGGAATATCCAATTGGCGCCATGTAGCGAAAAGAAGAAACGACTGGCGCGCTGTTGTTAACTCGGCTATAATCGCGTAAGCAGTGTCTATGCCAATAAAGAAGAGAAGAAAAAGAAAAAGTTATGATTGTCAACCGTGACGTGGGAGCCAAGTCGCGGTAGCGACGACTGTATATTTGATGACAGGATATATTTAATCTTATTCTCGTTCACTACCAGACCCATTAGCTTCGCCTCCTTGTCCAATCTGGAGAAACCAAAACTAACAGCGCGGGTGTTGAGGCCAATTACATGAATATCATCGCCGTACGCCAGCAGCTGTAAACTCTTATAAAAGATTGTGTCTTCTCTATTCAGCCCTGCTTCGGCGAAGTCGATCAGCATCAACTCATTTAGGATATTTCATCAAGGAGGCTGAATTTACCGACCGTTGAGCCAAAGATACCTTTTTTGAACACTCTGGTGTTAAAGTCGCCAAGCACGATTTTGACTTATTATTTGACTAAATGTTCCACTCAACACGGAAATTATACTCTAAATAAGGAAAGATTATACAAAATATTGCTACTAAAATGAATATGAAGGAATTAAAATCCTAAAGGAAATGTATTTATGTACACATGAATATATAATTATGTTACAATGCGAGTAGTATCGTAGTAACCTAGCATGTTGCCTAAAATTATAAATTAAAAAAAATATTCACATTAATGAGTTTTTAATTATTTTATTTACGAATACATTTAGTAATTAAATTAATTAAACAAAAATTCAAACGACGCAAATACGCTTGTTTTGAGCTTCAACTGTCAAAATTTCGCTTTCCATTTGGCACAGCTAAATGTAAAATTTGTTTACACCACATAACAATTTTCCGCCCCTATTCAACGCAAATAAAAATGTTACGTGAATACATTTTTTTGCTCCCGTGTTAATATTAGGAAGTGATAACTCTGTAACACTGGCAACTTTAATTTTTATAAACTCCGGCCGCCTGGCGGCGTTTTCGCGAAGTATGGATATCTATAATTCGTGTTCTTACGTAAAATTTATGTAAAAAATTCGCCAGCTTATAGCATGTTCAGACTAACACTTAATCACAAGATTTCGGCTGTTGAGTAGTCAATCCCACTAATCTTATAAATTTAACAAGATTTCGCCATACAAAAATGACAGTTCTTAATTTCGTCTCCCAGGTGATTTGAAGCTAATCTACGCGAAAACTCTCTGTGCGACTCTGATTTAGCATCTACTTGTCAGTATTGAAAATCTATTACATTATCACAGCTGATTTAGCTTACAAAGAGAAAAAAATGTAAACAAAAAAATGAATTAAGGGTAATGAATCTGAATTCACCTGAAAATGGACTTTCCATATAAAAAAAATGCGTGCATTATTTTCATTATATAGAGAATATTTAAAAGAAGACGGCTTTTATAAGAAAATATTATGTAATAATGTTTTATTTTAATAAATATTAAGCGATATGAAGTCCTGCATGGCAAAAACATCTGTTTAATCATCTGTCCAACGGCAGTTAGAACGGGCAAGATTAGTGAAGATTAAATGTAAGCTAATCACTTAAAATTTTTGGTGCCAACATAGTATTATGTTCGCACTTGCAACATTAATTTTTAAGAAATACATGTTCACAATTCCTTTTAACTTAATTGGCACATGTGTTGTCAATCGGTAAATGTATTTATTACAAAATTAACAAAATTTTTACACGAGACATTATTCAATTCATTCCCATAAAATTTAATCTCCCAAAAATAATGAATTACAATTCACCTGCTTTTCTATGCTTGTTCTTCTCAACTGGAAAGAACTACGTGTTGGATCGTTTCTATGTGTTGCATTGAAGGTGTGATAATAATTCATTATTTTTGATTGTCGACGAGTCGGAAATTTAGCTAATTTCGAACAGCTAACGTTTAATTCGAAAGCCAGTCATGTGGCATTAACAGCTTTCTTTATACAAAAAAAAGTAGTTTTTTTGTCAGAAGTTGTGATCTATAATTATTTTTTTGGGCACGATTCCTATTACTTTGGCGGTCGGCTGAAAAACAAGAATTTCGGTATAAGTGGGGTATGCACGGATAGGGGAGCTTCTCCAGAGAAAAAATATGCAAAAACAATTTTGCTAACACTTATATTTTTTAAAATATTCCCGATTAAAAATAAAAAAAATTGTATTAATAACACTTAGTATTTCACAATGTTTCGCTAAATTTTTTTCACATTTTCCACTTTGTATATTTAAATATACGCTCTAAACATTGAAATAAGTTCATATTTCAGTTTCATTTTGTTATATTTTAGCTATATTTACTAATTTAAAAATCACTTAGAACACTCATCGTTGAAAAGGTTATATTGTTTATAATTATGAGAAAAACGATAGTTGCGACATCTAAAACACCAAATATGTAGGATTTTCAACGATTTTTCTTGGTTTGTATTTTAGTGTGATTCTTTTTTCTATATTAATTGTAATAAGAAATACTTTCCAACATTTTTCAAGCTATAAATGAGTTGTGAACACTTTTTCCTTAAACATATGTACTTGTATATGTATGTATAATATGTGATTTATATTTAATATACACAAATAAGTAAAACTCTATAATATTATTATGAAATTTATATCATATCTGGGTGACTGAAGTATTTTTGCGTAGTACTTCTTTAAAAATCTAAGTATTTTATAACGCAATATTATTTTTTAATATTACTTAGTTGTTTATGATATTTATTTAAGAAAATATCCATATGCATGGAAAGATTGTTTATACTCATTTAAATTTGAAATATGATTCACAAACACTTGATTTTGTAGAACTAAGATTGTAAATTTGTTTAAATGTTCACAGTTTAATTAAATGAATTTGAAGTTAAAAATATGCATAAAGTGTGTTAAATGTAGTGAAATAGCTTGTAGAGATGTTCGAATTTTGGGAATATTTGAACTTCAAATTCGACTATCTCGAAAAATAAGCGTTTGCGGTACCTATATCCCTTATATTTTTGATCAGGTGGACCTCCTCTTTCCAACGGTACCTTCAGATCGAGACGCCAAAGAAATCGGAATTGTATTACAAGACAGTTATCTTTTAATACTTTTGAAACAGTCTATATTACCGGTATTTATATTTTTCCTCACTCGCTGTGTATACTTATATGGTATTAATTAATTTTAACAATTAGTTTAAGCAAATATGTTTTTATAATAAAATAAAAAAATATATACAGAAATACTGAATTGTATTTAAAAAAATTGAAATTTGTTATGGTAACAAAACGGTAACCAATACGTTCGAACTCAGAAGTGGGTAATAAATAAAATAAAGTGGGTAATAATAATAAATATTAGGGTAACAAATACTTTTGTGACGTATAACACTCTTCACTAACAAATGTACATACTTATACAGTGAACAAATATAGTTTACATACACCTAGTTCCATTAAATTACGACACGTTTATTTGTTTAATAATTTAAATTTTAAGTGTGGTTAAATCGGCTGTTAATAGCAGCCACTTCTATTTACAACAGGATAACGACCCAAAACACACGTCTTATCTTGTATGTGAATGGACACGGAATTATCTACTCGTTTGGTATTGTCGACTCGGAAAGGTCCTTCCCGGAACTTATAGCATTGCTCAACGTCAGTTTACACAGCCGTTTTAGGTTTGCGGGGATACAGAATTCAGACATAGCGCCAGAAAGGCAGCTCCCTTTCGTGCTGTCAAAAACAGCTTTGAAATCGACGAAAAGGTTGTGTGTGTAGGTCCAATCAGTTTGTTGACGGGTTTAACCTTTCACATAATACGCTCGATGGAAGCTTATATGCGATGTTTAGGAGACTTACCTCACGGTAGTTGGCGCAGATTGGTTGTTATACTAATAGCTTCAGTGGTTTAAACTTGTTAAAGGGCGGGGCCACGCCCACTCTTTCAAAAAATTTTGCCCACAAATGCCTTGCTACTACGATCTTTTGTACCAAATTAGAGTTTTATATCTTAATTGAGTGCTTAGTTATGACACTTGTTTTCGGTTAATGACGATTTGAGGGCGCAACGGTTTTCCGATTACGCCCATCTACGAACTCGAAATTGTTTTTGTACTAAGGAACCCACATGCCAAGAATCATCGAGATATCTCAATGTTTGCTCAAGTTACTGCTTGCAGAGACGGACGGACAGACAGACAGACTGACCCGGATTTAATTTTTTCTCGTCATCCTGATCATTTATATATATATATATATAAAACCCTGTATCTATCTCGCTTAGTTTTAGGTGATTCGTACAACCGTGAGGTGAAAGAAACTATAATACTCTATAGCAACAGCTTGCAAGAGCTTAAAAACTAGAAAACATCATTGACAAAAGTTTAGGAGTTTTAATATCACAAATTTCAATAGAGAACTAAACTTTAAAAACTAGAAAGGGTTTAGGGTCTAGGCCTGGAAAAAACTAAATTTTCAACTTCAGCGTGTGTTATTTGTTGCAAATCCTCTTGAAGGTTTTTTCGTACTATTTTCACACTTTGCGTTCCCAAAATCTCGCAAACATGCTCAATAATATTTACATAAATCAGGGCCAAGGTGGCGTATTTAATTGACGTGAAGCATTATAAAGTAACCATTCATTTATTATGTGGGCCGTGAGTTTCTGATCATTAACTTGCTGGAAAAGCCAACTCTTACTAAAGCTCAGTTTATCATCCCAAAGTGGTCGAGAATACCTCAAGTTCGAGCGACCTGTTATTACTAGCGTATGTAGCCGAAAACGCACAGACCCAGTAAATAAGAGTTCTGAAAAATATTTCCATGGGCCATATTGGTAATGGATAAAAATGCAAATGTCAGCGTAAAAATTGAAGAAAAGACTAGTAATTTAAAATTTCATGTGAAAGAAATTAAAAATTTATGAGGGGCTATAGTAGTGAAGAAAACTTTAATTGAAATAGAAATCTTAGTCCTTAAAGTAATAGTTTTGTGAAAAATAGTTAGTAAATTGTAGTCGTCGACCAAAAGGTCGTATATACGAAAATTATTTCAAAACTTTGGCTTTAGGTGTCTATTTTTCACCTTAAGTATACAAATACTTAAAGGTCGAGGTCGTTTCCGAAACCCCGGTCATAATAATCGCTCTTTAAAAAGTTTAGAATTAAGAAGTCGGGGGATTCACTCAGGATCAAAAGTTCGTATCCATTTTGTGTGACGAAAAGGAATATTTCCAATACGACCCTAAATCCAATAGAGTTTTTGGAGTAGAAGATAAGGGCGATGAAAATCGTATGCCGCGAGCAGGTAATAGCGCTATGACACTTATGGCTCAATGTACTGATGGAATACCTTGGTCTCACCCAATCTCTTATTTCATTGTCTCTCCTATTTCAATGCCAAAAAATATACGTATGTTTAAGGCCATCTTCTTCTTGGATGGCGTAGACACCACTTACGCGGTTATAGTCGAGTTAACAACAGCTTGCCAGTCGTTTTTTCTTTTCGCCACTATACTGCAGGACAGGACTAGTAGTAGAGTATGGCTTTTGTTCGTCAAGAGTACTGTTGCCAAGAGTTATTCAGCCTTGGATTTCGAGGCTGGTGTTGGACACCAGTAGAAATCGATTGCGGCTGCTTACCTCCCCTACAGTCCCAGTTACGTAAAAGTATGAAGTCTTTTATTCCTTTTAAGAAACACCTTTTCGCCAGGCTTATACGTTTTAGTATTTTTGTTTTTATTAAATCTGTCTAGCGTTTTTTCCTATGCAAGTTTCAATTTATTTCTTATCGTTTCTAGTGTTTCTATTGATGAGCTATAGAGAGCTTCAATTGGCTTCAAGTTTGTGACAGAATGGATACTATTATTATATTTATGTGTGGCTAATAACATTAGGTCATTAGTCTCACTTATTTGTTGTTGTTCCTTGATGCAGCGGGCAATTTCCAGCAGTGTGGAATGGAACCTCTCAACCTCTCCATTACTCTCGCTATGAAGTGTAGGAATAAAAAACTGTTCTATTGAAAAATTATCCCTAAGAAGACTTTTAAGAAAGATGGAATGGAAAGCTTTCTCATTATCAGATACTATAGTTTTGGTATTTTTAAAAATTAGCAGTATTTCTAGCATTGCATCTTTTATATCAACTGTGGAACCTGAAGCTATTGGCTTAACAATGGCGTATTTAGAAAACTTGTCAATACAAGTTAAAAAAATGCTGTTTGGCTGTGATAAAAATATCAATATGGAGTATTTCTCCAGGGTATTTCGGTATGAGCGTTTTTCCTATACCAGGATCAAATGGTTTTCTTTGATATTTGTTTTGCAAACAAATTCTGCAGTTCTGCAGGAAATTGCCTCACTAATTCATTTTGTATTTCTGCCAAAACTTTATGTTCACATTGTAAGCCGTTTGTGACATTTGGATTGATAGCTTCTTTTAGATAGCGCATTAGGTTTTCGATGGTGTCAAAATAATATGACGTCGGAGCTTTTGAAATAAAATTTTATTTATTTTGCTAAAATGGTCGGATTTAGATAACACTAACTGATTTTTAAATTAGTTTACAGGATATTTAATAGTTTTAATGGCATCACTAGAAGACTGTTCGCTATGAACGGTTTCCATCTTCCCTAATTCACTCAAGTTGTGTATGAACTGTCTAGATAGGGCGTCGGCTACTTTATTTTCTTTTCCTGGCTTGTAGTGAAAGTTTGAAACTCTTCGATAAAAGCACGCCATCTTTTCAATTTTGAGTTAGGATTCTTATCAGATATAGAGAAAATAAGGCGCTGGTGATCGGTAAAAATGTTAATTCACAATTCTAGCGTAATCTTTCACAAATCTTCGATAATATCCTGATAGCCCAAGGAATGATCGTAGTGCTCGAAGAGTGGTTGGAATTTTATAATTGAGTATATCATTCACTTTAGTTGGGCATGTTTGGATACCATTTCGTGAAACTACAAATCCCAAAAATTCAACTTCTATTTTAAAAAACTTTGATTTTTCGGACGAAACTCTCATTCCTACTTTTTCTAAACTTTGTAAAATTATGTTTATGTCAACTAAATGGGATTGTTCGTCAGGAGAGAAAATAATGATGTCATCCATATAAACGTGGCAACATTTTCCTATGTATTCACGAAGAACATCATCGATAGCTCGCCGGAAAATGCTGGGAGCATTTTTCAGGCCAAATGGCAGACGACAGAACTCGTACTTTCCATTGTTGACACTGAAAGCGGTTTTTTCCCGATCTTCCTCGCATAAAATTATCTGATGAAATCCCGATTTTAAGTCGAGGGTGTTATAATATTTAGATTTCCCTAAGTTTGCCAAAATTACTGACGAGCCAGGAATGGGATATCTCTCTGAAATTGTTTTCTCATTTAGTTTCCTAAAGTCTATCACCATCCGTAATTTTTGCCTACCATTTTCGTCTAAGCCCTTTTTTGTAACTACATGAACAGGCGAGTTATATGGAGAGCAAGATTTGCGAATTATTTTATCTTTAAGGAGAGCTAATAATTCTTTGTTTATGAACTCTGCTGCGGAAACAGGATAGGGATAGCTTTTGGTATAAATTGGCTCATTCGTAATCGTACGAATTCTACCCAGTACTTTGGTGTTATAAGGCAGTGCTCTATCTGTATCGGCAAAGGCATTAATATTGCTACTAATTATATCATTGAATTGGTTTCGGATACTATTTGGAACCGAATCCTCTATGGTTATCAAATTTACTTGGCTGCAAGAAATATGCTGAAGTTTTACTTGGCCATTGCGGTAAAATAAGTATCCCCTATACCAATTATAGCGTTAATTTTTTTCAAAAAGTCGTATCCAATGATACCATCAAACGTTTTTAAATTTATAGAAAGTAGAGGTAGAATCTAGGACATTTATTAAACATTGTTTATCAATCAGATTGACGCCATTGATTGATTTAAGCTTGAATGTTTTTTCCACCGATTTCACACAAGAAAGAATAGTTTTTGACATAATTTTTGGAAGTACCTGTATCTATTAAAATGCGTAGCTCCAGACCATTTGCCGTTTTTTTCGTAATAAATGGCAGGAGCGAACTTAGTTTAAATGGTTGAATTCGTCTGCAAAGTTACTCTCAATATCTTCATGACAGTCATTGGTGTTGTAATAATTTTCCAGATGCTCGCAACCATAATCGTACTTATGGTTATCCTGATCTCCTTCTATGTAATTATTGATAGAATTGGCTTCTATTTCATGTGGCATATAGTTTACCCTTTGTACCTTAGGGAATGGTGATCTATTAGAGTATGTTTGATCGCGACCACGCTTTAAAACTGTGGGCTGGAAAAGGATTGGATTCTGTTGTGGTCGAGAAGTATTAATGGGAGGATTTGGGTTGGGCAAATGGTTGTTGTCTCACTTTTGAAGAGCATTGTTGGTGTAAGGATTAGCATGTTGCCGAGTAGAAGGAATACTATGATCGACTTCCATAGAAGTTGTGATTTGAATAAGTGCGATGATTTAGCTGATTCCTAAAAAAAGGCCGACGGCCCTGAGATGTATCAGGAATATTCGGCGTCTGCGAATTTCCTACGGCAAATATACGCGCAAAATCGTACCTTTTGTGGCTAGTTTCAAGCTGCTGAGCAACTGCAAGCGCAGTTGAAAGGTCCTTTGGCCTGGTGGAAAAGAGTATGTCACATAATGGTCTACGAAGACCCGAAACCAGAGATAAAGAGATGTTTAACTCCTCTCTCACTGGAAGTGAGAGAGCAATTGCTAAACGTCAAAACCTACTGAACTCGATTAGCTGTCAAAGTTCAGTAGGTTTTGACGTTTAGCAATTGGAAAAGAGGGACGACCAGATTAAAATCCCGCCAAATTATTATTCGAATGGAGACATTTTTCACTTTTTTGTCTCCATTTGTAACGGCCATTATTTCGAAGAATACCGAATGCGAAACAGCACGCAGATTGAAAGCTGTAAGTATATTTTAATTTTTATTAAGTAAATTTGCATTTATTTAAAACTTTTTTATTTTATTTTACAGATAAAATGCCGAAAACAACCAGCAGTTGGAAGAAATGTGTTGCTGGCTGCAGCGAGGGAGGGAGAATATTCAGTTTTCCGAACAGTGGAACGGATCTCGAACGGTGAGTAAAAAACGTTAAATAGTGCAAAAAGTGTTTGTGAATTTGTTAAAATTTCGATGAAATTAGTGTTTCGATTGTGCAATGAAAATAGTACTTTCGGATTGGATTGAATTTCCGTGTGTTTTTTAGTGTTATGTGCTGAACAAGTAGAGCGCGACAGACTGCAAGCGACATCTGTCAAATATTAAAATACACACGTTCTTATGGACACAGTTATGTAGTCGTGCAGCTGCCTCAATAACTGTGTGTTTAAGAACGTGTATATTTTAATATTTGACAAATGTCGCTTGCAGTCTGTCGCGCTCTACGTGTTCAGAGCTTAATTGTCAATTTGTTGCCATTGCCGTTAATTAACTAAATAAATTATTTTAAAGTAGTGATTTATCTTTGA
Organism: Bactrocera neohumeralis; assembly: GCF_024586455.1. Taxonomy (NCBI): domain Eukaryota; kingdom Metazoa; phylum Arthropoda; class Insecta; order Diptera; family Tephritidae; genus Bactrocera; species Bactrocera neohumeralis. The sequence goes on from NW_026089624.1 coordinate 17,942,676, forward strand.
ATATTAATGATATTTATAAAAAAAAATCGTACTTTAAAATATTCATTAAATATGCACTTTTTGCACTATTATTATTATTATTATACATATTTTATGATTTTATATAACATTTCGTATTTTATTTTGTTTATTTTAATAGGCGTAAATGTTAGCTCAAACGTTTAGGTGTTTTTGAAGATCAAAATGAAAAAACACCTAAACACATTTTTGCGTGTGAGCGGCATTTTTCTGAAGAAATGCATAACGCAAAAAAATTGCGTCCGAGAGCCGATCCGGATATAAATTTAATTATTGAGCCAATGTTTAACGCCCCAAATTCCTTTTTTGATAAATCTATTGAAATGGGCGTTGAAGATTCTTTTCTCCAAATGGAAGAATGCCTCAAATGCAAACGGTGCATCGAGGCAGCTGCTTCCGCTTTTAGAAAGAGAAGACCGCGATAATATTTTAGAGCCTCTGCCACTTCTTGAGGAGGAACTACTAAATAGTAATGAAAAAGCCGCGCAAACAGGTAGGGGTCCGACTGCAGGGACAGATAGAAAAAAAAATTGAGGGAAGAGAATGGGATTTTAAAAATAAAATTAGATGAAAAAGAGCAGGAAAATAGGAGTTTAAAAGCTCAGTTGGTCCAAATGGCTACTGAATTAGAAAGATGTAGGGAAATGTTAAGAAGTAGTTCATTTAAGGAAAAGTCAGATCCTCTTGAGATAGTTTGCAGCAAAGTTCCTCCTCAGTTAGGTGCTTGTATTAGGAGTAGTTTTCTTAATAGTAATCGCCAAAGTCAAGGTCGGCGATATGATAGTTTTCTTAAAACTTTAGCTTTGGGTGTATGTTTTTTGTCACCAATCGCTTACCGCTACCTAAAGCACCAACTCAGTTTTCCCTCGGAAATTACGTTACATAATTTTGTCGCAGGTTGGCCTCGTTTCCCATGTTGCACCCAAAGCAGCATAAAGTCTTTACAAATTAGGAGTAAGGGATTTTCTTCCGAACAAAAGTTCATATCAATTTCTTGTGATGAAATGTCACTGAAATGTCATTTGCAGTATGATAGGAAATTTGATAAGGTGATAGGTCTTGAAGATTATGGCGATGAAAATCGCACATCTAGAATAGCCACAACTGCAATGACCATAATGGTGCAAGGTATGGGTGGGGAAACTTGGTTCCACCTGTTAGCTTATTTCTTTATTAGAGGCTCATGTAAAGGGGATGTCCTCAAAAAATATATTCTTGAAGCCATTACCCAACTTCAAAATATAGGGCTAGTTCCTTGCCATTTTGTTTGTGACCAGGGTACCAATTTTCAAAATTTAGCCAATTTGTTAGGTGTTTCAATGTCACGGCCTTTTTTCAAGGTTTTTGTAAGGAAATATGTTTTTTTTACGATAGCCCCCATTTATTAAAATGTAGTCGAAACTGCTTACAAAATATGAAAAATAAAGTTGATTAGAAAAATAGTTGCGTATGTTGGTCAGATATAGTCCATTTTTATAAACAGGACTCTAAGTCGAGTTATCGGTGTGCGCATAAATTAACCGATGCTCATATTTACCCCAATACCTTTCAAAAAATGAAAGTTAAATTCGCGTTTCAAGTGTTAAGTAATACGGTCGCTTCAGGTATGCTTTCTTTTTACAGCCCGGGAGCCTTAAGCTCAAATAGTTTGAGCTTTATTAATACCGCGGATTTCGTTTCTTTTTTCAATAAATTATTCGATATTTTTAATAGTAGTTTCACTGAGGCCATTGTACCCACTAAAAAAGTTTTTATAAGTTCCCCAGAGCAAAATCAGTTTTTAGATGAGGCAGAAAAAGTTTTAAAAACAATTCGGGTCGTAGATGAGTTAGGAAACAACACAACAAATAATTTCAATTTTATTAAGGGGTGGTTAATTAATATTAATAGTTTAAGACGATTGTGGCGATTGCTGTCACACTCAGGATTTCCTTACCTAAAGACAAGACGACTATGTCAGAACAGCTTAGAGCATTTTTTTGGTCAGATTAGAAGTAGGGGAGGTTCTAGAGTTACACCTTTCATGTTCTCTAGTTTATTTAGGAAGTCGTGGGGTTTACGTTACGTAAATATCGTAACAAAAGGTAACTGTGAGCTGCCTTTAGAACCCGAAGCCACAGTTATTTCAGAACATAGCCATAATGTCCTTCTTAATGTGTGTGTAACCTTTCTTGACAGGATTTCCAGGGTTTACCACGGCCCGAACACTCCATTACTTTAGATAGTAGTTTAGAAATTAACTTTTTAAAGGAAAATGCTTTTAATTATTTTTGCAGCTACCTTTATTTGAAAATTTTTAAAATGCACACATGCCTTCTGCCATTACCTTGTTTAGGAGATGAAATTCCTTCTGATGAATTCATCTTCATACACCAAAATCAGATCGATAAATGCGACTTAGTGAAGCCGCTTCAAGAATTTGTTGCATTTATTAATAATTTAGAAATAAAATTTGTGGAGGAATTTGACAGAAATTGTCACAGAATAGGATTAGGAGAAATTCTTTTTACTAAATTAAAAGATATTAGGCCCTTCTTGTGTTGTGAAGAGTGTGACCCAAAGGTAGTTATTGCTCTATTTATTAGAATTTATTTTGTGACACAATTTTTAAATAAAGATTTATCTTTACCCAATTTTAAGAATAAAATTTTGTGTGTTTCACATTTGTAGTTTTTATTTTCCTTTTTTAGTGGTTGCAATGAGCCAAATATTTTATACTAAAATAAGATTTTTTAAGCAGATTCGCATTAAGAGGCTCTAAAGTTAGAACGATAAGGATTAGAAAGTTTTTAATTACAAATTAGAATTTGGGGTTTAAATATTGGCATTTGTATATACGTTTATTTTTATAGTTTTAAGTATTATATTAAGATACTGTGATATGAAGTGATATTTTTTTTGTTATTCTTTTAATATTATTATATATGAACTGTTATCGTTTTGTTTTTTTTTCATTTTTTTATGTAAATATATTTTTAATGGGTGATATAGGCCTACTGGGGAACCGAGCACCCAAAAATAACTTCGGTGACGCGCCCTTTTGCGTACCTCATAGGTGGTGTGGAAAATGTGAATTGGGTGTTTTATTTAAAATGCCCAAAAAATAGCTTTTTTTCTGATCTGGCTACAATGGAAAACGTTATGAAAAACGCTAATTTTGAAGTGCTCTCACACTGGAATAAGTTTAACATCCCTTTATTCCTGCCCGAAACGAATACACGAAGTGTGTTTTCCCTTGCTCTCTCATTGAGAGCAGCGACAACTTCAGAGTTACCATTAGGGGACATAATTTGCTTATTAATAATTAGTGTCAGTTGTTTATCAACTTTATCGTAATAATCAGCAATCGATAGATTGCCTTGCCTCAAAATACTTAATTTCTTTTCTAAAACATACAACGGTCTCTTATCGGCGTATGTCTGATCCAACCTAGCGATTATTGCCTTAAAATTAAGAACCGTGTTAAAGGAAGAAAGGGATACTTTAGCTGAGTCTGTAATTTTATTTCTGAAAATTCCCATATCGACATAATATTTTTCTGAAGGTTCTTTATAATAGCTCATAGCAAAATGAGCTGCAGTGCGCCAAGCGGGATACGCTGAGGCTTCCCCTTTAAATCCTGGGAGGGATTTTATTAAATCTAAACTTAAATTATCTGAACTAACTGTAGGATCAATGCTTACCGGTAAGTTTCCCCGCTAGGTGGAATTAGCCGGTCAAGAGCTTGAGAAAGGCGGCAAATTTGCTCCGCCAATCTCTGCTTAATTTCTTCCTTGCTTTTTTTCGCTATTTCTATTACTTGTTCACGCGTAACACTCATTTTTAATCACGTAACTTATAAAACACAATTTTCTTATTTCAAACCGAAACCATATGCCCTTTGAAAAGGCACTCCTAAAGCAAGGACTTGGGTGAAAATAATTCAAACTCTTTACAGGACAAATTACTATGCTTTCAGCAATTTTTATAAAGAAACGAAAAAATCAAATTTAAGGAAGGAAATACTTAGATGCCAAATAAAATTAAATTTATTTTTTAAACTTTCGCTTTGATATTGAAATTTTTCACTAATAATAGCTCTTAATCACCACAAGAAATAATCTTGAATAATTACTTACAAATATTCTTTATGAAAATTCTTGGGTATGTTGAGATCTGATGATTGAAGCGAGGATCGTTGAGCCCTTTAAATTTTATAATTCCTTGATAATTTTATAATTCGTTGATGATTTTATAATTCGTTGATGAGGTCCTTAGCCTGCCGGGCTATCCTTCGATTCGAAATTTATCCTTGTTGTAAAATCTGCTTACAATGAAGAATGATTGCTTTTTACGACAGGCCACACGTTGGGCACTAATTAAAAAAACAGAGACTTTCTCACTTCGGCAATCACCTTTATTCTGATTCTTTTTCTGATTCGATACAATTTCTTTTGCTTAAAAAACTAAGCCTACCAAGCCTACGCAAATACAAAGTGGAAATAAACAGGTTGTTGTTGATGGTCAGGTATGCGATCAGCGGACGCTTTCCATAGATTTAGTTACCGCAAGTTGATGTCGCTTAGCGTGCCGTGTGCAAACTTTTCAACGCAGCATGCCATTATCATACCTTTTTGAAGGTCATCCGCAATAAATGTTCGGGCAATATCAATTGCTAATTGTTGTTGTAGGGTGTCATTTACATATATGATTTTCTTTTAGAATTACTACAGCTAAGCGTAATTAGATTATGAATGGTAATAATGAAGAAAAAGACACGAGCGGATTCAATGATGCCTTTAGGGGAGTTGAGATGAGGGTCGATCCACTAACTTATATATGTATTACTAACCGTTGATGTAGCAAATTCCTCGCATTTTGGTTTCCCGTCCAATTCGAAAGCTGCAGCTAATGTTCTTATGGGTAAGGGGGAAGCAATTTCAGCTTGGGCATTGACGATTTCTTCGTGAGTCAGTAGGCATACTGATTGGTGAACTTTACGAATTAGCACCTTGCCTTTGCAACCGTTCTTTTGTTGGGCCATTTCTTCGTTTTTTTGAATTATCTGAAAAGACAATAAGGCTTAAATGATGCTTAAACAACAATTACTAAACAATAATTTCTCTTTGTAATGATGAATACTTATAGAATAAAAACTTTTATAGACATAAACTTACATTTTCTTTCATAAAGCTGTACTTCTTCTTTTACATATTACGAACTCTTGAAGTCAATTCTTCTAGTTGGGTTGAAATAGTTTTGAATATGTTAAAACCCACTGAAAATAAAGAACACATTTTTAGGAAATATATTTTTGAAAAGTGTGGTATTACCGTTTCCATCTACAAGCAAATTGCTTACATTTTGCTTTGAGAAGCTTGCCTCTGAGGTTTAGCAACCAGAAATACTTCTTCGTTTTAATGTCAATTGTTCTACAATAACAAATGCGTAAAAATAATTTGAAAACGAAAACGACAATTTTATATGTACCGTTTATGGGAGTCGAAGACGTTGTTGGGCATTCCTCTAAATCAATTTCAAAGAATAGCGCTGGTGAATCCATCTGATTGAGCAATAAAAATTTGGCAGCATCAACATTTTTTTTAATAACTTAACCTAATAAAATAAAATGCCGTCGGTAAAATAAAGTAATCTTATATATAAAATAACGCCTTTTTTGTATGTCCGGGCATTACGCCCGAACCACAGCATGGAAAGGCGTGAACATTCGCACGGGTATTCCCTTAGTCCTGGAGAAGGTCCCAACGGCGGCATTTTTTGCAATTTCGTAATTTATGTCTATATTTATAACTCAAGAATGACACGCTATTAATCTACAATTGCTTCTTGAAGCAAATTCAAAGTTATTGTTAAATTCATCCTGAATTAGTTAAAATCATTATTATGTAATACATTTTGAAATGTTGTACAAAATTTACCTATCATCAAACATTCCTTAAGGGAGTATTCTCATGTAATCACTTCGAAAAATCGATTTTTTTATATTTTGACAGTAAAAAATTCAGACTGAAATTCATAGTATTTGATAAGTTACAGCTCATAGTCGCCGACGTCTCGTAGGCGACTGTCAACCAGGCGCCATGACAAGTCTGCAGCTGCTACGTTTCTAAACGCATTTTTCTCGAATCATCATTTTCTGAAACTGTCATGGTCCTAAAAAAAGAAGTATTCAACCGATTGCTTTAAAATTTACATATGTTCTCCTACTCATTTATAGTTATCGTCCCTACCAGAATTGTTTATTTTCGAAAATATTTTAAAATTTTGTTAAGCAATTTTTAACCAAAAAAATCAAGATTTCCGTGACTTTTTTTTGAAGTTCGACATTTTTTTTTTTAATGAAATTGATTATATTTGGTAGGGACGATAGCCGCAGAACTACTGGATAATAATCCATTCGATATTTTATTTTAGACAACATGAACAACCGCTATCACCATGACCAGTGAACTAATTTTTTTTGTTGGGGACTACTTTAATTTAAAAACAAAATATATTAAAAATGTAAGAACGAAAAAAAAATTTTTTTGTACATTTCAAAATACAAATAAAAATATATTAAAAAATTTAAACTGTTGAATTTTGTTGTCGCATAAAAAAATTTTCTTAAAAAGTGGTAAAATGTAAGCGTTCACATGAGAGTACCCCCTTAAATCGCAATGCAAATATTTATGTTACTGCACACATACATACATATGTACATATTAGATAGATATATAAATGTTATGAGGTAATGCACCGCGACCTAGGGTCTATTGTGCCCTCTTCGATATCACTTGTCTTCCCAGAGTCCCAGCAGCCTGAATAGCTCTAGGAATTTGCCGGGCGCTACTGAAGTGATGTGATCCCTGCTGATATAAATGGAATCCAGGGCCTTAAGCCTTTTTCCACAGATTGCTGTGCAACCCACGATTAGGTGTGCTGGTGTTTCCTGTTCCAGGTCGCAGAACCGGCAGTTAGCACAGGAGACTATGCCCATGTTGGACAAGTGCTTTCTGAGCCTGCAGTGCCCTGTGCAAATTGCGACGAGGAGACGGAATTTGTCACGTCGGAGGTGTATAAGTTCCTTGGACCTGGAAAGACTGTACCCCCTTAGTATCAGTTTGGCGTGGCGCATGCCTGATGCCTGTTGCTAATACCGTTCTCTCTCCGTTCTCTGCGGAGCAGCTCCATAAAAGTGTGGGATCCTACCGCTATGTATGGTTCTGGTCCCATCACCTTGG
>NW_026089624.1:17950016-18013516 GCF_024586455.1 Bactrocera neohumeralis
TAACAATCAATATTATCATCAAAGCCAGCAACAACAACCGCAAGATACAAAACCACTAATACATATTACACTCTAGATATTAAAATTTAAAAATATATACACCTATACTCGCTTAAACTAATTAACTTCAGAATATACAATTATACAAAAGCATTTTGCCAAAAGCAATTATTTTATAAGTTGTGATTTGAAAAATAATAATAATAATTAATAACAACAGGAGTAGCAGAAAAAGCAACAATACCAGTAACATTATAAACATTAACAATCAATATTATCATCAAAGCCAGTAACAACAACCACAAGATACAAAACCACTAATACATATTACACTCTACATATTAAAATTTAAAAATACAACACCTATACTCGCATAAACTAATTAACTTCAGAATATACAATTATACAAAAGCATTTTGCCAAAAGCAATTATTTTATAAGTTGTGATTTGAAAGAAATAATAAAAATAATTAATTTTAATCTGAATTAAATTAAATTTAAAAACACACTAAGGGTAATTAGCATCTTTAACTCACATAACTGCGCAAAATGCAGCCAATAACCAATTGTCAATTAGGCAAACAATAGAAAAAGATTTACAATATTTAGCTTCCTTAGAAGGGAATGTAAAAAAATTGCCATCCTTCATTGAGGCAATTGACAGGGTACGGAGAGACTATGTAGGATAGGAAGATATATTTTTTAGGGTGATCTATGATCTAAAAATTGGTGGTTCAGCAAAAAATTTTTTGCAAACAAACCCACCTCAAGATTGGGTTAGTTGTAAAGTTAAGCTAAGGTAGCATTACAGACCCACAAAATATCAAATGACACTCACAAAAGAAATTTCGAAACTTAGGGTAAACAGCATAGCGGAATTATGTAGAAGAATAAAAGAAATAATAGATAATATAACAGAATATAGTGCACTTAGTGAAAATGGTGACACTATGAAAGAAATTTTTTCGGGAATGCTAATTCAGCGAATAAAACAATTAGCAGCAGAAACATTTGCATATACAGTGCAACCAAACACATTATTGACTGACATAACAAAGGAAATTTATAAATTTACTGGCTTGGATGAAGGCAATTTAAATCCTCATCTAAAACTAAAGGAAACCAATTTTGAAGTTAATACCAGAAATAATAGTATTAACAATAAAAATTTTCATTCGGGACAAAAGGAACAGACCACTTATCAAAACAGACCACTTTCGGGGCAATATCCCTCACGACCAAATCAAAGCTTCTCAGGACGTTATCGTTCACAAAACCAAAATTCCACAATCTGGACAACATCAAATAAGTTCCTATGAACAACAAAATAACCATATAAGACAGCCATCGGTGCGAAGTCATCAAAATTATTCAAGGCAAACTCAAGCTAATCAAAACTATTTTAATTACTCGAGACAGCAAAGAAGCTCGGGAAATAGTAGACAACAATTTCAAAGGAGGGCACCTGAACCCATGGACGTGGACGCAATGAGTAGAAGAGGTGATCTACAAGAATCCAATACGAACGAGAAGATTTTTTAACAAACTAGTCTTAGAATCTTGGGAAAATAAAATTATAATTGTATTAACGATTTTTGGAAAACAATTTTATGCTCTAGCTCAACCAAAAGCATAACGAAAAAATCTAGTTTTGAAAATTTTAAATTGTCAGTGCTTGAAAGTGAAAGCACTATGATAAATACTTTAAACGGAATAATTGAAACACCAAATATTAAGGTGAAGAGCCCTTGTCCAAAAGAATTCATATATCCGGAAAACGCCAGAATGAGAAGGTTATTAATGGATTTTAATAAACCATATGATTTATGATAGGAAATTATTTCATTTTAAAAATGTAAAAACAATTGATGTCGAAAATATGACAATAATTTAAAAAAATGGTGCGAATCTTCTATTCCACATAAAAACGATACAGGATCAAGTTTATTCATTGGATATAAACGAAGTAAAGAACATCAACCTTGATCATTAAAATCAAATGAGAAAAGGGAAACGGAATTGAAAAATTATTAGAATTGCAGGAATACAACTTTGAAATAGAATACGTAAATAGAAAAAATAATGTAGCTGATTTCTTGAGTCGAATTGAGAACTCACCAAAAATAAAAGAAGATAACGACAATGAACCAAACCTGGAATTGTCAGAAACAATTCATTCAGCAGATGAAGAACTGCTTGAGCACTTTCCAATTAAAAGAGAAGTTGTAAATAAATACAAAATTCACATTATATTGACATATAGCCCAAAAGCTCAAATGCAAAGACTCCATGGAAGAAAAATAATGGAAATAAACCCAATGGATGAAGAAGGAGAGAACAAGGAAACAATAAAAAGATACATAATAAGAAACGGAATTGTGGGAAAATTTGTAAAATGCACAAAAAGAGCCTCAGAAATAGAAGAAGAAGAGGAGTTACATAAGCAAATATCTCTTTACCACACAAAAGAATCTATACATAGTGGTATAAACGAAACGTATAATTCACTAAAAGATAAAATATATTACCCTAAATTTAAGGAACATATTCAACTACCAAAAAGCAACTGCCAAAAATGCCAACAAATCAAATATGATAAGAATCCAGCAAAACCAGAATTTCAATTAACAGAAACGCCTGAAAATAAAAATGAAATAGTGAACATTGATATTTTTCATTTCAAAAAACAAGCCTTCGTAACAGCATTAGATAAGCTCATAAAGTTTGCGGCGGTCTATAAAATAACAGATAGAAACTGGCCCTCAAAGAAAGCAATAATGATTGACCATTTTTCGAAATTCGGTAAACCAAAGAAAGTCATTATGGACAACGAATTTAAGGCAGAATGATTACTGGCATACCGTTGGGATGAAGGAATACAGGTTCATCTCACAAAGCCAAACAGTCATACAGGAAATGCTGACGAAGAGAGATTGCTCTCAACCTTGTTGGAGAAACTATCAGGAATTGAGGACCCCGACCTTTCAACCCACTTCGATGGAGTGGTACCGCAGTGCGCGAACTTGGTACTAATATCGCAGTAGTGACTTGGCACTGAAATGACCTGTTAAGGGGCTCTCTGGAGATAGATCAGCGTTACAAAAAAACCGTCACTAATGTCAGATAAACGAAATCATATGTGTGAATTAAAAGTAAGGATCCAATAGTAAGCGGATATGATAAACCCGTCCTAGCGCTCTATCAATAATTCCATGCAAGAATTGCACTGCTCAATCTCGAAGTTTAACACATGTGCGAAAGATGACGACCCTAGGCGAAGTGAATCAAATCGGAGCGTGTCACACTATCACAAGGTTGTTGAAATAACATTTAAAAAATAGTCAACCCAAGTTGGGCAGAGGAAGAAAATAATGTTAACAGTGCGATGGCGAAACCGGCAACAGACTGATCATGGTCCAACGTAAGGTACAAAAGAAAAAATACAAGAAGAATGCAAATACCATCCCACGGATACGACCCGGTCAAAAGCAATGGAGTCCTTCACGACCTTGACAAAAGTGTTTCACTAGTAATGAAGTACCAATAATATGTGAACAATACAAAAATAAAGGCACTGATAAATAGATATTGGATACCACAAAAAGGTAACAATACGGCTATTTGGTGATAAAACGTTGAATTTGTGCTGTGCACCGTTGAAAAAAGATTTGCTTAGTTGGAAAGAGGCAAAATGGTGCTCATTTCGAGGACAATGAAGTTAGTGGACGTCCCAAAGAGACGAAAGCTCTGTGCAAAATGGGTGTCGCGTAAGTTCATAATCCAACAAAAACAACGAATTTCTGATTCTGAGGAGTGTTTGAATGCTCTTTACCCGTGATAAAACTTAAATTTTGCGTCGGTGTGTGACAATAGAAACATGGCTCCATCTTTTCATACTGTTCATCACCGTCCAAACGACAGTCAGCCTATCAACAATGTGTTTGGTTTGTTATGAATGCATGTGCGACTTTCGTCCATAATCTAGCAAAACAGCCACAATACCTTGACGACGAAAATGCCAATTCTATTTTTTGTTGTGAAATATCCGACGGGTTCGTCCTAAAACAAAACTGACTTGTTCGGAAGCACCAATCGCTATAACCGATATACTAAGTATGCACGCATATGAAAATTCGTGTTCTCCCGCTTTAGCTCCGTGTTGATATTTTTTTTTTTTACCTATTTATATTTTTCCCTTAAGTAATAAAATTTTCAAATGATTCTTACATGAGCACACATACTAATGATTCATTACAATTGTTCATATAAATTTGGTATTTATGAATTATATTGACTTCTAACATAAAGAGATAAAAAGTATCTTATGTTCGCCCCTGGTTGTAAGCTACCTCCTCACCAATTTTCAGCCAAATTGGTTCAGCCGCTCTTGAGTTATAAATAGTGTAGCTTACACAACTTTCTTTTATATCGGGTGATTTTTTAAGAGCTTGATAACTTTTTTTAAAAAAAAACGCATAAAATTTGCAAAATCTCATCGGTTCTTTATTTGAAACGTTAGATTGGTTCATGACATTTACTTTTTGAAGATAATTTCATTTAAATGTTGACCGCGGCTGCGTCTTGGGTGGTCCATTCGGAAAGTCCAATTTTGGGCAACTTTTTCGAGCATTTCGGCCGGAATAGCCCGAATTTCTTCGGAAATGTTGTCTTCCAAAGCTGGAATAGTTGCTGGCTTATTTCTGTAGACTTTAGACTTGACGTAGCCCCACAAAAAATAGTCTAAAGGCGTTAAATCGCATGATCTTGGTGGCCAACTTACGGGTCCATTTCTTGAGATGAATTGTTCTCCGAAGTTTTCCCTCAAAAAGGCCATAGAATCGCGAGCTGTGTGGCATGTAGCGCCATCTTGTTGAAACCACATGTCAACCAAGTTCAGTTCTTCCATTTTTGGCAACAAAAGTTTGTTAGCATCGAACGATAGCGATCGCCATTCACCGTAACGTTGCGTCCAACAGCATCTTTGAAAAAATACGGTCCAATGATTCCACCAGCGTACAAACCACACCAAACAGTGCATTTTTCGGGATGCATGGGCAGTTGGCCACCAAGATCATGCGATTTAACGCCTTTAGACTATTTTTTGTGGGGCTACGTCAAGTCTAAAGTCTACAGAAATAAGCCAGCAACTATTCCAGCTTTGGAAGACAACATTTCCGAAGAAATTCGGGCTATTCCGGCCGAAATGCTCGAAAAAGTTGCCCAAAATTGGACTTTCCGAATGGACCACCTAAGACGCAGCCGCGGTCAACATTTAAATGAAATTATCTTCAAAAAGTAAATGTCATGAACCAATCTAACGTTTCAAATAAAGAACCGATGAGATTTTGCAAATTTTATGCGTTTTTTCTTAAAAAATCACCCGATACTATACTAGCTGACCCCGCAAGGAGGATGGAGTCATGTGTAGAAGTTCACGCAAGTGAAGAAAGTTCTCTAATCGCCATTCACTTGGGAGTGGCCAGAAACGATTCTTTTACATATGACTCAAGCAGCTCACGACTTCCGGTCTTTGACCAAGTATCCTCTGGGTAGCCTAAGAACATCCGTTCAAAGGTGAGCTAAAGTGAGAAGGCGAAACATCCCCATAGGGTTGTGCACTGGGTTTGGGACACGCCACGTAAAAAACTCACCCCAATGAAAAACTACCAACAACCTCGGATGAGAAACCCCCTTTTTGATGACGACCATGGCAAATGAAATAAGGACAATGATATTAGGGCATGCACCTGGAATGTCCGGTCCCTTAATTGGAAAGGTGCCGCTGCCCAGCTGGTTGATGTCCTCGGGAAAATAAAGGCTGACATCACCGCCGTTCCAGAAATGCGATGGACGGGACAAGGACAGAGACGAGTAGGTCCTTGTGGCATTTACTACAGTGGCCATATAAAGGAGCGCAAGTTTGGTGTGGGATTCGTGGTGGGAGAGAGACTCCGTCGCCGAGTGCTTTCATTCACTCCGGTGAATGAACGTCTAGCCACAATCCGCATCAAACCTAGGTTCTTCAACATATCGCTGATTTTCACCCACGCTCCGACGGAAGAGAAGGACGATGTGACCAAAGATGTCTTTTATGAGTGCTTGGAGCGCACTTATGAGAGCCGCTTCCGCCACGATGTCAAAATCGTGCTTGGTGACTTTAACGCCAGAGTGGGTAAAGAAGGTATCTTTGGCACTACGGTCGGTAAATTCAGCCTCCATGACGAAACATCCCCAAATCGGTTGAGGCTGATCGACTTCGCCGGGGCCCGAAATATGGTTATCTGTAGTACTAGATACCAGCATAAAAAGATTCATCAAGCTACCTGGCTGTCTCCGGATCGAAAAACTACCAACCAGATCGATCATGTTGTGATAGACGGAAGACACGTCTCCAGTGTTTTAGATGTGCGTGCGCTCCGAGGTCCTAACATCGACTCGGACCACTATCTTGTTGCAGCAAAGATTCGCATCCGCCTCTGTGCAGCAAAAGACGCACGCCCCCAAATACAAGGAAGGTTCGACGTCGAGAAGCTGCAATCACAACAGACAGCCGAACGATTTTCTACTCGGCTTGCACTTTTACTCTCTGAGAGCACTCGTCAACAACTCAGTATAAGGGAACTGTGGGACGGAATTTCAAACTCCTTACGTACAGCTGCAACCGAAACCATTGGTTTTCAACGTTACGATCGACCACTACACGTGCGGGATGGGATAGATACTGAGAGTTCAAGAGGAAAGCGAGACGCATTTGCAGACAGAAGAAGAAAGAGGCCGAAATGCGTGAGTACGAAGAGCTTGATAAGCTGGCCGACAGGGGTAATGCTCGAAAATTCTACAAAAAAATGCGGCGGCTTACAGAAGGTTTCAAGACCGGAGCATACTCTTGTAGAACCCCCAAAGGTGATCTAGTCACTGATGCCCAGAGCATACTTAAATTATGGAGGGAACACTTCTCCAGCCTGCTGAATGGCAGTGAACGTACAACGCCAGAAGAAGGCGAACCCGATTCCCCAATCGATGACGGTGGAGCAAACGTTCCATTGCCCGATCATGAAGAAGTTCGAAATGCAATCACCCGTCTGAAGAGCAGACACGGCGGCGAAGAACTGATAAGGAGAATGCATCAGCTTCTCTGTAAAATATGGTCGGACGAAAGCATGCCCAACGATTTAAATTTAACTGTGCTATGCCCAATCCATAAAAAGGGAGACCCCACATCGAGCGTATTGTGTGAAAGATTAAAGCCCACCGTCAACAAACTGATTGGACCTTATCAGTGTGGCTTTAGACCTGGCAAATCAACAACCGACCAGATATTCACCATGCGCCAAATCTTGGATATTGATATCATCGGCCTTAACACCCGCGCCGTTAGTTCTGCTTTCTCCAGACTAGACAAGGAAGCAAAACAAATGGGTCTGGCAGTGAAGGAGGGCAAGGCGATATATCTCCTGTCATCAAACAAACAGTCGTCGCACTCGCGACTTGGCACTTACGTTACTGTTGACAGTCATAACTTTGAAGTCGTAGATAATTTCGTCTATCTTGGAACCAGCGTAAACACCACCAACAATGTCAGCATAGAAATCCAACGCAGGATAACTCTTGCCAACAGGTGCTACTTCGGACTTAGTAGGCAATTGAGAAGCAAAGTCCTCTCTCGACAAACAAAAACCAAATTCCCGTCCTGCTATGTGGTGCAGAGGCTTGGACGATGTCAACAACTGATGAGTCGACGTTGCGAGTTTTCGAGAGAAACGTTCTGCGAAAGATTTATGGTCCTTTGCGCGTTGGCCACGCCGAATATCACATTCGATGGAACGATGAGCTGTACGAGATATATGACGACATCGACATAGTTCAGCGAATTAAAAGACAGCGGCTACGCTGGCTAGGTCATGTTGTTCGAATGGACGGAAACACTCCAGCTCTGAAAGTATTCGACGCTGTACCCGCCGGGGGAAGCAGAGGAAGAGGAAGACCTCCACTCCGTTTTAAGGACCAGGTGGAGAAGGACCTGGCTACGCTTGGAATATCCAATTGGCGCCACGTAGCGAAAAGAAGAAACGACTGGCGCGCTGTTGTTAACTCGGCTATAATCGCGTAAGCGGTGTCTTTGCCAATTAAGAAGAAGAAAAAGCTGACCCCGCAGCCGTTGTCCTGCGCGAAATTATGTCTTTTGAATTGAAAAGGCAAAAATTCATATTGTGTTGATTATCATTTATTTGAGATTTTTCTACACTTTTTTTTCAATGTAACGCAGCTTGATAAGCAACATTTTTTGGTTTCTGTTCCGGTGCGTAAATGTACAGAGCCGATGGTTTTCCCACACTATGCGACTATCTTTGTGTGCAATTTTCCCTGGAAACGGAATACGTTTGAACTGAAATGGCAAATTGTTAGGACTCAAAAGAAATCCGTAGAATCAAGCATTCTGCCCCATGTATTTGATAGGTGCGTCACAATCATATTGCGAAACATAATAACGACAGATCCAACTTTGAGACGCAAATGATGCGGTGGCATACCAAGAATTTATTTAGAAATTCCAGTGGATAATTCACGGTGTTGTCTTTATTGTCAAGACGATCGATCGATTTGTATGACCGCAAGTCTCACGGAATTTGACTTTGAATCTTCCAGTTTAAATCAACAATATCGACATTTTTGCCAGCTAACATTGCGCATGCATTTAAGGAATCGTACTAACGATAATTTGTCCAATGTTCGTATAAACATTCCTGATGGGTCCATCTTTCGTGAATTGATAAACGGCATATGGAATTGATATCAAACCACCGGAAGTATTAATCGGTTTTGACCCATTTCCAATTCTTAGCGTATACGATATAAAATGACTTCGGCAATGTAATTTTTGGTCGTATAACTGACGCGAATTTGAAGGCTGATCATCGCGAAAAGTGTGCGAACTTCATTCCAGTGATTATCATGTTCCAGCAATTGTAATTGTATGTATAATATCAAGATATTTCCGAATAGAGCAAGTTCTCGCAAACGGTTCACTGACGAAAGTTAAGAAAAAACTCGTAAATGTTAATTTTGTTGCTGAGGGTGTTTCCCCTGTCTGTACTGTATTCTCTGTGTTCAAATTGACTATTTGGTCATTCTCCAAATTAACTGCCAGACACACAACAGTCGGAAAACGTTCATGAATCGCAAAAGTAAATTGTAAAGCGCTTTATTGCAGTTCACGTATCGACCGTATCGTTCAAGACCAGTAACCGCCATGTTGCTTCCTTTGGTGACGTATTTACAAAAGTATTTTATCGATTGCACAAAACTGCAATACGCAACATTGACATGACTTTTGAAAGTGAATTAGACAACAGTGGCGAATATGGTACGATCCATATGTTGTCGACTTCGATGTGTTGTCAACTTCGATATTTACGCCTTTAAATTGAATGCTAAATGTGCTACCATTGTCATCTGGTGAGCGACGCTGATACATTGGATATCCATCATTTCTAGTTTCTGTTTCCGAAAGAAAAGCACGTGGATAGTGTTTCGTGCATTTATTGTCAGACATACAAACCGAAGTGGGATTTTGGTATCCGTTAGGTCCATGTACCATATTGGTTTTCATCACTTCTTATATTACTGAATCTTTCTCTGCGTCAGGAATTTCCGCAGAAATGATATCTTCAATTTGATTTGGTGTAACCACCATCCACCATCCAAAGAAGAATGTGTACGTGCGACAAACCTCTCTGTTGTCACTCAACATAGTACATCTAGCATCTAACAGCACCACATATACCTACATTACTCTAAGATAAAGTCCATGAAACGTCGTAACTGTTGTTTGAAAAGTCGTGCTGTGATATCGTGACGATCGATTGCTGAATGACCGCGATCCATAATTACACACGTATGTCATCGCATTTTGGGAGTACTTCTTGCCTTGCCTTGCTTGGGCTGCCATACGTTGATGGCAAAAAGAACGCCGACCGATATTACGGCGACCTCTTCCTGGCTTCGTAACAAATTCCAATCTGCAACACACATAAAGTTTTCACTGAATAATTTTCAAAAATGTTTCTTTTAAGTAGCCGGAATAAAAAAGCAAGCGACCGAAATTGAACGATTGAAATAATTTACAAATCAAAATATTAAAAAACAAACCAAACAAAAATTGAAAAAAAAATTGTATGAAAAAAGTTACATATATAAGAGGATTAAGTATTCATTACACATATCGAGTTTTAATTGTTTTTAATATATATTCCGCTATTCGGGGCGGAGACAAATCCAACGAATCAATAACCATGAAAATTGGTTCAGCAGATCTCGAGTTATAAGTGTTCGAACAAACCCGTCTTTGATTTATATATATAGATATGTATGTACATAGACTAGATGACCCGTCCACGCTTTACTGTGGTTGGCACATACATATGTAGATAATGCTACTACTCTACTACTATCATCTAAATCAGGCCTGTCCAACATACGGCCCCCGGGCCACCATCCATCCACCATCTGGCTGATGTCGGTTCAGATCACGAAGACATTGTATACTTCAGTCGCGTTCGCTGGCTCAGCAGAGCAGCCACACTAAAACGATTCTATTCTCTGCTGGACGACTTAAAGATTTTTCTTGGCAACAAAGACCAAGAAATTACTTTCCTTACTGATGGGGAGTGGTTGGCTGATCTGGCTCTCCTGGTTGATATAACTAAATATCTTTCTGATCTTAACTTAAAACTACAAGGGAAAGACCAACTATGCACACAGTTATACGAACACGTTCTAGCTTTCACAAAAAAGCTTTTATTGTTGGAAAAGCAGATGGAACAAAAGCAGTTGATTCATTGGGAGACCTTATCTACAAGAAAGCAAGATACCTTGGATCTTGACAAGTACGTGTTGATATTACAAAGATTAAGGAACGAGTTTGACGACAGATTCGCAGACTTCAAATCATAAACTCCCTGCATGAAAGTGTTTCAAAATCCATTTGATGTTGAAATTGAAGGCGCTGCGCAGAATTTACAGCTGGAGTTAATAGAATTGCAAAGCAGCTCTCATCTAAAAACAGCATATAATAATTGTCTTCCAAACTTAATTGAATTTTACAAAAAGTATATTACACCCAGTCAATACCCAAACCTTACTAAGCTGGCTTTTCAACATATTTCTTTATTTGGTAGTACATATGTTTGCGAGCAGCTGTTTTCTCGCATGAAAGCATAGCCACTTCTAAAATTCCAGCATAGATGCGCTGTGCAAACAGAAAAAATTTCAGACATCTCATTAATTAGATTTTAAGAATAAGAATATCTTTATATGCTAAGGCCATAGTTACATTAATAATAATATATTAAGATTTATGTGATGTTGCTTATTATAAATAAATAAATATACCAAAACTGAAGGTCATTTTATTTTTTTTTTGGCCCGCTACGGTTATGAAAATGCTAAACCTGGCCCTTCACAAAATTATGTTGGACGGGCCTGATCTAAATGATTTCTATTAGTTAGATTATAACTATTAGTTAATGAAATATAACATTTTTGTTAAGAAACTTGTGTTAGTTTACAAAAAAATGGATCATAAAGCATTTCGTGTGTTAATAAAGCATTGCTTTTTGGGGGAAAATAATGTTGAATTTGGCCTCTGCACCAGGGAAATCAACCGTTGAAAAGAGATTTGCTAAGTTGGAAAAAGGCGAAATGAGCACCGAGGACAATCACTAATTAGTTGTTTTTGTTAGATTATGAACTTGCGAGCCACTTTGCACAGAGCTTTCGCCTCATTACTGCCTGTGGCCCCCACGCGTTAAATTTGGAGTTAAGCAATTCCTCTTTCCCTATACCATGAAGATTTTCTGCCTATGTTCTGCCTATGTTCTACCTATTTATGTATTTTATGTTTACATCAATTAATACTATATTACAGAATGTCTTTATATACAACATTTCTTGTCATTAGACAATACAAACATGTTTTCTCTAGAGGTTGCTCCTGAAAGTGCGATATACGGTTGGCCATATGAAAAAAAGTCAACGCTCAAATCTTAAGGTCCAGAGGTCTAACTACAAGTATAATGTGAATAAGCCAGCGTAAGCAACTGTTCGAATACACATAAATTGTATTTCGCAACTATAATGTTCTTTACATCATGTTTCGTTAAATTTTTGCAAACATTATTTGCTTAGAGAAAATGCGAAACTGGTCGCATTTTCCGTACGGAATCAGCTGTTTTCACTTTTTGTCCACAGATAAATCATTTTAATTTGAAGATGGACGATGAATGTTTTATACAAAATTTAATCGAAAATACTGGAAAAGAAATGCTTTTACGACAAACGAGATGCCTTTATTTCAATCGCACAAACAAAGAAAATGCATGGATCGTAGAAATATGCTGTAAAAGTGGTATGTATTAACACTGTTATATAGTACGAATTCAGATTTTTGTATTCTTATATATCTTTTATGTTCGCTTAAATTAAAAGATTCAGAATGTAAACACAAATCAGGGGCGTAGCTACCGCCGTATTTCAATTATACGGGGCCCAAAGTGTGTAAGGAAAAAGAATAAAAACTTTCTAATTTATTTTATTTTACAAATGGCAAAATTCTATAAAGCAATTCCTTTTTTTCTCGCCTTAAGCGTGCGTTCAAAAGTTGGCAACACTCTACAACGTTATGGCGGTCTGCGGGACTTCCCGGTTTTACTTACTTCACTCAGCGGGGAATCCCCGGGAATCCTTCATCGATATTGCGATGTACGTGTACGTTGTTGTACTTTGCATTGGATGTTAAACCACGGAGTGCAGTGCACTCTTTATTTACGCGCTTTATATAAATGTGCATTATATAAATCCATCTGTCCGTCATAAAAAGTTGTCTCCCCCTTGATTAAAAAAACAAAATTCCAACTTATCTATAGGATCGATTTGTTTTGTTGTTTATCTATCAGTCCGTATCGTATCGTTAATTGCGTGTTGAGAACTTCAGATGTGCAGACTCGCTTTCGGGTTCTCGTTTGGCTATGACCACTACACTACGCGCTGCGTTTAAATAGCACGCAGGTGTATAGTAATGCACGGACGGGCTGCAGGTGATTTTGTATCTACTAATAGGTACGAGCACAATCCGCGTAGAGTTTGTGTGCGTCTGAACTGACACTCTCTAACTGTGACCCTTCTTCTTCTTCTTAATTGGCGTAGACACCGCTTACGCGATTATAACCGAGTTAACAACAGCGCGCCAGTCGTTTCTTCTTTTCGCTACGTAGCGCCAATTGGATATTCCAAGCGAAGCCTGGTCCTTCTCCACTTGTTCCTTCCAACGGAGTGGAGGTCTTTCTCTTCCTCTGCTTCCTCCGGCGGGTACTGCGTCGAATACTTTCAGAGCTGGAGTGTTTTCGTCCATCCGGACAACATGACCTAGCCAGCGTAGCCGCTGTCTTTTAATTCGCTGAACTATGTCGATGTCGTCGTATATCTCGTACAGCTCATCGTTCCACCGAATTCGGTATTCGCCGTGGCCAATGCACAAAGGACCATAAATCTTTCGCAGAACGTTTCTCTCGAAAACTCGCAACGTCGACTCATCCGTTGCTGACATCGTCCAAGACTCTGCACCAGATAGCAGGACGGGAATTATGAGTGACTTATAGAGTTTGGTTTTTGTTTGTCGAGAGAGGACTTTGCTTCTCAATTGCCTACTCAGTCCGAAGTAGCACCTGTTGGCAAGAGTTATCCTGCGTTGGATTTCTATGCTGACATTGTTGGTGGTGTTTACGCTGGTTCCAAGATAGACGAAATTATCTACAATTTCAAAGTTATGATGTCAACAGTGACGTGAGTGCCTTTTCTTTTGCTTCCTTCTCCAGTCTGGAGAAAGCAGAACTAACGGCGCGGGTGTTGAGGCCGATGATATCAATATCATCGGCATACGCCAGCAGCTGTACACTCTTATAGAAGATGGTACCTTCTCTATTTAGTTTTGCGGCTCGAACTATTTTCTCCAGAAGCAGGTTCAAGAAGTCGCACAATAGGGAGTCGCCTTGACTGAAACCTCGTTTGGTATCGAACGGCTCGGAGAGGTCCTTTCCGATCCTGACGGAGCTTTTCGTGTTGCTCAACGTCAGTTTACACAGTCGTATTAGTTTTGTGGGGATACCAAATTCAGACATCGCGGCATAAAGGCAGCTCCTTTTCGTGCTGTCGAAAGCAGCTTTGAAATCGACGAAGAGGTGGTGTGTGTCGATTCTCCTTTCACGGGTCTTTTCCAAGATTGGGCGCATGGTGAATATCTGGTCGGTTGTTGATTTTCCAGGTCTGAAGCCACACTGATAAGGTCCAATCAGTTTGTTGACGGTGGGCTTTAATCTTTCACACAATACGCTCGATAGAACCTTATATGCGATGTTGAGGAGGCTAATCCCACGGTAGTTGGCGCAGATTGTGGGGTCTCCTTTTTATGGATTGGGCATAGCACACTTAAATTCCAATCGTTGGGCATGCTTTCGTCCGACCATATTTTACAAAGAAGCTGATGCATGCTCCCTATTAGTTCTTCGCCGCCGTGTTTGAATAGCTCGGCCGGTAGTCCGTCGGCCCCTGCCGCTTTGTTGTTCTTGAGGCGGGCAATTGCTATTCGAACTTCTTCATGGCCGGGTAATGGAACGTCTGCTCCATCGTCATCGATTGGGGAATCGGGTTCTCCTTTTCCTTATATCGTGCGTTCACTGCCATTCAGCAGGCTGGAGAAGTGTTCCCTCCATAATTTAACTATGCTCTGGGCATCAGTGACTAGATCACCTTTGGGGGTTCTACAAGAGTATGCTCCGGTCTTGAAACCTTCTGTAAGCCGCCGCATTTTTTCGAAGAATTTTCGAGCATTGCTCCTGTCGGCCAGCTTATCAAGCTCTTCGTACTCACGCATTTCGGCCTCTTTCTTCTTCTGTCTACAAATGCGTCTTGCTTCCCTCTTCAACTCTCGGTATCTATCCCATCCCGCACGTGTAGTGGTCGATCGTAACGTTGCGAGGTAGGCAACCTGTTTTCTCTCCGCTGCGACACGGCACTCCTCGTCGTACCAGCTGTTCTTTTGCTCTTTCCGAAAACCAATGGTTTCGGTTGCAGCTGTACGTAAGGAATTTGAAATGCCGTCCCACAGTTCTCTTATACCGAATTGTTGACTAGTGCTCTCAGAGAGCAGGAGTGCAAGCCGAGTAGAAAATCGTTTTCACCCTACCAATTGGAACCAAAGTGTATGTGTGTGTGGCGACACTCATGCCTTGGTTCTTCCAGAGTGTAGTGTGGGTGCACACACTTACGCTTTGGGGCGCTGATCAACGCATTGTTTTGATCTATGTGCTTCTAACAATAGAAATCACCGTGGATTTGAGCCTCCTAAGGCAGATACGCACGAAAAACCACATTGGATTCTGTCACTTCTGTTGGTTATTAGCAGATTGTCAAAACAAATCGTACTCCTCTGCTAGGGTTAACGGTGTTTCGGTTAGAAGCAATTTCACACAAACTATTCTTGACCATGAAAAGTCACAGCAGCATATTAGTCTGCTTATAATAATTGGTTGCAAGGAAATACCATCGATACTCTATTGAAAAGTGAAATCGATAATAAAATTACATTCTGGAGAGATGTAATGCATCGTATAATTAATGTTATAATTACTTTAGTATCTTGTAATCTAAGTACCTTTGAGGGGGCATGATTCTAATTCTGGCAATTTTATGGCAATTTTACGTCTGCTATCTAACTATGATGCAACTTTAAAAGAACTTCTTCTAAAACCGAAAGGTGAAATAAATTATTTAAGCCCTACGATTCAAAACGAAATTATTAGTTTGCTTGGTACCACCGTTAGGAACAATATTATCTCAGAAATTAAAAAAGCTCCATTTCTGAAAATAATTCTGGATACAACACAAGACTTGTCAAAAATTGACCAACTATCTGTAGTTTTTCGATATATCTCGGTTACAGAAAAAGATGATAATGTGCCTAAGGAAATAAAAATCTGTTAGTCCTTTTTAGGATTTATAGCAGTAACCGATTGCAATGCAGCAGGTCTGAAAACTGTCATTTTAAATTTGACTAAAGAATATGGAATTGATTTGACTAAATGTTGAGGACAGGGATACGATGGAGCAAATGTTATGTCGGGTGTGTATGGAGGATTACAAACCCTAATTAAAGAGCATGCTTCAAATGCCGATTATGTTCATTGTGCTGCGCACGCTTTAAACTTGGTTTTGAACGATGCTGCGAGACATGCTCGTGAAGTATCGACTTTTTTCGATAATTTGGAAAAAATATATACTTTTTTTGGCAAAAGCATAAAACGCTGGGCTATGCTAAGTGACGATTCATCTGAAAAATATTTGATTACCCTTAAAAAGGTATTTCCTACCAGATGGTCTTCTAGGAACGACGCTTTATTAGCAGTAAAGAAAAATTTTTTACTAATCATGAAAACTTTGTACCACCTAAATTTAATTTCAAACAAAAAAGTTGAACGTGAAGAATGTAAAAGTATAATTAATATTTTCGAGAGTTTTGATTTCCTAGTGCTTGTTACATTTTTTTCTTCACTATTTGAAATTATTAATCCTGTTTCTAAAGCTCTACAGCATGAAAATAATGACTTACAGAAATCTAGTATTTTATTAAGTAATCTTTTAAATAGACTGTGCCAATTAAGAAATCAGAATTCATTTAATAGTTTGCTAAATGAATCCAAAGATTTAGAAAAAGAGTGGGGGGTAACAACTGTTTTTAAAAACAGTAGGCGAAAGATAGCGAAGCGTTTTTTTGATGAGTTATCACAGGATGAGAGAGTTTCCGACCCGGAATCCTATTTCAAAGTCAATGTATACTATGGCTGTTTAGATATATTAATTTCTCAAACTAAAGAAAGATTTCAGAACCTTTGCAACCTGAGCAGTATATTCGAAATATTACAACCGGAGAAACTCCTATCTTCTTTAAGCGAAAAGATATTAAACGCTTCCGGAAAACTGTCTGCTAAATACAATAAAGACATCTCACTTAATCTTTGTGACCAATTAAAAGCTCTAAAAACATGCTTAAATTCTGAAATTAAAAAAAAATTTTCCATTAAAGAACTCTTGAATTATTGCTAGTAAAATTCAGTAGTCTTGCATCCAGTTTTCCCGAGGTAATCACACTATGCTTTTTATTCTTGACCCTTCCATTTACAACTGCAACGGCAGAAAGAAGTTTTTCAAAATTAAAACTAATAAAAAATTACTTAAGAACTTCGATGGGAGAAGAACGGCTGTCAGACATCTCACTATTGTCCATAGAGGTTAGGTAAGGTAAGAATGGCTGATCGATGATCCCACGTAGACAAACAAATTAGTCCTTTGTGATGTCATTAATTGAAAAACTCCCGTATTCGGACTTACAGATTGCCGAAGAGCTTTGTAGCCAATATATATTTACACAGACGCTTAACTTTAACACCCGCCAGTTCGGTGGGGCGTCTAAAGGTATGCGCCCCCAAGTGTCTGAGTCTTGGCCTCCCAAAAGCGGGACAGTCAAGCAGGAAGTGCTGGCTTGTTTCTACCGCATCTTCTTCTAAACAGCATCTGCAGTCAGCATCCGGTAAGATACCCATTCTTACCGCGTGTAAGCCAATAGGACAGTGGCCTGTTAAAAGACCCACTAACAATGAGAGGTTAGCCTTATTGAGGACTAAGAGATCATTTGATCTCCTGCGATCTATACTGGGCCAGAAGGCTTTTGCAACCGCACAAGTGACAGTGCTGGCCCAGCGTTGGACGAGCATCCGCGTGGCCCAGTTATCTAGTAGTAGACCACAAGAAAAAACAGGAGCACCGATTCGCCTCCATTCCACCGATAATGATTCTAGGGTGCCTTTCCTTGCTAACTCCTCAGCTTTGCAATTGCCTGCAATTCCGCTATGGCCCGGCACCCACACCAGTCTAATCACAAAAACTCTAGCTGCTAGAGATGGCTACGATAGACATTCTTTGACCAACCCTGTACGCACTTCGATTGAGTTCAAGGCTAATATAACCGCTCTACTATCAGAGTGAATAGTCACTTGTCTAAAGGTGGATGCACTCTGTAGCAGCAAATCAGCTGCTACCTTGATGGCTGCGACCTCAGCCTGGAATACACTACAGTAGTCGGGAAGTCTGAAACAGGAGTTGATGGAGAGCTCCCGACAGTAGACCCCTCCACCGACCTTCCCCCCAAGCTTTGACCCAGAGTTAGGTATGGTGACTCCATGATCCAGATGACCCGGGATGTAGTCAAAGTTTGTAAGGATATCCGAATGACCAGATGCACGTTCCTTTAAGAAACCAGATTCTCTGAGTCTGATAGCCACCTTCGTGGCTATGCACCTACCGGCAATGTCCACCGGCGTAATATTCAAAATTGCATTAACTGCCATGGTTGGGGTAGATCTTAATGCACCGCATATGCTAATTAGCGCAGCCCGTTGAACGCTTTCGAGCTTCTTGGCAAGTGAGGTCTTCCCTAAAGCCCTCCACCACATGAAGACACCATAGAACAAGATGGGCTTTACTATGGCGTCATAGAGCCAGAGGACCACTTTCGGTGAGAGACCCCATCTTTTGCCAATAGCTCCTCTGCAGCAGTATAAGGCAATAGATGCCTTTTTTGCTCTCTCCTCGATATTCAGCTTCCATGAAAGCTTCTTATCCAGAATGAGCCCTAAATATTTCACTGAGTCCGCCGGTTGCAGGCGAATACCTCCCATCTGCGGCAACGGTGCCGCCGGGATTTTATACTTTCGGCTGAATAAAACCATTTCCGTTTTGTTAGGATTAATGGCGAGTCCACTTCCGGCCGCCCACTTTGTTACAACGCTGAGATATCCCTGCGTCAACTCGTACACGGTACTAAGGAACTTTCCTTTGACCATAAGTGCTACATCGTCTGCGTAGGCAATCACTCGACAGCCGCGATCCTCTAGTTTTTTGAGCAATTCGTCAACAACTAGGATCCATAGAAGAGGAGAGAGAATCCCACCTTGTGGTGTTCCCCTACTCACCCTACGCCTCGCACGCGCGCTGCCCCATTCCGTTTCGATCACTCTGTCGTACAGAAGACTGAGAATGAGGCACTTGAGGTTCGATTCAACCCCAATACCGTCAAGAGCAGTTACTACTGCCTCCGGCAGGACATTGTTGAAAACTCCCTCGATATCCAGGAAGGTCCCAATAGCGAAGTCCTTGGCTTCAATGGCTTCTTCGAGCCATGACACGACAGTATGCAAGGCAGTGTCCACTGACCTGCCTTTGCGATAAGCATGTTGTGCTCTTGACAAATAGTCTCTCGGAATGCTCTTCCTTATATACCAGTCTATCAGTCTCTCCAGAGTCTTTAACAAGAAGGAGGAGAGACTGATTGGCCTGAAATCCTTGGCCGTGACATGGGAGCCCCTGCCAGCCTTCGGGATGAACGTAACCTTGACTCGTCTCCAGGCCTCCGGGATGTAACCTAATCTGATGCAGTTCGCATAGATAGGTGCCAACCACCTGTATGACACCTTAACAGCTTGTTGCAGCTGCGCTGGTATGATGCCGTTTGGTCCCGGGGACTTGAATTGTTTGAACGAGTTAATCGCCCCCGTCAAGTGCCGCTCATCCAGGATGCTGAAAAAGGCCGCGCAATCGTCATGCGTCACCCCGATAGATCCCCTCACAGAGGGCATGTTGCTCGGAAAGTGAGCGTCGACAAGCATTTGAAGTGTTTCTTCACTACTGAGGGCCCACTTCCCATTTGCGTCCTTGAGATACCCCAGGGACACTGGGGTTTTTGCGAGAATACGCCTGAATCGCGAGGACTCGTGACAGCCTTCCACTTTTTCACAGAAGAGCTTCCACGAGGTCCTCTTGGCCTTTTTTAACTCGGACTTATATATTGAAAGTCCAACTTTATACAAAGCCCAGTCGTCAGATAACCCACTTCTGCGGGCCTTGTTGAAAAGCCGTCTACAAGGCGCCCTAATATCTGAGAGCCCCGTAGCCCACCATAGAGGTTTCTCTTTGCCCTTCGGCGATCTCAGTGGACAAGACCTCTCCAGTGCAGCCTTGCACGCCGAGCTGAAGACTTCAACCCACTCCTCCACCGCATCGGTGGTGGCCAACGAGTCCACCCTCGGTGCGCGTGGGAGAGTTTGCCGAAGCTTCCTGCGGTACCCTTCCCAGTCCGTGTTCCTAGGGTTCCTAAAAGATTTCCTAGGCGGACCTTCTCCGACTAGACTAAGCTCGATGTACCTGTGATCCGAAAAAAAGTGATCGTCGAGGACCCTCCAGTTCGAGATCAGCGGGGCAATCGCTTGTGAGGTTAGGGTGAGGTCGAGGACCTCCTCCCTGCCTGCGGTCACAAAAGTAGAGGAGTTTCCTCTATTACAAATGCGAAGGTCTTCGCCAATAATAAAATTAAAAAGCGACTCACCTCGACTGTTCGTATCCGAGCTTCCCCAGATCTGGTGCCGCGAGTTAGCGTCGGAACCGATGATGACGCCAGTGCCAGTCTTAGACGCTTCGGCTAAGGTCCTCCTCAGCAGTAGGGGAGGTGGCTCCACCACATCATCGTGTGGCATGTATGCGGAGATAAGCCAGAAATCTCCGCTGTCACTCTCCACTTTCGCTGTCACATTATCAGCGTTGCTGAAATTAGGTAAAAAAAATACCGTTAATTCATTCCTTACCAGCATACAGGCTCTGTTCCTACCTGCATCCTTGGCCGCTAGGAGCCTATGGCTTTTTGTCCTCAATCCAGAAATCCCGTTGCCAGTCAGCCACGGTTCTTGGATCAGGACGACATCAGCTCCGTTTTGTTCCAGACGGAGCAATAGGTTGGCGGAGGCCGCCTTCGCATGCTGGAGGTTAATCTGGAGGAATTTCATCCTTCAGACTTTCCTCCAGTAGCGCTATTTCAGCGCCAAAATCGTGATCTACCCGAACCTCCTCAAACAGTTGTTCGAGGCTGAAGACGGAGTCGCCAATCGACGAACCGCCCTTAAACACTCGCCACATCCGAAAGATCCGGATCGACTTCCACGGTCATTTGACCGTCAGCGCCCTCAGTCGCTCCAATTTCCACAGTATTTTGACCGTCGGTACCCTTTGGCATATCCTCCGCAGACACCACAGCCTGGGAGCCATCATCTCTGGCATCCGATGGAAGTACTTTCATCACTACCATCTCAAAACCATAGCTTATGGCTCCCTTTGTTCTGCTGAGAGGACCGATGGATTCCGTGTTTAGCATTATCAGCGCTTGCCGATACGGTTCATCAGTCCTCTCCAGCCTTAAGACTTTCCAGTCCTGCGTTGGAAGTGAGGGATTGCAATATTTTAGGATTTCCTCAATCTCACGCGGAGTGGAAGGTTCGGCCGGCAGCCAAACGCGAGCCCTGGGACGAAGAGGAAGATCCTCTTTGGTCACGGCCTCCAGTTTGGCTCCCTTCCAAACCTCCCCCACCTGAGAGACAACCTTCTTGTATAAGATGGCCGATCTCTCGTCAGCACAAAATGTGAGCTTATGCAGCCCCTGGTGCCAACCGGCACTCACACATTTCGGGGGTGGCCCCGGGTTTTCCTTGACCACCCTCAGGAAGACCGATGAGATAGCTGGCGCTACCCTCTTCCATTCATCGTGGGAAATGGCACCATACTTTCTACTACGATCAAGCACCCCCAGTATTCTGGCCCCAGCGCCTTTAGCGATTTCGCTAAAAGTTGGCGCCTTTCCTGTTCGCGGTTTCTTAACAAGGGAGGTTTCTCCCTCGTGCGATCTCTGCCGCTTGACCGCCGGTTCCGTCCTGATGGTTCCCAGTTCTACCCTATCGTCCTCGCAAAGCACTTTCTTGGCCCACTCAAGTGTACTAGCATGTTGCTCAGAAACCTGACCAGCATGCTTGTCACCGTAGCGCTCCATGATTTTGGCCGCCAATCGACGGCCTGACTTTAGCTTTCTAGCTAAAGCTGCCTTGCTCTTACCATAGAGGCAGAAACTTTAGAAAAACTAAAATCATCATCAGCCATAAATGATTTAATAAATCAGTTTGCCGAAAAAAAGGCAAGGAGAATGAATATTTAAAATAAAAATATTAAAATGAGCTATTTGGATAAATGGCGTTTTCTAAAGCCAATGATGTTTTTGAAAGACTCTATCACACCGCGTCGGTAGGTATTTTGTATAAATTTTAATGTTTTTAAATATAATATTTTCATTATGCAGCACTCGTGATAATGCTGACGCAAATACAAACTCAGTCTTGGAGTCATCGCCACCTCCAAAGAAAGTTAAAACTACCCTAGATAATATCTGTCAAAAATTTGGCGCAACTGTTGAAAATATCGAAAAGCAGATAACGGCGCCGGCTGAAAGATTCGAAACTGACGAGGTTTCCATGACAACGGTTTTGTGTTTGATGAAAAACCTGTCAGTGTCGGTTAAAGACGACTTTCAAGAAAAAATTATATTCGAATTATATCGCTCATGTCGTGAACATAGGTAGACATAAAATTTAAAAGTTTAAAATGATAATAATGTAACAATTTCCTACATTTTCAAAGTGCTTGGAGAATTGTTTTTTTAGTATTCTTTATATTTCCATAAAACTGAAGTAAAATTTATAGTTTAACAAAGATGCATAAAATTCATAAAAATACTATACCTGAACTCATTTGAGTAGTCATATGAGTAAAAATACGTCAAGTGGACCCCTCATTTTTCACTTGATCATCGAATTTGAATGTGAGTACTTTTTCATAAAGTAGTCACCATGAACAAATAATCCCCCGCCCAGTTTTTTTAAATTTTATTTTTAACAACATTTTTTTTTTTTATTGAAAATTTTTACTACTTTTAGTTAAATAATTTATAATTAAAAAATCATTGGAGATTTTTTGATAAAATTTTCAGGAGTTATAGTTCAATACTTGTACTTTCAGAAAATATGCATGAATTTTAATTATTTTTATCTTTTCATATTGTTTATTAACTTTTAAGTTAACAAATGAACATTTTAATGACTTCTCCCTCAAAAAATAAATTATTAGAACAGTTCCGTTGAACGAACAACTTGAATTCTCGTGCACGCGCTGTATACGAACACGCAAAATATGCCCCGGGTAGAACGTGTTAAAGATGAACCAGGTAAATAAATGCTGCAATCCATTTAACAAAAAAAATCATAAAAAAGTCATAAAAAACTTAGTTTTAATAACAAACAATCGCGCTTATTGTTGCGTCAAGCGACTTTATAAGTCTAAAAATAATGGTTTAAAAATAAATTTGTAAAATTAATTAAATAATCTATGAATATATTATTAAATGTTTTTTATATCATGTAAATACTTACCATTATCATATTAACAAAAAAAAAGAAAACATCTATTACCAATGTATTAGAATGCTCTATTACCGTGGATTATGAGATTGCTGAATTATATCTACGTATACTACCCCTCTCTTATATATGTACATACTTACCACTAGATTAAACCGTTAGGTTAATTTTTAAGCTAAGCCACGAAATCCGTTTAATAAAGAATTCACTTGTATAATAACCATAATCGAGAACGGTCGTTTCGTAATCGGCATTTTTTAAAAAACTTGCATAGGCACAGGCAATTTCACACGTTTAACGCAAATCGCGCATCCCAATTAATTTATTATAGTTCTCAAAAAAGCTTGAGAAATTTTTTTTCAAAGATTTTATTGGCAATTATATGTGCAATTCATGTGAGCGGACAACTTATTTTGGTCGAAAACCTGAAATTCTTGGTGAATTATCGGTGAATGCTTTCCTGAAGTCAACAATCCTGAAGAGTCGAATGATGTGATCGAAGATGACGAAGAAAATGATCCCACTTTTCAATGCAAACCGGCAGATAACAAATTAAAAATTGATAAGGTTAATAAATTATTAACGGAAATTGGTGAACCTCCAATCAAAATCAAGAGAGTCTCGAGCTCACATGACTTAATTAAAAGCTCTGTTTGCCAAGAGTCTGCATCATTGTGTTACTTTTCTGACTGTACTAAGTGTCCAGGAGCTGAGAATATTATAAATAAATTAGAACTATTGCTCAACGACCATGAAGTAAATGAAATTACATACAGCCAATGGAAAGTACGAATAGGTAAAAAAACTTTCAGTCAAATGTTCTTCTTTTCTTTTAAAATTCATTAAAATTCATTTTTAATTTTCTAGAACTGAAATCATTGAAGAAACGAAGACAAAAGAAGATTTTTTTACTGATTTAAGACAAAAATGACCTGAATTATTAAGACATGATTTTCTTGCATGATTTCAAGCGTCATATTTTACTGACAAGAAGGAATCTGTTGAGGATGGAGAATTTATCGTTTGCCTTGATTTTTGTGAAAATTATACATTTTCTGTTCAAAATGCCATCCAAACTTATCATTGGAATAACAGTCAGGCTACAATTCATCCTTACGTTGTGTATTATAGAGAAAATGGGGAAATGAAACATATAAACTACGTCGTTATTTCGGAAAAAGTTAGCCACGACGCGAGCTCTGTTCACCTTTATAATTTTAAACTTATTGAATTTCTAAAAAATAAGTTTGGAGCAGATAAGATAAAAAAAATTACCTACTTTTCGGACGGAGCTGCTTCTCAGTACAAAAATAAATATAATTTCGTGAATTTAATAAATCATAAAAAGGACTTTAACGTGAATGCGGAATGGAATTTTTTTGCGACTTCTCACGGGAAAGGGGCATGTGATGGTTTGGCAGGAAGTTTTAAAAGGCAAGCTTTTCGTGCAAGTCTTCAACGGGAAAGCGATAATCATATAACCAATGCAACTTCATTATTTGAATTGGGTAAGAATGCATTTAAAAAAATTTACTTTTGTTTTTGCTCCCAAGAAGAAAAAAAAAGAAATAAAACAATAAGTATGAGTTATAAAATGAATTTAAAAATTATTTAACTTCTTTGTTTTTTACTTATAAAAAAATATATGGTTTATTATCTCTGTCATTTGTTAAAATAAAATTATCCATAAAATAACGATATTTTTAATTAAAATATTAACTATTATTCCTTACTTATAATTACGGAGTAAATCTAAAGTTAAGTCAATGATACGCGGCAGCGTGCTATACCGGCAGCGCTGACCGCCCGTCTTAAAAAAATTTTTTTTGCTTAATCTAATTGCGATCAGTCAAATTTTTTCACGGATTTCGTTACGTGAATGTTTATTGCAAAATACTGAAAAAAAAAATTTATTTTTTGAGGGAGAAGTCATTAAAATGTTCATTTGTTAACTTAAAAGTTAATAAACAATATGAAAAAATAAAAACAATTAAAATTCATGCATATTTTCTGAAAGTACAAGTATTAAACTATAACTCTTGAAAATTTTATCAAAAAATCACCCATAGTTTTTTAATTATTAATTTTTTAAATAAAAGTAGTAAAAATTTTCAATTAAAAAAAAATTGTTGTTAGAATTAAAAATTTAAAAAACTGGGCGGGGGATTATTTGTTCATGGTGACTACTTTATGAAAAAATACTCACATTCAAATTCGATGATCAAGTGGAAAATGAGGGGTCCACTTGACGTATTTTTACTCATATATCAATTATTTTATGATTTTTTTTAATAAAAACAATTCAATGAAATTAAATAAAACCCATTTAGTTTTATTAAAATAGAAATAAACAAGTTCGAAATGTTGTTAGATATGTGAATATAGAATATATTTTAAAAAGTTTTAAAAAAATTATATAAGTTATTTCTAATTTCCAAAGAACTTCTTCCACCGTAATGGTGCCAATTGGAAGATTAAATAATCCATAGGATATTACTTTCAACTTCTCCACGCCATAAACCGTCATGAAAATCGCCATTAGAGTCCTCCCAATCAGCATAGTTGTTTGCAATTTACGAAGATGCATTAACACTATTAAACATAATAAAATTGTGGAAGGCAACGCACGCCAAAACTATTATTGCTGCATTTTCAGGAAATAAATGTAATGTTGTTAGTAAAACTCACCAACGCGCTAATAGTATTCCAAAAGAGTTTTCTATTGTGCGACGAGCTCTTGACAACCTTTTGTTAAAAACATCGTTTTCATTTGGTATAGACGCATTAAATTCCCTAAAGGAAGGGCAGCATCACCAACGAAGAAATGTGGAGTTTTTAGTTGTGTATTTGGTAAGTTTTTCGGTAGAGGGATGGAAAGTTTGTGATTTAGCAACCTCTTTCCCAAACGACTCACTTGCAAAATACCTATACATGTAAAGATAAACAATAATATTAATAAAAAAACACAAATGCACAAATATAAAAGTCATCACCAACGTCACTCTCACTTCCATATGCACCATGTAGGTAAACCGATATCGTGCATCACATACTGCTAACAACACAATAGAAACAAATTTTTTGTAGCAGAAAAATTTACTACCGCTTTTAGGTGGGCATCGAATAGAGATATGCTTCCCAACAATAGATTCAACACAGTTGGGCATATTCTACAGCTCCCAGAAATTCTCTTTAGAAATTTGCTTGAAATCTTCTTCATTAAGCTCAGATACATAAACAACGCCTAACTTGGTCCAAAGGACTTCAGCTGTCTCCAGAATAATGCGCCTAACCGTTTCCTTCCCCTGTTGAAATGACCATGCCAACAATTGAAACGAAGTACCTTGGGATAAATATCTTTAGGAAAAAGAAAAAAGAATTAGATTATTAAAATGAACGAACTTACTGCAATGTCAAGGCTAATCGACATTCCGGATGTGCAGGCTCTCTCTACGAATTCTTTTAAAAAGGGCTCAACACGAGTAAACAAAAGTCCATATACTGTGGCGTCATTCGCGTGTATAATCCTCTTCATTTCTAGGAATCGTACAAAAAAACTATCCTTCTTTCTCTTTCTGTTTATTTACTTCACTGAACATGACCGAACTCGTTATTTTTTTATTTCACTAATTTTTGTTAATATGCTTATTCCGTCTAAAATGGAAGTAAGAAATTTAATTGTTTTTAAATATAATATTTTAATTTTTTAATAATTTCTGTATTGCAAAACCCAAACGGCATATAAAATCAAAATACAAATTATTTATTGCCACTTTTCTCTTCTGGATGTATAGTAAGTACATTATAGTCATTCAAAAGTCTACTATCCGTTTCTTGTGCATTTGACAGGCTTTCAATTTTTTGACAGTAAACAGGGAGGATGGAGTCATGTGTAGAGTGAGAAGGCGAAACATCCCCTGCATAGGGTTGGGCGCTGGGTTTGGGACCCGCCACGTAAAAAAACACCCCCAGTGAATAGGTATAACCAGCCTCGGATGAGAGACCCCCTTTTGATGACGACCATGGCAAACGAAATAAGGACTACGAATTAAGGGCAAGCACCTGGAATGTCCGGTCCCTTAATTGGGAAGGTGTCGCTGCCCAGCTGGTTGATGTCCTCGTAAAAACAAAGGCTGACATCACCGCCGCCCAAGAGATGCGACGGACGGTACAAGGAAAGAGACGAGTAGGTCCTTGTGACATTTACTACAGTGACCATATAAAGGAGCGCAAGTTTGGTGTAGGATTCGTGGTGGGAGAAAGACTCCGTCGCCAAGTACTATCATTCACTGTCGTGAATGAACGTTTAGCCACAATCCGCATCAAAGCGAGGTTCTTCAACATATCGCTGATTTGCGCCCACGCCCCGACGGAAGAGAAGGACGATGTGACCAAAGATGCCTTTTATGAGTGCTTGGAAATATGGTTATCTGTAGTACTAGATTCCAGCATAAGAAGATTCATCAAGCTACCTGGCTGTCTCAGGATCGAAAAACTACCAACCAGATCGATCATGTTGTACTAGACGGAAGACACGTCTCCAGTGTTGTAGATGTGCGTGCGCTCCGAGGTCCTAACATCGACTCGGACCACTATCTTGTTGCAGCTAAGATTCGCACCCGCCTCTGCGCAGCAAAAAACGCACGCCACCAAACACAAGGAAGGTTCGACGTCGAGAAGCTGCAATCACAACAGACAGCCGAACGATTTTCTACTCGGCTTGCACTCCTGCTCTCTGAGAGCACTCGTCAACAACTCGGTATAAGGGAATTGTGGGACGGCATTTCAAACTGCTTACGTACAGCTGCAACCGAAACCATTGGTTTTCGGAAAGTGCAAAAGAACAGCTGGTACGACGAGGAGTGCCGTATCGCAGCGGAGAGAAAACAGGCTGCCTACCTCGCAACGTTACGATCGACCACTACACGTGCGGGATGGGATAGATACCGAGAGTTGAAGAGGGAAACGAGACGCATTTGTAGACAGAAGAAGAAAGAGGCCGAAATAGGTGAGTATGGAGAGCTTGATAAGCTGGCCGACACGGGTAATGCTCGAAAATTCTATGAAAAAATGCGGCGGCTTACAGAAGGTTTCAAGACCGGAACATACTCTTGTAGAACCCCCAAAGGTGATCTAGTCACTGATGCCCAGAGAATACTTAAATTATGGAGGTAACACTTCTCCAGCCTGCTGAATGGCAGTGAACGCACAACACCAGGATAAGGAGAACCCGATTCCCCAATCGATGACGATGGAGCAGACGTTCCATTGCCCGACCATGAAGAAGTTCGAATAGCAATTGCCCGCCTGAAGAACAACAAAGCGGCAGGGGCCGATGGATTGCCGGCCGAGCTATTCAAACACGGAGGAGAAGAACTGATAAGGAGCATGCATCAGCTTCTTTGTAAAATATGGTCGCACGAGAGCATGCCCAACGATTGGAATTAAAGTGTGCTATGCCCAATCCATAAAAAAGGAGACCCCACAATCTGCGCCAACTACCGTGGGATTAGCCTCCTCAACATCGCATATAAGGTTCTATCGAGCGTATTGTGTGAAAGATTAAAGCCCACCGTCAACAAACTGATTGGACCTTATCAGTGTGGCTTCAGACCTGGAAAATCAACAACCGACCAGATATTCACCATACGCCAAATCTTGGAAAAGACCCGTGAAAGGAGAATCGACACACGCCACCTCTTCGTCGATTTTAAAGCTGCTTTCGACAGCACGAAAAGGAGCTGCCTTTATGTCGCGATGTCTGAATTTGGTATTCCCGCAAAACTCATACGGCTGTGTAAACTGACGTTGACTAACACCAAAAGCTCCGTCAGGATCGGGAAGGACCTCTCCGAGCCGTTCGATACCAAACGAGGTTTCAGACAAGGCGACTCCCTGTCGTGCGACTTCTTCAACCTGCTTCAAGAGAAAATAGTTCGAGCTGCAGAACTAAATAGAGAAGGTACCATCTTCTATAAGAGTGTACAGCTGCTGGCGTATGCCGATGATATTGATATCATCGGCCTCAACACCCGCGCCGTTAGTTCTGCTTTCTCCAGGCTGGACAAGGAAGCAAAAGAAATGGGTCTGGCAGTGAACGAGGGCAAGACGAAATATTTCCTGTCATCAAACAAACAGTCGTCGCACTCGCGACTTGGCACTCACGTCACTGTTGACATTCATAACTTTGAAGTTGTAGATAATTTCGTCAATCTTGGAACCAGCGTAAACACCACCAACAATGTCAGCCTAGAAATCCAACGCAGAATAACTCTTGCCAACAGGTGTTACTTCGGACTGAGTAGGAAATTGAGAAGCAAAGTTCTCTCTCGACAAACTAAAACCAAACTCTATAAGTCACTCATAATTCCCATCCTGATATATGGTGCAGAGTCTTGGACGATGTCAACAACGGATGAGTCGACGTTGCAAATTTTCGAGAGAAAAGTTCTGCGAAAGATTTATGGCCCTTTGCGCGTTAGCCACGGCGAATACCGCATTCGATGGAACGATGAGCTGTACGAGATATACGACGACATCGACATAGTTCAGCGAATTAAAAGACAGCGGTTACGCTGGCTAGGTCATGTTGTCCGGATGGACGAAAACACTCCAGCTCTGAAAGTATTCCACGCAGTACCCGCCGGGGGAAGCAGAGGAACAGGAAGACCTCCACTCCGTTGGAAGGACCAAGTGGAGA
The DNA here is from genome assembly GCF_024586455.1 of Bactrocera neohumeralis. NCBI lineage: Eukaryota > Metazoa > Arthropoda > Insecta > Diptera > Tephritidae > Bactrocera > Bactrocera neohumeralis. The sequence goes on from NW_026089624.1 coordinate 17,980,110, forward strand.
AGGACCTGGCTTCGCTTGGAATATCCAATTGGCGCCACGTAGCGAAAAGAAGAAACGACTGGCGCGTTGTTGTTAACTCGGCTATAATCGCGTAAGCGGTGTCTACGCCAATTAAGAAAAAGAAGAGACAGTTGACATACGGCTACGTATGCATATTATATGTAGTAAGACCTTAAGCTTGCAACGTTGAATGTTTGACCCTGTGATTTATTAATGGTCTTTGCAAATGATGTCTTTACCGGAAACTGTAAACGTTTAAATTGGAAGGTTAAATCCGATGGTATCAGAGGGATTCGGGGAATCAATACATCTTCTCCTGTACCAGTCACACATCAACTTTACTGTATTGCTCTGTTTAGAAACACTACAGACGCTGTTATTATCATCGGTAGCGGGTGCTTGAATGTAGAGTGAGCGGTTCGGCCTCCTTTCAAAAGCGTAGCGGCAATGCCGGATGACGGAACAGCTAACGCAATTTTTCCAGTAGATCTCACTTTTTTAAAAGCAGATCGGTAAAAAATGTTTTTCCTGTACCTCATGGGGTATCAATGAAAAACACTTTATCTTCATTGTTATCAATTGTTGGTAGTAATGCAGTGACTACTTTTTTCTGGTCGATGTTAAATCGTGGATCATCTTGAGCTATATTTTGTAAAAGTTTCATTTGATCGTATGTTGCTTCTCTAGCGTATTCAGCGCTGTTAGTTAAATCTGAGTTAGTAGTATTAGCTGGCATCGCAGCCCAAAATCCTTGATCGATTTACCAGATAGTAATTGCACTACTTTGTTCAATTCGGATAATGCTTCGTCAAATATGTTTTGATTATATTGTACATCATCTGAGTTTAACTCTCGCCATCGCCGAATCAGAATATCACTGTTCGCGGTTGATGGGAAGCTTTTCAAACGCTTCTTATGTAGTTCATTATTTTAATAAATGTCGTAGGGTTCAGGCTGCCTTTGCAATGTATGTAAGCGGAAAAAATGTAATTATTTACGACATCACATTAGAAACCTCAAAAATAACAGTATTTCCTTACTATTTAATGGATGTTATTATACATACATATAAACCTTCCTCTTCAATCACTCTATGTATTAAATAAAACCGCATCTAAATCCGTTGCGTAATTTTAAAGATTTAAATATAAAAAAGGAGATGAGGACAGAAAAAGCGACTTTGTTTTATATGTATTGATATTGATATGCAGTTTTCTTATTATTGTTATTTTTTTCTCTTGAAGTAATGAAATATTCAAATGATTCTTAAAAACATGAATTTTGAACAAATGGTTATGATTCGAAATATAATTTTTATATTAATGAACTATATTTTATTTTAACATAAAGAGATGGAAAGTATTCTTATCCTGGTTCTAAGCTATCTCCCCACCAATTACCGGCCAAATCGGTTAAGCCGTTCTTAAGTTACAAATGGTGTAACTTACACGAATTTATTTTATATACATACACTCATGGCCACGCAAACCTTACCACTATACTTTCTTAAATTTATTTTCGGACTTTTTCATTCGTACGGGATTTTCTTCAATTTTGTTTTTTTTTATGTTTTTAGTAAATATAAGTAAACTAAATTAAATTATCTAATTATAATTATAGTTTTTAATTTATTATGTTTAATGAATAAAAGACAAATTAGATTTTCTGTGCGGCCGATTTTATTGTTTTTAAAGTGGTACACCTACGAAACTTCGTGTTTCAATTAAAAAAAAAAGTAAAATAAAATATTAATTTCAAATATAGTGTAAATGAAATTAAATTAAAACGGTAAAATATATAATTTTTTCATCGCATTTCAGCCTCTTACATTTCGAGCTCATTTTGTAAAGCTCAACATTTTTCAATTGATTTATCTATAGCTGAATGTGTTTTGTTTTTAAATTTTTAATATTTTTGACTAATAACATGTCATTCACTTATTTCTAATTAAAAAAACTTCTATTCCGTGAAAATTACCGCTATAAAATGTAGTCAAATATGCACAATACTCGAAAATTTTGAGTGGTAGGGTTTGCGTGGCCACGAGTGTATATAAGTAGATAGATAATACTATATACTATATATATGTGTAGAAGTTCACGCAAGTGAGGAAAGTCCTCTGATTGCCATTCACTTGGGAGTGGCCAGAAACGATTATTTTACATATGGCTCAAGCAGCTCACGACTTCCGGTCTTTGACCAAGTATCCTCTGGGAGGCTAAAAACATCCGTTTGAAAGCGAAACAACCCCTTCGGAGGGTTGTGCGCTGGGTTTGGGACCCGCCTCGTAAAAAAATACACCCAATGAAATACATACATATAACAACCAGACTGGGATGACGACCATGACAAACGAATAAGGATTACGATTTAAGGGCATGCACCTAGAATGTCCGGTCCCTTAAGTGAGAAAGTGGCCCTGCCCAGCTAGTTGATGTCCTCGTTAGAGTGAAGGCTGACAGCACCGCCGACTAAGAAATGCGATTGACGGACAAGGACTGAGGTGAGTAATTAATGTTATTTTATAATATTACATATTAGTTTATTAAATTTAAAGAAGAACAAATCAATAAACATTTAAAAAGTTTTTATACTTTTAAATTCATATAATCTATGGGCACTTCTTTTATTTTTTAATGCAAAAAAAGCTAAACGCGAAAGAACTAAGACTAGCAATAAAGAATTATAGCGAAAAAGAGAAATTTCACATTTGCTTATTATCATATGGCAGCGCTCCATTTTTCATAATTGTAGCACATACATATGTGATATTCACTACGAATGTAAAAAGTAATTTTTAAAATATAGATTTTTTAATTAAAAATTCTGCAAAAAGTTTAAAATGTGAGTTTGTTTTTATGTTTACAGTTTAATTTAATGAATTTGAAAAATGTTCGTTCGTAAAGTGTGTGAAATGTAGTGTAATTTTCGAACTTTATAGTCTAATATTTTGTAAACGAAGCGCTTGCGGTACCTATAACCCCATATATGTATTTTCGAATCTGGAGAGCTTCCACTTTCCAACGGTTTCTTCAGAACGCGGCGCCAAAGAAATCGGAATTATACCTAAAAGAACTTATTTATTTAATTAATTCGTTTATGAAGCTGCCGTGCTGAAGCATATAACATGTCAAACCTTATTTTTCCCAAAATGGCATTTATCAAAAAAGTAGTAGTTTTCCATTATTCTCATATATTTTTGTAACCTTTCTAAAAAAACAGTTAAAGTACTAAACATGCTCGTAAAATGACCAAACCAACCCTGCGATTCTGTACTGTGATACAATCAAAAGTCTCTAAATTTGAGATTTTAAGTTAGAGAAAATTTTTGTGTCTTGAGACGATTTTTCTATGCTGTAAGAGACAGTCACAAAATCTATTGCTGGCGGAATTCTGTAAGCAGTCTCTAGTCACTATTTGAGACATTTTGAAGTAAAATCTCAATTTGTGACTAGTTACTAGTTCCTAGTTGCTCAACAGTCTAGCGTTAGTCTCAAAATATTGTCTCAAATTTGAGGCCTGAAAAGTTAGCTGGTCACAAAACTAAAAAGAACTCTTGTTTGCCATTTTGAATATACTGAATAGGATTCTTCATAGATATTAATCGATTGTCATTTTTTCATATTTCGTAAGTAACTTAAACACTAAAAGGTTAAAAATAAATCAATATAACATAAACTTCGTAAATATTATGAAAAAAGGTCAACATTTATTTTTATTTTTACTGCTTTATATTGTTTTTTTACTATGTTATAGAACATATTATATTTGTTATCGACATATTTATTTTCATTCAAGTGTAAAAACATCTCTGAATAATGAAATGTTATAGATTTTGTGACTGTTCTTTTTAGTTTTGTGACCTGCTAACTATCAGCAGAGAACGTATAACCAGAGAACGTATATTTATAGAGAAGGTCCAACAACGGACAAGCCTGTGAACTGTCCAAAGCTAACAAAATGCAATGAGCGTGTTTCACCACAGCGTGCTCAGAAGGAGAAATCTTAACAGTGGCGCCTGAACAGAGCTGAGCATTTAATGAAAATTATGCTCAGAAATATACATACATTGCTACTACGGTCGTATGTTGGCCTTTTGCATCTAATTTCATACGTTTACATGCAATCATACCAATTGATATGATTATCATTTTGCGTATTTTTATCAATACATGCAAAACTGATAACATTCTAATTAAATTATGGTATTTCCAAAATATGCATTTGTAGTAAATGTGTGAGTAAAAGTTAATTTTTAAATATTTCTTATGTTTGGTAATATAATATAATTTCATATGTGAATATCTTTGTATATATACTATATATGTATGTATATATATGAGATTCTATCATAATATCCTAAAAAACTTAATATATTACAATAATATTGATTCAAATTACATTCCTTTAGCAGATAGTTACATACATACATATGTACATATGTAAGTAGAATTCAAATTCAAATCGTGATATTATCATTTATCAGTGAAAAGTGTGCGCGCACTGCTCTATATGTACATACATATGCATATGTGTACGACATTGCCGAACAAATAATGTATACACATACCAACATTGACAACATAGCTTATTTGTCGATATTCAAGTCAAGAAATGTTTCAAAGAAAATATCCAATATTCCTCTGATTTACAGTGAATCCCGGTTAAGTAGTACTCCGCTTAAATGAAAATCATCCCTCTTAACTGCCTATATCTTGCTGCATCTCACGGTTGGTTTTTTGAAATACATAGAAATTATTGTTTTAAGTACAACTCGTTTCAGTATCCGCACTCGCTTATGTGCCATATGATATTTTTATTTTTAACAAACCACAAAAATCTGTATCTTTGATTGTGGCACTAACCGGGATTGACTGTATTTGTCAAAGAATGTAAAAAATATTGTTACGCGGCTTGCAAAAGTCTACGTGGATATTTATGCAAGCTCACATATAAACATACATATTTACGCAAGTTTGTAGGCGAGTCTGTTACAGCGACTAGAGAAGCAGTCACAATTGGCGTTCGTTCGTTTGTGTTTTTCGGAACAGCTCGGATTTTCTGCCAACAACACGATGTTGTGACACTTTGTTGTCACGTCAGCCCTTCGACGCATTGACTTTTTGACAAAGCGTGAGCTTCGGCCATTGGTTGTCCGGGACAACGGAGATTTCGCATGAAACAATATGTGTACATATTTACGTACAAAGTTGTGTGTGGACAAATTTACAAACATTATTCGTATGGTTCTTTTTGTTTACATGCTCACATAATTACATACATACGTGAATATGTGCGACCGCTTGGCCTTTAAACTTTTAAAGGCCTACAAATAAATATGTACATATACATATATCTTATCAAACCTCCATTAATAAAATATATAGATAACAACATAAACATGTCTTTTATACATACATATGTATATTCCGAACGTTTTTAAGGAATTCATCATGAAATAGTTCAATTTGTACGTACATGCTTGTGTGCTTTGTTATAAAATTCATATGTATATAGAAAACATACATACATATGTATGTATATAAATTATATCAGAGTCGTTTGTGAATTGTGGATATGCGAATCTGTAAGTGTACATTCCTTAACATCGGAAATAGCATAATTTTTCTCATTTAGCACTGAAAATACTCAATTCTGCTATTTTCGACCCCTTTATGTTAAACAAAGTGCGCACTTTTTTATAAAATTCTTTGTATTTCTTATCATTTATTTACAGAATTACGTAAATACAGAATAACCTACCTGGTTTTGTTTGCATTTCTCTTTATCTCTGTTTTGCTTTTTACTTCTTTTTAAATGGTTTCGTTTAAGTTGTTGTTGTCAACTGAGCAATGCAGTGATGTCCCTAAACTAGTCAGGACACCGTGAGTAAGTACAACAAAGCTGATGATCACTACGCTGCAATGGTAATAGCAGTTAGTGTAGACTGGAAAAACTTATTGGAAAAGTATCTTTTTTGAAAAAAATAGCAAACAATATTTGTTTTTAATCTAATTATATACATATGTACTACTTTTTCGTACTTGAAATACTCATTTCTTATTTTTTGCAATTAATATCGAAGTCTTTTGTTTGTTGTATTGTTATTTTGGACTTAAAATTCTCATTTATATTTCTTTGTATAAATATCGCTTAAGTTAATATTGGAGTTTATAAATCTTTTGCTTTTCTTAAATACTAATTGTTTTTATTTATAAGATTTACGACTATTTAATAGCAACTCACTTGGCACATGAAATTATCAAATAAAAAACAGACTTTAGTCAATACACCATTTTTTCAATACAGAATTTTTTTAATACAGAACTTTGTCAGTGCGGAATTTCGCTATTACAGAACTTTTAAATACTTAATTTTTTAAATGCAGAATTTTGTCACTACAGAATTTCGCTACGTTAGTTTTCAGAATTTTGTACGAAAAGAATTTCGATGTACAGCTTTTTGTATCGATCCCGACTTAAACTTATATATTCAAAGTTAAATTCCGGAAGGTTTGCGCTCAAACAAATCGATCGATCATATTGACAATGAAAACGAAGCCTTAAATTATCCAGTGGAATTTCTAAATTCTTTGGAGAGGCTTGGTATGCCGCAGCATCATTTGCGTTTCAAAGTTGGATCTCTCATTATTATGTTTCACAACCTTCATGCGCCGAAACTGTGTAATGGAATATGACTGATTGTGACGCAGTTATCGAATACAAGGGGACAACCATTTCAGTTCAAACCTATTCGGTTTCCAGGGAAAATTTCATTTGCGATGACAATCAACAAGACACAAGGATAGTCGCTGGGAGAGTGTGGCATAAATCTGGAAATGCTTTGTTTTCCACGCGTCCGTATATACGTGGCATAATTGCAATTTTTGCGCGTGACATATTCACATGTGAACGCATATAAGTATGTATGTTGTGTATGCATTGTTTGTGTGGGAATGTCATACGCACATATTAACATGTGTCAACGCATATATGTAAGTATGTACATATGATTATGTTTGAGACGATTGTTATTTTTGCAGAAGAATGTTTGTATTTTTTCCGGACGATATTTTTACATGTGTGCGCATATATTATTTGTGTGAGGATGTCATACGCACATAAGTGTATGTACATAGGGATCCCCACAAAAAGCTATATATCGAAATTCTTTTCGTACAAAATTCTGAAAACTAACGTCGCGAAATTCTGTGGTGACAAAATTCTGCATTTACAAAATTAAGTATTTAAAAGTTCTGTAATAGCGAAATTCCGCACTGACAAAGTTCTGTATTGATAAAATTCTGTATTGAAAAAATGGTGTATTGACTAAAGTCTGTTTTTTATTTGAAAATTTCATGTGCCAAGTGAGTTGCTATTAAATAGTCGTAAATCCTATAAATAAAAACAATTAGTATTTAAGAAAAGCAAAAGATTTATAAACTCCAATATTAACTTAAGCGATATTTATACAAAGAAAAATAAATGAGAATTTTAAGCCCAAAATAACAATACAACAAACAAAAGACTTCAATATTAATTCAAACGATAAGTACATATGTATGTATGCAAAAAATAAGAAATGAGTATTTCAAGTACGAAAAAGTAGTACATACATATATAATTAGATTAAAAACAAATATTTTTTGCTATTTTTTTTCAAAAAAGATACTTTTCCAATAAGTTTTTCCAGTCTACACTAACAGCTATTACCATTGCAGCGTAGTGATCATCAGCTTTGTTGTACTAACTCACGGTGTACTGACTAGTTTAGGGACATCACTGCATTGAAATTTTGTTTAGAATTGTTCATCTGCATTGCTCAGTTGACAACAACAACTTAAACGAAATCAATTAAAAAGAAGTAAAAAGCAAAACAGAGATGAAGAGAAATGCAAACAAAACCAGGTAGGTTATTCTGTATTTACGTAATTCTGTAAATAAATGATAAGAAATACAAAGAATTTTATAAAAAAGTGCGCACTTTTGTCAATACAGAATTTCGTCAGTATAGAATATTTTTTACAGAATTTTCAAATACATAATTTTAGATACAGAATTTTTAAATACAGAATTTCGCATACAGGATTTTGTAAACAGAATATTGTATAGTACAGCATTTCGTACCCAACCATGTACATATAGAGCAGCGCGCGCATATTATATTATTGGTAATATCTTAATATGAATTGGAATTGTACTTACGTACATACCTGCAGGATAGATGCGTATGAAAATTTTAAATGATAAAAGGTGTGATTTACATATGTATATTATTATTGCAATATATGTATGTATGTATTAAGTTTTTACAGAAGATAGTATATCACATACATATATAGCATATATACATATGAAATAATATTATATTATCCTCTACCGCATGGCCATCTTCTTTATGAAAAAAAAAAAATAAAACTCCACTAATATACGTTTATTTTGAATCCATTTACATATATTTGTAGAAAAAAATATTTTAAAATGCATATTTTACCAGAAAATAAAAGACGCCATATATGGCTCTCTATGCATACAAAGTTGCTTGGAGTGTATTACTTTTACTCAGTGTGGAAGCGTGTGAAACAGTTTCGTTTGTCATTGTAGCACAGGAATACATTACATTTCTCACAAAAAGTATACGAACGGAATGAGCAGTCATTTTGACAAAGTCTACTTTTCATCCATTTCGGAAAGTGTCCAATACAGTCGGTACGTATAGAATTCAAAGGAAAGTCTTGACGATTACCCTTTTTGGTGCCTTCTCTGCTTGTTGTCGGAGATGAAGAGTTTGATACCGATGCAATTGGACGCCCTCGTTTTCGGGATTTTCCTACCTTGCAAAGATGTTCGCTCACTGCAAGTTTGAAATTAAATAACGGCATAAATTCCCCTGACTTACGGCGCCACAAGATCCAAGAATTTACAAGGCACATATCAATCATGTGGAAAAAAATCTTTTTGTACCAAACCTTAGTGCGTAAATGAATTCTATAAAGACCAAGTAGTGAATCAAGCAAGTCTACGCCGCCCATATAATTATTGTAAACGTCGACAGACTGTGGTGAATGAATTTCAATATACTTTTTCTCTTTTTTACTAAAACGTGTCTTTGTGGATATAGGTTGGCTTCCAACGAAAGTTGAAAGAATATTTACTACCTTATTGTCAAACCAAGAAACGAGGCCAAGTTTGACCCCGTCGATTTTAGTTACCTTCTCCACCATGCTGCCTCTCCCCAACTTTTTCAATTCCTTTTCCGTCGGCATCTTACAGTAAGGGACTCGATTAAGTCTTACCGTACCCAAAGACAAACATTTCCGCTGATTCCCAGATTCGGTGATCTCTCTGGATGTTTATCACTTTGTGCTCCAGCAAATATATCAAAATCGTAGCTAAATTCCTGAAACTCCACTTAAAACAAAATTCTTGAAACCCCATTTGTGCGGTTTGGCCGGAATGTATTGTTTTAGATGATGTCGGCACTTTGTGGGAATTATTTGCTCATCCACAACCAGTTGCTCCTCTTTTGGTATGAGCAGTACCTTTTCACGGGTTTTATTTAGAAGTGGTCGAACTTTGAACAGCTTGTCAAATCCATCTTCACCTGGCGATTTCATATCCTCATTGTTGTTGAAATGCAAAAAGCGTTTAATGTTTTCCCATCTATTGCAAGTCATGATGGTGCGTACAAATTCTTGGCCAACTGTAGTATCCCAATAATGACTCGACGATGGTAATTTCATCAAAGACATGTATAAGACTATGCCTGAAAACAAATTTTCACTAAGTTTCTCCACAGTGTTTACGCTGAACTCACCTATAAATTGCTCTATTTCGCTCTTAGTAACATTTGCCGGCTTATTTATGTCTTTTTGCAGCGCAAGTACATATGTTCGATTGTTTAACTATAAAGTTTATCAAATTTTCGTCAAAGAAAAATTGAAAGAACTCCGCTGGCGTCTCTATTTCATCGATAAAACTTGGAAGCTCCATGTCTCCTTGAAATGGAAAGTTTTCACTTAAATACGGGGGCAAGTTATTTTCTTTCCAGTTTGGTGGTTTCGATTTTTTAGCGCGTTTGCGTTTGAGCTACTAGGCTCATCATATGCGTCTTCGGAACTGCTTTCATCGGTCTCCGATATATATACATCTTCCTGGCCACAAACTTGTGCTCCAACAACTTCTTCATCTGATTCGGATATATAATCATCATCGCTTTGAAGCCCATTATCGACTACATTTACATATCTTAAATTTCCATAAAACGATCTTGCATCCATTTCTGAAAAAATTTTACTAAAATGCATGAAAGGCAAAATAGTATGTACTGCATGAAAGGCCACATATGTCTTCGTCAGCTTTTCCAAAAATAGTATGTACTGCATGAAAGGCCATATATGGCTTTGTCCGATTTTGCACAAAAGCGTGCCTATAGTACCCACCTTCCAATCGGTTTGTATTTTTATTGTGTGAACACTATGTTTTTCCTTCGAAAAATAATTTTTTCTCCGAGAAAAGTCTTAATTTTGATGATAAAAATTTTGTCCAAAACACCGCGAAATACACTTAGCGTTACTCATGTGAGACACCTTCACAAAATAAACGAAAACAACAAGCAAAACCTATCAAAATCAAACAGTATCTGAAATATCAACAAAGAATTGTCCAAAGAAAACTACTGTTACAAATTTGTTCTGCTACATCACTTTGCTAGTGCAAAGCCAAATGCAACAAATCCCAAAACCATATATGGCGTTGTATGCGGTAGAGGGTTATCAAAGATAAGAAATATTTAAAAATTAGCTCATTTGCCCATTAACTACAAATATTGTTTTGAAACTTGCATAATTTAATTTCAATATTATCAATTTTGCATGAAATGCAAAATGATATTCATATCAATTGATATGATTGCAAAAGTCTGTAATAGCAATTTATATTTCTGAGCATAATTTCCATTGAATGCTCAGCTCTGTTCAGTCATCACTGTTAAAATTTCTTCTTCCGAGCCGAAAGTGGTGGAATCTACTAATAGGATTTTGTTAGCTCTTGACAGTTCACACGCTTGTCCGCAGTTTAACCTTCTCTATTATTTTACGTTCTCTGCTATCAGGTCTCAAATTTGATTCAGTATTGTGAGACTAATAGCGGGATTCCATAACCAATCTCTAGTCTCTATTTGGGACATTTTGAGGTAAAGTCTCAATTTGTGACTTGTTACTATTCACTAAACAATCTCTAGCGATAGTCTCAAAATATTGCCTCAAATTTCAGATCTAATAATTAGCAGGTCACAAAACTAAAAAGAGCTCTTGTCTATCATTTTGAATATACTAAATAGAGATCATCATAGATGTTGTTGTTGTTTTAACGGAATTCATAGATATCATCATAGATATTAATCGATTGTCGTTTTTTGTATTTTGTAAGCAACTCAAGGGTCAACGAAAAGGGTAAAAATAAATCAATTTTACATAAATTTCGTAAATAATATGAAACAAAGTCAACACATATTTTTATTTTTGTAGATAATTATGTTTTTTGTCTATGTTATAGAAAATTTAATATCTGTTATCGACATATTTATTTTCATTCAAGTGTAAAAACTTCTCTGAATAATGAAATGTAATAGTTTTTATGACTGTCACTTACAGAATAGCAAAATAAAGTCCCAAAACTTGTCTCTGACTTAAAATCTCAAATTTAGAGACTTGAGGATTGTATCACAGTACAGAACCGTACGGTAACGTTAGAGACTGTTAAGTGAATAGTAACTAATAAAAATGTAATATGGCACATAAGCGAGTGCGGATACTTAAGCGAGTAGTACTTAAAACAATAACTTCTATGTATTTCAAAAAACAAATCGTCAGATGCAGCAAAATATAATTAGGCTGTTAAGAGTGGTGAAGGAGGGATTTGATTTTCATTTAAGCGGAGTACTACTTAACCGGAAGTGACTGTACACACAAATCAGAGGAATATTGAATATTTTCTTTGAAGTATTTCTTGACTTGAAAATCGACAAATAAGCTATGTTGACAATTTTATTCTAATACATTTCAATACACTGGGGCCCCGGTTTGCGTCGTTAATGGGGACCGTAGAGACGCGACGCAAAACGAAACGACGCAAATCGGAACACATTTCCCCATATACTTACTGTAAAATATTTTTAATTTGTTCCTGAGTTAAAAAAAATGCAACTTTTTAAAAAGGTATTTACATAGCATACAAAACATTTATTTTAATCTATATATATGTATATATCTATAAAAACAAACTCACATTTTTAAAGCAAAACAGCAATTTAAAAAAGAAACGCGATGAAATTAAAACCTTAGTCGTCCATAATTTCTTCGGGCTGAGTTACATTTTTGCATAAAAATGCGTCCAAAGTTTGTTGTATAAAAATTGCTTTTTTCTCCATGTAAACATTTTTGTAGCATTGTATGGCTTCGGAAAGAGATTGACTTGCCTTGGCACTACGATTTTCATCGGGATCATTGTTGCAAAAAATTTCAATCACCTGTTCTACCAGTTCCAGCGCTTTTGCAATTTGCGCAGTTGTTAGCTTTTTTGGTTCTGTTTGGATAACGGTCGGATCAGTTTCATCATCCAACGTATGTTCAGTACCAAAAGTTAATAACATTTCGTTTGTGAGCTCTTCATCCTGTAAGTTTAACAGTTCGTTGATATCCTCAATCCCCATTCCTTCAATATTATTTTCCCTAGCCAGATTAGCAATTTCTTCCCGAACAGTTGGTATATCGTTAATCGGAACATTGTTTTCAAGCAAGCACACTGGCCATATATTTCCCCAACTTCCATTCATACAAGTCACTTTAACTTCTTTCCATGCAAAACTAATATTTTCGACAGCCATCTTGATATTGTAATCCTTCCAAAACTGCGGTATGGTTAATTTATCTGCTTTATCAGTTGCTTCTATAAGTTGAGAAAATGTTCGCCGTAGATATTACGCCTTGATCCATCGGCTGTATGATAGAGGTGGTGTTAGGAGGCATAAAAACAATTTTTATATTTTCAGAAATATCATCTGAATATATGGGATGTCCTGGAGCATTGTCCATCAGTAACAGCATTTTAAAATCAATCTTTTGAGAGTAACAATAATCTTTCAGTTCGGGAACAGCGCAATTTTTAATCCAATCTGTAAATAGCGTGGCAGTCATCCATGCTTTCTTATTAGCACGCCAGTGAACCGGAAGATCACTTCTATTCACATTTTTAAGGGCTCTTGGATTCTCAGACTGGTAAATATGAAATGGCTTGAATTTAAAATCCCCTTCTGCGTTTCCACCTAGAAGAAGGGTAAGTCGATCTTTAGAGGCTTTATACCCAGGAGCAGATTTTTCGGCCTTGGAAATGTAGGTTTTTTTAGGCAACCGCTTCCAATAGAAGCCAGTTTCATCGACATTCAAGACCTGCTTGCGAGAATATCCCCCTTCTTTGACAATAGCTTGTAGTTCAAGCTTAAATTTTTCCGCAGCTGGCTTATCAGCGCTAGCCGATTCTCCTTTTAGAGAGATATTATGCAAATTTGCCCTAGATTTAAAGCGTTGGAACCATCCGTTACTTGCTTCAAATTTTTCGGAACTTCCACTGCTTGTTGATGGAGTATCATTCTGTAGATCATGAAAGATGCTGATGGTCTTATTTTGAATAATCATTTTGCTCAGGGGCACTTTTCTTTGGTTCTCATTTTCAATCCAAACCGACAGAAGAGCTTCCATTTTAATCAACAGCGGACTTCTTACTTTGACTTGTTGTGACTGTAGCGAGGTAGCAGTTTTTGCAAATTTTGTGATTTGGTCAGCATCTCGGTTGCAAATTGTCCTTACAGTAGACGAAGCTAAGTTAAGATGTTTTGCGATGTCAATGGCTTTTTCACCTGACTTAAAACGTTTTAGTATGTCTAATTTCAATTCGACACTGATTTGTTTGCGCTTTTGACTCATTTTTTCGCGTGATTAATAGTCAACTGAAACCGCAACTGCGACGGAAATTCTCTGCCGAAATTCATATTTCTAAGTGCAGCACTTGCATATATGTCGATAATTGGGAATCCCCTTTTTACGGAAAAATTGTTTTCTGTAACTGAATATGTATGTATATACATATGTACATTGCTGCATACGTAGGCATTCAAACGACCGAAACTGAAATTAACGACGCAAATTGAACAATACATATGTATGTACTAGAGGTCTCTAGTATGTACATACATATTTTGCGACGCAAATCGAAACGACGCAAATCGGGTCGACGCAAACCGGGGCCCCAGTGTACTTATATTTGAGGGGTTGTCACTTTTTCCTTCCATAAAATTTTAGAAATGTGGCTTTTGCTTTATGAATGAATGAAATTCGCTCGTTGAATGTGTGCTTGTGTTCATGAATGAAAATTTTATTGTTGTGTAGTCTTATATATAAAAATGAATCGCAAAATGTGTTGCTAAGCGCATAACTCAACAACGCCTGGACCAATTTTGCCAATTCATTTTTTAAAATGTTCGTTGAAGTTCAAAGATGGTTCTTGTAGCGAGAAAAATTCGAATAATTGCTGGAAAACCCCTAAAAACAACCCATTTGTTTTTCCCATAAAAACGAATGAATGTTTGTTTATTGGTAACGCTAAGAGAACGGCTGCACCAATCTTGATGAAATTTTCAGAGGTTGTTCGTTGTGGATCGGGGAAGGTTTAGCCACGAAGAGGTCTCGATCGTCATGATGTCACAGCATGACTTTTCAAACAACAGTTACGATGTTTGAAGGACTTTATCTGGAACCAACGTATATGTGGTGCTGTCAGATGCTATATGTACTCTGTTGAGTGGCAAAAGAGAGGTTTGTCGCACGCACACATTCTTCTTTGGGTGGATGGTGGTTACACCAGATCAAATTTATGAAATCATTTCTGCGGAAATTCCTGATGCAGAGAAAGATCCAGTTTTATACGAAGTGGTGAAAACCAATATGGTTCGTGGACCGTGCAAACACCACAATCCCACTTCGGTTTGTATGTCTGGCAATAAATGCACGAAACATTATCCACGTGAACTGGAAATGATGGATATTCACTCTACCGGCGTCGCTCACAAGACGACAATGGCAGAATATTTAGCATTCAATTTAGAGGCGTGAATATCGAAGTTGACAACATATGGATCGTACCATATTCGCCACTGTTGTCTAATTCACATTCAAAACTCATGCCAATGTTGAGGTTTGCAGTTTGCTGAAATCAATCAAATACGTCACCAAAGATGCAAAATGGCGATTATTGGCCTTGAACGAGATGAGATCAACAAGTATTAAATGGGTCGGTACGTGAACTGGAATAAAGCGCTTTTTAGGATATTTACTTAGACAATTCATCAACGTTTTCCGACTGTTGTGCGTCTCGCGGTTCAAATTCATTTAAGTCATTGCGTATTTTGAATGGTAAAGTGTGTGCAACTTTTTGTGGAGCATGCCAGCAATTGCAATTGCTGGAACATGATAATCACTCGAAACAAGTGATGGACAATGCGATATCTACTTTGCATGCCACTGATACTTTTCGCGAATGACAATTTACATTGTATTCCCTAAGGATGATACTTCCAGTGCCTTTTGTCAATTCACTTCAACGAAAGATGAACTCATCACGAATATTTATTTATCCGAACATTGGCCAAATTATCGTAAATGCGATTATTTGAGTGCGTGAGCATTTTAGCTGCTTAAATACCGATGTTAATGACATAAACTGATAGATTCAAAGTTAAATTCCGGAAGGTTTGCGCTCAAACAAATCGATCGATCATATTGACAATGAAAACGAAGCCGTAAATTATCCAGTGGAATTTCTAAATTCTTTGGAGAGGCTTGGTATGCCGCAGCATCATTTGCGTTTCAAAGTTGTATCTCTCATTATTATGTTTCACAACCCTCATGCGCCGAAACTGTGTAATGGAATCTGACTGATTGTGACGCAGTTATCGAATACAAGGGGACAACCATTTCAGTTCAAACCTATTCAGTTTCCAGGGAAAATTTCATTTGCGATGACAATCAACTGGACACAAGGATAGTCGCTGGGAGAGTGTGGCATAAATCTGGAAATGCTTTGTTTTCCACGCGTCCGTATATACGTGGCGTAATTGTAATTTTTGCGCGCGACATATCCACATGTGAACGCATATAGGTATGTATGTTGTGTATGTATTGTTTGTGTGGGAATGTCATACGCACATATTAACATGTGTACGCATATAAGTATGTACATATGATTATGTTTGAGACGATTGTTGTTTTTGCAGAAGAATGTTTGCACTTTTTCCGGACGATATTTTTACATGTGTGCGCATATATTATTTGTGTGAGGATGTCATACGCACATAAGTGTGTGTGAATTGTACTTACGTACATACCTGCAGGATAGAAGCGTATGAAAATTTTAAATGATAAAAGGTGTGATTTACATATGTATATTATTATTGTAATATATGTATGTATGTATTAAGTTTTTATAGAAGATAGTATGTATATCACATACATATATAACATATATACATATGAAATAATATTATATTATCAAAGATAAGTATATAATATTGGCAAAACACTACCGGCACTCACCTTTTTGACGAACAGATGTCTGGTTTGGTTAAACGTGTGGTGATCGGCGATCGCGATCCTGAAAGTTATATGCGCACGGATAGAGAACAAAAGAGGCCGGGCGCCGTCGGTCGGTCCCTTTCGTTAATTGTGTCCGGTGTCCTCGTGTGTAGTGTATATGATGCAGGTGTGTTGAGTGTGAGGTGTGGATTATGAATATGGTGTATGTAGATGTGTTGAGTATGATGTGTGGATGATATGGATGGTGTGAAGATGTGTATGGTGTGTTATGTTATAATTAGAGGGGGGCGCAGAAGCTCATTTAACCATACAGGCCCCCCTAAACGATTGTTTAGCCCAAAAGACGCTGCAACTGGTGCAGCGTTGCCACAACGCTGCTCAGACCCGTGGATCGGCTAGACGGGGGCCCGGTCTGTCGACGCCGCACCGAGGTTCCGTCTCGATGGGGTGCGCCACGAGCTGCAGGTTGGAATCGGGGTATGCGGCCGCGATGGATGGGTGGCCGATGCACTTCGCGTGGCGCGCTGCGATGCAGCAGCGTGTGATGCGGCCTGTGGCATATCTGGCACAGCACTCGTGACTCACACTCCGGAGTCATGTGTGTAGGTGACAGGCAGTTTTGGCAATGCGCCTGGGCAACTTGTTGCCGTTGCACGGGTCGCATAGCCCTAAATATCCCACAATGTAGCAGGCGATGTGGGCGTCGACAGATGGGGCACCTTAGGGTCTCCGCAATCCGTTATGGGTGTGGTGGTGGTCGAGTGCCATCACTAGGTGCGGGTGGAAGCACCGCTGTAGGCGCGGTTACCGGTACAGGTGCCGGCGTTGTTGCGGGTGCAGTTGCCGGCGTTGTTGCAACCACAGTTCGGGGCGCTGGTGTGGGCCCGGTGCGTGGCGCATTGTTAGCCCGAGCGGTTCGCGTGGTTGTAACTGGCGTATCTACCTCCATAGTAATCTGTATAGAGAAGATTATTGATTATTAATCTATCATACAATGAGGTATGAGCCATCGTGCCAGAATATGTGGCATGAATGGGTCGTCGTATTGAACGACCGTTTTTGTTAGTTTTCTTTGTTAGTATTCGACGGTTTATTATTTTTTAGCGCTTTGTTTTTAGCTATTTCCCGTTTTAGTGTTAAATTTAATGATTGTTATTATATCGCGATAAAATCTGGCAACCCTTCTCGTGCTCAGCAGTGAATTTGGTGCTCTGGCGAATTTATTTAATTTATATTTAAAACTTTATTGAGCAAATTTCTGTATTAAGTGATCTTTTAAGATAAGTATCAGTGTTATATTGTGCTAGTGAAGCAATTGATTTTACTTTAATTCTGTCCTGGCTAATTTTAATTTATTGTGCCGAGTCATTTTCAATTTGTTTTTGTTGCTACATTTTAAATAGTGCAATTGTTAGTGTTAATTTATATTGCTTACTTAAATTTCTTTCTTGTTTTTATTCATTTCCATCTTTGTCCACAGCTGATCGCGAGTTTCTTACTTTTCGTGTGTTACAGTGCATCTCAAACTGCTCGCTACATTGGTTGTTATCTTTGATAACTAACTATTTTATTGCATTCATTTGTCATAAATATTTTTGTCATTGCGCTTTTTACTTTCATTATTTAACATTTTTTATATTTTTGTTTAATACTGTTTTTGTTCATTATGACTTGTAACTTTCCGAACTGCTCTGTGAAAGGCGAGTCGGAACGCTTTGTTTCTTGTTGGCTTTGTGATGGGCTTGCCCATCTTAAATGTGCTGGACTGACAGGTAGGATTTTGGATTCCATTCTTGACAGTAAGGGCTTGCGCTGGTCTTGCTTGAAATGCAAACCAACTGAAATTGAATTGTTTAAAGTTTTTAAGCAGGCGCGCAATGGTTTCAAGGAGATTGGTCGAGAGCTTGAAACCCTTACTGAAAAATTTAGGCATTATGAAACGCTCTTTCAATCATTTCAAGGCCTTCCTTAAAAAGAATGCCCCCACCCGCTATTGACCTCATAAATCTTGCATCCCCTTGTCCTCAAGGAGAGAAGGTTCCGTCTGCTCAGGACACAGAGAAAACTGTTACTGAATACGGTAAGCGGATAACTTCTCAAGATCCGTCTCCAAATACCTCCAAGTCAGCTAATAAAAACTTAGTGGTAATACCGCGGAAAAAAGCAATTTTTATCTCGAGACTTGCTGCGGATACCACAGTCGAGGATATTAACAGTTACATCTCGTCGAAATTAAAAACGGTAGATACAGACATCCGTAAATTTAGTTTCAAATACAACAGGGATATTTTCTCGTTTAAGATCGACGTATCCGCTGACAATTTTCAATTGATACTTGACAACTCATTCTGGCCATCTGGGGTTTTTGTGCGCGAATTCGAGCACAAACGTGATAAGCCCCCTGTAGTTATCACTAGAATGCCAAGAAGTCCCGTTGATACAAAAAACTTATTAACAATAATTCGCTGATTATTTATTATCCAAATGTTAGAGGGCTTAATACAAAACTTACTGATTTGTATCTAAATAGCATTCATTGTAACTTTAAAATCATTGCTTTGACAGAAATTTAGCTAAAGCCCCACATTTTTGATAACGAAATATTCAACAGCGAATTCGAAATCTTTAGATATGACCGGCTGAACAGAAAAGGAGGTGGCGTCTTGTTTGCTGTTCATTCTTCAATTCCATCTGAAGAAGTCGATGTTCCGTATGCAGACTTCATTGAATTTAAGTGCATTCGTATTTGCGCTAATAGTGGTCATATCTACTTAACATTGTCTTATATACCGCCTCACTCGGACATATCTGTATATATGCAGCATGCTTCATTAATAAGTAATGTTTTCTCAATGGTTAATGATACTGATTCCATGATTGTTTTGGGAGATTTCAACTTACCGTGCGTATCATGGAAATCTATTGATGATCACACCATCCCTATTAGTACTCGTTCATGTTTTAACGAGTTCTTAGATGAAATGTCGGAGTTGGGTCTTAACCAAATTAATTTAATTTCAAACGAGTTTGGTAAGCTCTTAGATCTAGTTTACGTCGATAACGCTGCAATGTTCTCTGTTGTCCGATGTGATCCTTTGGTTCGGCCAGAGGACACGTATCATCCTGCTTTGGAAATTAACATCGAAATCATAGCCAACTTTGCTTATAATAATACACAAGACCTTTGTTTTCGGTTCAACTTTGCGAAAGCTAATTTTAAGAAGATTAATTACGAACTTTCCAAAATAACTTGGCCAGATTACAGTGGCAATATTGAATTTAGTGCTTCCCACTTTAATGAAACTATTATAAACTTATTTGAAAAATATGTTCCGAAGTGTGTTGTTACTCAAAAAATTAGTTATAATTTATGGTTTTCGAAAGAATTATGTAAATTAAAAAATAGAAAATCTCGTGCTTTTAAACTTTTTAAAAAAACTGGTTTAGTTGCTAACTATTCAAAATATTCTAAATTGCGTCGACAATTTGCTGAACTTAACAAAATATGTTATAGTAATTATATAAATAAAGTAAAAAATAATATTATACGTAATCCAAAATTGTTTTATGGTTTCGTCAACTCCAAACGCAGGATTTCTAATTTTCCGTCCGCTATGAAATATAAGTCTAGTATGTCCAGTAACAATCACACCATTTCTAATATGTTCGCTGAATTCTTTAGGTCCAATTACTCTCCAAAATCTCCACAAAATGTTCCGCATCAGCACAAGTTATGTCCGATTTCTGTCATTAATGCACCTACCATTTCCGAAGCAGACGTCTTAAATCAGTTAAATATGTTAGAACAATCATACAATTATGGCCCAGATATGATTCCCTCATGCTTTCTTAAGAAATGTGCCAAATATATATACCAACCCCTAACAAAACTATTTAACTCATCTCTTATGTAAGGCCTATTTCCAAACATATGGAAAAAGTCATTTACAATTCCTTTTCATAAGAGTGGATTTAGGTCATCTATTGAAAACTATAGGGGAATAGCAAAGTTGTCTGCAATACCTAAACTTTTTGAAGCAATTATAACAGACGACATAACCTTCCGGATCTCTCCACTAATTTCTTGTTCTCAGCACGGTTTTCGTAAAGGGAAATCTACCATAACAAATTTGCTTGAATTTGTATCACATGTATCAACGGGCTTTAGGGAGAATAAGAATACTGATGTTATATATACAGATTTTAGTAAAGCTTTTGATAAAGTAAACCATTCAATTCTTTTGAATAAACTTGATCTTCTTGGTTTTCAACCAATATTTCTAAAATGGGTTGCTTCTTATCTTAGTAATAGAATTCAACAAGTCATATTTAAAGATACTTTTTCTGACATAATCAATGTTCCTTCAGGCGTTCCTCAAGGTAGCCATCTTGGTCCAATTCTGTTCTTGTTATTTATTAACGACATATCATCTGTTGTTAAGTTTTCAAAAGTTTTATTATATGCTGACGATGTAAAACTTTTTAAAACATATACTTCAAACAGTGAAAGATGTCAGTTGCAAACAGACTTAAACAACCTAGTTTTTTGGTGTGATAGAAATGACATGCCATTGAACCTTAGAAAATGCAAAACGATGTGCTTTTCACGTAGAACTGTAGACCCTACTTCATACGCAATACAAAACTTTAAGTTGGAGCAAGTATGCAGTTTTGTTGATCTGGGAGTAACTATGGACCCCAAACTCAATTTTACCCTTCACGCAACTTCCACGGTTTTTAAAGCTAAAGGCGCTCTTAGTTTTGTTAAACGTTGGTCTAAAGAATTTAGAGATCCGCTTACCACAAAAATTCTTTTTACATCTCTGGTGAGGCCTTTATTGGAGTATGTCTCTGTGATTTGGAACCCTAGTTACTAAGTCCATTCGGATAAGTTAGAGTCCGTTCAAAAACAATTTTTACTTTTTGCCTTAAGTCATTTGCATTGGGATTCCAGTTTAAATCTTCCTCCTTACATTAACCGTTTAAAACTTATAAATCTCCCGACACTCGCTAGTCGTAGGGAGATGCTTGGTATAATATTTCTTGTAAAACTCATGAATGGGTCAGTCTGTAGCCCATCTCTCTTATCTGATATTAATTTTAACGTTCCCGCTCGCCCTACCAGGTAGTTTAGACCCTTACTTTTAAAATTTTCTAGAACAAATTTTGAGCTAAACGAACCATTCCGCCGTATATGTTATAATTTCAATTTTCATTCCAGCACATTTGATCTAACAGACTCACTCTTTACCATTAAAAAAATTATTTTATCTACTCTTAAAAAGTAACATTTAAAAATTATAAACTTTAATCTAATTCTTAATTTCGGCTGTTGAAATTTTTGTTTCTGTAGCTGAGCAGCTTAAGATCGCATCGCTTAAAACTCTCTTGCCTTTTATGACTCGGCTAATTCCGCTCGTTTGCGGATTGCGCCCCTCGCGTCGGTTGGGCGGGAGGAGGGTAATCGTTGGGTATTATTATTATTTTCGGATTAGCGGTCGTCGGTGGTTGGTAAAAAGCACAGCTTCACGAGCGGTCTGGTCAGTGTTCCGTTTTGCGTACGGAGATCCACGACCCGTATGTGACCGTCGGAGCCATAATGTAGCTTTTCTATGCGGCCTAATCGCCACTCGGTAGGGGGTAGACAATCATCATAAATGAGGACACAGTCTCCAAGTTTAGGCGCTTGTTCAGGAGTTTTCCAACGGTATCCTTTGTGGAGATCCTTTATGTACTCGTCCTTACATCGGCGGCTGAAATCATGATGGAGAATTTTAATTCATTCCCATCGATTTAATAGAGACAGCGACTCCACGCCTGGCTCAGGAATGACCAGGATGGGTGCTCATTTCAGAAAATGCCCTGGAGTTAAGGCGGTGAAATCTGAGGGGTCTTGCGATAGTACTGTGAGTGGCCGTGAATTGAGAACGGCTTCAATTCGATTTAATAACGTCGTGAACTCTTCGTAATCTATATATATAAAATTAAGTGGCAAAACTTCCTGTTCGCATACTCCTCCTAGACGGCTTTCCCGATTTCAATGAAATTTTCAGGGGTGATTGGGGTCTGTTTGGAGGGTGCACATAAGAAATTTAATGTGTGTATCATTGCACGTTGTGCAAAAAAAAAAAAAACAAAAAACGAAACAACTGGCGGATGTTTACAATTAATAAAAAACATTGACATCGCATGTTGATCGTTTTTGCCTGTCATTCGTTCTTTCTATGGATGACTGTCAAGCTAACAAGACATACAGAACGTAAGTGTTCCGAATGCACTCAGTGTATCAAAAAAAATGTTTCAAAATTGTGTGTATTTTTCTCAGATTTCAACGTGCGGTTCGATTGTCGCTTGAAAATGCGCGGTGTGTGTAAAAAAAGTGTTTCAACATTGTGTGTTTTTTCCAGATTTAATTCCATCGATTTGCTACATTTATTCGAACCGATTTTGTGTTTTCTGCTGACCGTGCAACACACACAAAGCAAGTTAGTATTGTTATTGTTTCGTAAGTGCTTCCATGCGGTTCGCAAATACACTGTTGGTGGGTCTTATTGCATACGCGTGTGTTGGTAAAATACATAGTTTAAGATGTAGTTTTAGGTTAATTTTTCAATTTTTATTTATGTACTTCAAATATGCATACTCTAGCACGACCACCGGGGACAACACTAACTACCTTTTTCGAGTTGTCTGAAAGCGATGAATTTGGAAGAACATTGCTATATTCCGAAATACCACAATATTTCACTTGGAATCCATCATCGAAAACATTTCAACGACGAAAGCAAGGTAAGCGTGTTGACAGTTATCCAAATGCCGTAAAACCGATGCCATAAGACGCCTTTACACCATCCATCCGAACAACTCCGAATGTTTTTATTTGCGTCTGCTTTTAGTCACGTTGCTATTAGTCAACGTGCGCGGACCAAGATCATTTGATGATATGAAAACTGTTGACGGTCAGTTGTGTGCGACGTATCGTGAAGCATGTCAGCGATTGCATTTGTTAGAAGATGATATGCATTGGGACACCGCACTTCATGACGCATCACTCACATCTCATCCAAAACAAATACGCGTACTATTCGCCATAATAATATCTACATGCCTTCCGTCAAATCCGCAATAACTGTGGAATAAGTACAAAGACTGCATGACCGAGGACTTATTAATTTTGGCGCGTAATCGAGCATCGGACGCAGACTTGCTATATACATTACAAATGTATAATTCTGCTTTGATATTGGTTGAAGATCTGTGCCTTACAATTGCGAATAAGGCATTAGCGCAACTTGGCATTACTGCGCCCAGTCATTGACCATGAGCTTCAACGTGAACAACAATACGATTGCAATGAATTGCGTGCTTTCATACAAGCTAACATTACCAAATTGAATATTCAGCAGAAAAATGCTTATGATAAGATTATACGAGCGGTTGACAATAACGCCGGTGGATTCTACTTTCTTGATGCGCCCGGTGGTACAGGGAAAACGTTTCTGATCTCTTTGATTCTTGCTACTATACGGTCACAGCAGAAAATTGCGCTGGCAATTTCTTCGTCAGACTTCGCTGCTACTCTACTTGATGGCGGCCGAACTGCACATTCTGCGTTGAAATTACCGTTGAACATACAAGTCGTTGAAACACCAACGTGCAACATATCGAGGAATTCAACAATGGCAAAAGTTTTGCGAGGAGCTGGAATAGTTCTATGGGATGAGTGCCCAATGGCTAACAAAAAGTCATTAGAAGCATTCAATCGAACAATGCAAGATTTACGCCAAAAGTAAAAAATTTTTGGCGGAGCATTAATCTTATTATCCGACGATTTTCGGCAAACTTTGTCAGTCATTTCTCGATCAACTCCTGCCGACGAAATAAACGTATGTTTAAAATCGTCAGTTTTGTGGAGACATGCTCAAAGGCTGACTCTTACCATCAACATGCGAGTCCAATTGCAAAATGATCCATCCGCTGCGGCGTTTTCGAAGCAGTTGTTGGACATTGGCGAAGGCAAAATACCAATCGATGATACCGGTTTGATCACATTGCCGAACAACTTTTGTACTTTTTTACAATCGAAAATGAATTGATTGAAAGTGTATTTCCGAATATTGTTCAACACTATCAACGCCACGATTATTTAAGTGAACGCGCAATATTGGCACTGAAAAATGTACACGTCAACGAAATCAATTTTGCCATTCAAGAAAAACTGCCAGGAGAAGCTACAACATATATGTACATCGATTGATAGGGTTTTAAATCAAGATGAAGTAGTCAATTATCCACATGAATTCTTGAATTCTTTGGATCCCCCCGGTCTGCCACCGCATCGTTTGGTCCTGAAAGTCGGTTCACCCATTATACTTCTACGAAATCTGAAGCCACCGACTTTGTGTAATGGCACAAGACTTTCAGTCAAAAAATTGTGGCCAAATTTGATTGAAGCAACAATACTAAATGGCAAGGCAGCAGGTGAAATTGTACTCTTACCACGCATTCCCATGATTCCAACGGACATGCCGTTTGAATTTAAGCGCTTGCAGTTCCCAGTACGTCTTGCCTTTGCGATGACCATCAACAAATCGCAAGGGCAAACGTTTCAAGTTTGCGGCGTCAATTTGGAGGAACCGTGCTTCTCCCACGGCCAATTGTTCGTCGCATGCTCGAGAGTGGGAACACCAAGGTGCTTATTCATTTACGCGGCAGGTGGAAAAACCAAAAATGTTGTATACCAATATGTTTTATAAATGTTTTATAAATGAGTAACATTTTTACAACAATAAATAAAACACAAAGTAAAAACCTTAAGAGTTTTAATCGATTTAGGTGTAGCGAAACGCACAGGGTAACAGCTAGTTGAATTTATAATTTGCAGCTACCCGTTTGAAATGGGATTTGAAGCTTTTTACAGCTGATTCCCATAAACCGCCCATATGAGGAGCGCTTGGGGGTATAAATTACCAATTGATACCTTGAGGGGCGTACTTTTGTACGATGTCGGATGACACTTGTTTTAAAAAATCCACAAATTGCTTTTCTGTGGCTCGTTGAACTCCAATAAAGGTTTTGCCATTATCGCTCATGATTTTCGAAGGGTAGCCACGTCGAGCGACGAAGCGAGCAAATGCCGCGAGAAAAATCTCCGTCGTCAGATTAGTACACAGCTCAAGGTGTACTTCCTTTGTCGTGAAACATAAGTCCAAAGACAGCCACATAACCTTTCATGAGAGTGGGAGACCTTAACATGGACGCCTTTACCTGGAAAGGCCCAGCAAAATCAACACCTGTTGTGGTGAAAGGCAGAGCGAAATTGCAGCGTTCAGGTGGAAGTGCTGCCATAATCTGGGTTCGCATTTTCTGCTTATGCATAGTGCAGATCTTGCACATGAAAATGCACTTCTTTATTTGGGGCTTATATGGGGGGATATAATACTCCTGACGTACCATATGTTGCATGAGGTGATGTTCGGCGTGTAGCATTAAGATGTGGATGTAATGGAGGAATAATGTGGCAAATGGGGACCTCTCTGGAATTATTATGGGGTGGCGTTCATTGTATGTTAGGCCCGAATTAGTGAGCCGACCATTGGCACGAAGCAGACCTTTCGTGTCCAGAAATGGGTTTAGAACTAAGAGTGAGCTCTTTTTATCAATCTGCTTCGATTCTCTTAGTAGTGATATATCGCAGCTGAAGTAGCGCGCTTGTGTATATGCTATTAGTGCAACCTTTGCCTTTTGTAACTCTAGGTGCGTCACTGTGTTGCATGGGAAATTATGTGATCCTTTTACTTTGCTTTTGAGTTGCTCGATAAATTTGAACATATAAGCAACTACTCTGAGAGCTTTTGGAAACGATGAAAATCGTTCAAGGATGTCGGCATCCTCCAATAATGTATGAAAGGTGGCGATTTTTCGACCTTCTGGTGCGATAATGTTGCGCATGGGGGATTGTGGCCAAGAATCAGGAGATTCTATCAACCATCGGGGCCATTCCACCAGAGGGTGGTGGTGGCAAGGTGCAGTGGCTTGCACCCTCTTGTACCTAGATCGGCAGGATTGTCAGCACTAGCTACGTGACGCCAAGTGGCTGATCCCACTGGGTCAAGTATTTGAGACGTTCGGTTAGAAATATATGTCTTCCATGCATGTGGTGGTTTTTCCAACCAGGCTAGTACAATTTCGGAATCGGACCACATATATAGTTTGCATTTTGTCATATTTAAATGCATTTGCACCATGGCTACTAATTTGGAAAGTAGTAGTGCGCCACATAACTGAAGTCGTGGGAGACTTATAGTTTTCAAAGGTGCCACCTTTGCTTTTCTACTAATAAGTGGCTTGTGGTCGTGGTGTCAGTGAGCAGTATGCCTTTTCTAAGGCATCACAAAAGCCATGTAATTCGACTTTGTGTTCGGGGGAGTAGTTTACCCATCGTAGAATTTGTATCTGAGAAATATCATTCAGATTGTTTGCGAACTGGGACCATTTTTCTAAGCGAAGAGGTTTCACTTGTTCGTCGTGCATCGGTTTCATCTGGCCATAATTCTTGTATAAAAATTTTCGCTTGGATCATAATTGGCGAAAGCCATCCTGCGGGATCGAAAAGTTTTGCCACCGAGGATAAAATCTGTCTTTTCGTTATGGCTGATAATGCGGATATGGACTCAGTCGTATATGAGATCTGGTCCGATATCGCATTCCATTGGATGCCTAGTGTTTTTGTTGTACTTTCCTTTTCGAATATAAGGAAATTAGTGTCCAACAAGATTTGGTTTGGAATATTTTTGATTATATTTGGGTGATTTGCCGTAATCTTTTTTAATGGAAACCCTCCGGATTTAAGGGCTTTTATTACCTGTGATAAGGCCTCGTATGCTTGTGGAAGAGTGTGACTTCCAGACAGAATATCGTCTACATACGTTTGAGTTTTCAACACTTCAGTTGCCAGAGGAAATTCTGACTTTGTGTTGTCTGCCAATTCGTGGAGTGTTCGAATGGCTAGATATGGTGCACAGTTAACGCCAAAAGGACTGGTGGAGGATCTTCGGAACATGACCCGTTGAAAATTTTGGTCGTCTTTATGTACGACTATTTGCCGATACATTTTTTCCACGTCCCCATTGAATACGTATTTGAATATACGCCAATTTAATATCAGAAGCCTTAAATCTGGTTGGAGTGCGGGTCCCGTAAATAGGATATCATTTCCCGAACTAGTGGTTTTCGAGGCAGTAAAGACAACTCTTACTTTTGTGTTTTTTTTTCTGACAAAATTCAAATACGTATTCAATGGGGACGTGGCAGGTAAAAGGAGTAGTATTTGCCGCTGACAATTTTCTCCCCTGGGTTTACTTCCTCCATATGAACTAAATGGAGGTATTCTTCTAACACACCATCATATTCAGATTTAAGTTCACCTTTTTTAAGTAGGTTTCTTTCCATACTTAGAAACTGCTGTATTGCAGAGGTGCGAGAGTGACCTAAGGCGAGTGTGTTAGGAAATTGTTGCTTAAGTGGTAGTCGTACGACGTACCGACCGTTTTTTGACCTAGTAGTTGTGGCTTTGTAAAAATCCTCACAATACTGATCTTCAGGATTTGTGACTGATGTGGGGGGGAGTTCTTCTAATTCCCAAAATTTTCTCAATTGTGAATTGAGGTACTCATTTGAGACTTCCTCAACTTGAGTTGTCAATGTTGTGACTGGTTCCGCAACTAGTCCACATCGGACCCATCCGAAAATGGTATTTTGCGCCAGAAGTGTATTAGTAATTTTCTCAATACCTTCGAGTATTATCTGTGGTATGAGATCGCTGCCTAATAGAAGATCTATTTGAGCGGGTGTGTTGCAGTTTGGGTCTGCTAGCTTTAGATGTGAAACCTTTTGCCAATGCTTGCTATTTATATGATAGCTGGGTAACATATTGGTTAATTGCGGTAAGACCATAGCTTCTGCTTGTATGCGCTTATCCGCTTTGGGGGAAAAGAGGGTAAAGGGGCAGATTTTAGTTGAGTTTTGAAGAACTCTTCCGCCTGTAGCCTGTTTTGTGCCCTAGACGCTATAAATGATCGTTGTGATCCTTGGCTCTGAGACTCTGAGTTTAGTTTGAGCAGCATGGTGCTTCTTGGCAGTTTTCAGAATTTGTTGTTGCAACTAATCCTGTTGCTCTTTTTACGTTTGCGCTATTTGGGGGTGAGCTGGAAAAATTGGTTATATGTAACATAGAGTGATGTCTTTTATGGCAATAAACGCAATTAAATTTGCTTTCGCAATCTTTAAGCGTATGCGCATGTGACAGACAGTTGGTACATAATTTTTTCGTTCTTACGAAATTGTTTCGATCGCTAACATTCATTTTTTTGAATTTTTCGCATGATTTTAGTTTGTGACCTCCTCTACAAAGTTCGCATGACGTTTGCTTATATTGTTCAGAAGTGAACGATTGATTTTTAAAAAAGCTTCTATTTAAATTATTGTGACTACTTGCTTGGGGTCTATTGAAGCTTCTATTGAGGTCGTTTTGAACGTTTTTAGTTCTGACTAGTTTTTTATCTACCCTTTCTGCAATTTCATATTGGGTAGTAAGAAATTCTTTCATTTGCTGCCACGTTGGGCACTTTCTTCGCGATGAGAGCGATTGCTCCCACAAAAGTAACGATTTTTCTGGCAATGCAGCTGTGCATATATTTACCAGAATGGGGTCCCAATTATCTGTGGGAATATTCTGTTTCGATAGAACTGACAAAAAATTTTAAACAGTGGATTGAAGCTTTATGAATTCTTCACTGGTTTCTTTCTGAATTTTTGGTAAATTCATTAGTATCGTTACTTGCTTGTCGACCAATATTCTCTCGTTTTCGTAACGTGCTTTAAGAGCTTCCCAAGCAAAATTGAAATTTTCGTCATTGAGAGCGAACTGTTTGACTATTACGCCTGCCTGATCCTTGGTTTTGTATCTGAGGTGATACAATTTCTGCGCTTGTGATAATTTAGGATGGTTTATGTATACAGCTGTAAACATGTCCCGGAAGGACGGCCACCGTTCATAACCACCATGAAATATATCCCTGTCACATACTGGCACTTTAAGGTGAATGCCTGAACTTGCGTTTTGGGCTTGTCTTTGTGGCAGCTCTACTCTCGGTTGTGGAGTAGGTGCAATTGCTCTTAATAGCTTTAGTTGATCAGAAATCATTGCCTTTGTGTCTTCGATCTAGGCAGTGTTCATACTTGGTGTATGCCGAGGATTTAAAATTTTCTGGTAGATCTGAGTCGTCAGATTCCAGAAGTTGTCTAAAATGTCTTTCTTGATTTCTAATACCGATTTAGAATTGTCTTGAATCGGTGAAGATGAAAATCGAGTGCAGTATCGTATCAAACTGTCACTCTCAGCAATGAATTTTGTATAAGAAATATCTTTACCCCTCTTTTGTTTTGTAGCACCTTGCTTTGAGCGTGTAGCTTCTGCCGGTGTACATGGACTTTTTTCGTCTGCAATCATTTTTGGAACTTTTAGCAACTGAGTTGTTTTAGATTCCTTTGAGTCTGAGCTCATTTAAAATATGTATAGAATAAATCAAAAGGTCGTGGTGAAAACTAGACTTGTAGATGTTTAGAAAAAGTTTCGTATATGAAGTGTTGAATAGAAGACTCTTTTGTGTGTAAGAGTTTCAAAAAAAATCAATAAAATCAATGGCTTTTTGGTAAACCGAGATTTCAAAAATATTTTCGTATATATATGTATTTATTTGATTTGACGAGAACTCTTTTATGTAAATAAGAGTTTTGAACGAAATTGATATAAAAATCAAGCTTTACGTATTTGATAGTATATGTAATCGCGAACTCTTTTAACTTAATAAAAGTTTTAAAATGTAAAAAATAATTAATCGCTTAAATTTTATTTAATTATTTTTTAATGACCGGAAATATTTTACGTATTTTATTATTATATGTATATATATATTTTTTTTTATATATATTTCATGTTCAAATGTCCTATAGGGTGTACATTAGGATGATTCAAAAAAAAATTTTTTTTTTTAATTGGTACACTCAAAAATAGGTTCCTAGACACCTCTAAGAAAGCCTCTCCAAATATGAGTTTTTAATTGTAACGGGAAGGTCCTCCGCCTAACGGTTTTCTATTTTTTCTTATTATCAGATTGAAAAATTTATATCTCGCTTCCAACTACTTGAAAAAATATCTTGTTAATTAGGTTTTGTAGGAAATTGAATGCTCTAAAATATGGTCTCTCATGATTTTTTCGAAAACCCAACCGTTTAAAGGTAAGGTTGAAATTTGACTATTTTTGGAAAAATTCTTTATTTCTTATTAATTTTATAACTCAATGAAAAAAAATTATTATGAAATTTACTGCTCCATAAAAATGGTCTGTGATCAATGATATTTCGATTAAGTAAAGCGTTTACGAGATATTCATCGTCAAACATCAATGCATATTAAGGTGGATCAAAAAAAAATTTTTTTTTTTTCGTTTGATACTCTGAAAAATATGTTTCTAGACACCTCTAAGAAAGCCTCTCCAAAAACCTTATTCATAATAATTTTTTTCATTGAGTTATAAAATTCATAAGAAATAAAAAATTTTCCCAAAAATAATCAAACTTCAACCGTTAATATCTTTTAAACGGTTGCGTTTACGAAAAAATCATGGGAGACCTTTTTTGTAGAGCATTCAATTTCCTACAAAATTTAATGAACAAGATATTTTTTCA
The DNA here is from genome assembly GCF_024586455.1 of Bactrocera neohumeralis. NCBI lineage: Eukaryota > Metazoa > Arthropoda > Insecta > Diptera > Tephritidae > Bactrocera > Bactrocera neohumeralis. Next base: position 18,011,503 of record NW_026089624.1, read on the forward strand.
AGTAGTTGGAAGCGAGATATAAATTTTTCAATCTGATAATAAGAAAAAATAGAAAACCGTTAGGCGGAGGACCTTCCCGTTACAATTAAAAACTCATATTTGGAGAGGCTTTCTTAGAGGTGTCTAGGAACCTATTTTTGCGAGTACCAATTGAAAAAAAAAAAATTTTTTGAATCACCCTAGTATACAAATGCATGTTTGTACATATGTATTACGCTTTGGTTGTTTACACAATCCTGCTTGTCTTTGTTGATCAAAAATCAAGGGGTATTGCGGGAATATGAAATGAGCGTATCTACATATGTATGTGACAATACACTTATGTACAACTTTGTATTTTATAAAATCCTTTTTTGTTATAGTTATTTCTGTTTAATTTGTACCCAACGTCGATTGGGTATTTCTTCTAGTATATTGAAAATATGTATTTATATGCGCCCGTATGTGCATATATATGTACGCATATATGTATATAATTTCATACGAAGAAACCACGAAAAAAGAAATAACCGACCGCAGGTAATTTTCTCAAGCTCACTCGTTTTTATGTATGTATGTATATGTATATATTTTTATACTCGCGCCGCATATACATGTGGATGTATATACATATGTTCGCACCGTTAATAAGCCGCGAAAAGAGAATTTAATATCTTTGAATTTGAGATATATCTTCTATATAAATCTTCTATATAAATAAAAATGAATTGTTGTTCGTTAGTCTGATTAAAACTCGAGAACGGCTGGACCGATTGAGCTGACTTTGGTTTTAAAATGTTTGTCGTAGTCCAGGGTAGGTCTAAACGGTGAGCAAATAAGGAAAAATTACGAGTAAGATAGAGTAAAACGACAATTCCATTTTCCCATATAAAAATTGACCACTTACTTGCTGTCAAACATTTGACGGTATTTGTACTCTCAGTTCCACTCGAATTGAAGAACGCATTAAAACAAGACTTTTGAATCGACAACATAATATCAACTTTGCTCATAACATCGTGTATTTAAATTTCAATTTCAAATTTCAAAATATATAAATATAATTATTATGTTGACATGTTTGATGGTGCCAACCTTACAATGTTACCAACTCTCAAAAATACTTTTATTATAATAACGGGGCATCTCTGCCTGTGCAGACTCCACATTGCTCATTGCTTACTAGATATAGAATACTACATAGTTTGCCATATATGATAAGCTAGAAGCTGTCTCTTCAGCAGTTTAACAGCGCAGTTTTCATTTATATGAAAATTTCGAAGAGGCAACATATTCCATTTCCACATATGCCGACGGCATTTTAAATTCGGTAATATGAAAATTAGAAGAGCGAGTTAAGACGGTTGTGTTATATTATAAAAATAAAGTACATTTTCAAACTAACATTTAATATTTAGTTTAATATTGTTAATTTATAGAAATATTATGGAAATTGGGTTGTGAAGTCTTAAACTTAATAAACTTATACAAGCATAAATCAAAATATCATTTCTCATTTTAAATTTATTATTTTAATTTCAAAATATAAATATAATTAATGTGTTGACATGTTTGACAGTGCCAACCTTACAGTGTTACCAACTCTCAAAAATACTTTATTATAATAACGGGGTATCTCTGCCTGTGCAGACTCCACATTGCTCATTGCTTACTAGATATAGAATACTACATAGTTTGCCATATATCGTAAGCTAGAAGATGTCTCTTCAGCAGTTTAACAGCGCAGTTTTCATTTATATGAAAATTTCGAAGAGGCACCATATCCCATTTCCACATATGCCGACGGCATTTTAATTTTGGTAATATGAAAATTAGAAGAGCGAGTTAAGACGGTTGTGTTATATTATAAAAATAAAGTACATTTTCAAAATAACATTTAATATTTATTATAATATTGTTAATTTATAGAAATATTATGCAAATTGGGTTTTGGAAGTCTTAAATTTAATAAACTTATACAAGCATAAATCAAAATATCATTTCTCATTTTAAATTTATTATTTCATTTGGTATA
>NW_026089624.1:18013616-18028618 GCF_024586455.1 Bactrocera neohumeralis
AGTTCTTCTTCTTTTCCTAACCATGGCCATCGTCAAAAAAAAAACGACAGATGTAGTTTGATAGTTATAGTGTAAATATTTGTCAGTATTCACTCAAAAAAATTGTCTATGGTAAAATGTCACTTGAAATGTTAACGTCTCTTTGCTGTGCATCTATACTATAATTCTTTAATATTTATAAAAATCTAAAAGCAGCAAATTTCAATAAAATTAAAAAAGAATTGTGTCGTGTGTTCGTGACTTACTAAATATGCCTCCAATAATTAGGCGGTGCGAGGTTCGCCGGGTCAGCTAGTATATATATATATATATATATATATATGTATTTGAAAAGTATTGATGTGAATATGTTTAAATATACGTATCAAATGGGTTAGAATAATAAGTGAGCAAGTTATGCTCTCTGTATGTAATGTATACATGCGATATGGGACATATATGTATGTATGTATGTATTCTTAATAAAAAGGATGTTAATTGACATATGCTTCTGTTTTTTTTTCTATGATTGCCGCAGCTTATTTTAAGCAATCCTGCTTATACTTGAATAAGCATAAGGGGTATTGTGTTTGTGTTATAACACAACGGTAAGCATTTACCGGCAATCAATAATCCGCTATATCCAGTACCGAACTGCTTTGTTAGCGGTTTTTCGGTTTTTACCGGAAAATAAACCGAATGCCGAAAACAGTTTGGTAACGGTTTTTCTTTTTAGACCGGGATTTTGGTCAGAATTGCAAATTTAATTTTGTGATTTAATACCATACATATATGTATATAGAAAGTAAATATTGAAAGGAGACGATACACTCACTTTGATTTCCGCCAGGGTCTTTTGGGATAATAATTGTGTGAGTGTATGTTTGATTTTGTGGGTGCCTGTGCTTGTGCTTGTGCCTGTTCCTTGTTTTCCTTTTCTCCAGTTCTTCTGCTGCCGGCGCGTTTTCCTCGCTGCTGTTATTGCTCAATTTTTTTTTTTGTCTGTGGGTTTAATGTCCCCACACTTCACCGCACTAATTATGCCTATATTGCATAAGTGCTTATATTTGCCCACCACGAGTTTGTCAATTCACTCTCTTTTGCTGTAAAAGTTTTTCCCTTTTTTTTTTGCTTTCGATCACTCCACTGGCACTGTACCCATATACATATGTGTATACCGTATAAGAATTGTTGTTGCACTTGCGGTCACCTCACTTTTATTTTTTTTTTTTGTAGCTTTTTCCGTTCACTTTTTCACACTTTTTCATATGTGTATGAAATTTTATATGTAACAATTTTGTAATTGATGATATTTACCGCGTCGTCGCGTCACCGTGATTAATTTAAAATATATATATATTTTTTTTTATGTTATCACTAGTCTCGTCCGGTACGGCTTCGAAGGACCATATATCGGGTGATTTTTTAAGAGCTTGATAACTTTTTTTTAAAAAAAAACGCATAAAATTTGCAAAATCTCATCGGTTCTTTATTTGAAACGTTAGATTGGTTCATGACATTTACTTTTTGAAGATAATTTCATTTAAATGTTGACTCATGTGGTTTCAACAAGATGGCGCTACATGCCACACAGCTCGCGATTCTATGGCCATTTTGAGGGAAAACTTCGGAGAACAATTCATCTCAAGAAATGGACCCGTAAGTTGGCCACCAAGATCATGCGATTTAACGCCTTTAGACTATTTTTGTGGGGCTACGTCAAGTCTAAAGTCTACAGAAATAAGCCAGCAACTATTCCAGCTTTGGAAGACAACATTTCCGAAGAAATTCGGGCTATTCCGGCCGAAATGCTCGAAAAAGTTGCCCAAAATTGGACTTTCCGAATGGACCACCTAAGACGCAGCCGCGGTCAACATTTAAATGAAATTATCTTCAAAAAGTAAATGTCATGAACCAATCTAACGTTTCAAATAAAGAACCGATGAGATTTTGCAAATTTTATGTTTTTTTTTTTTTAAAAAGTTATCAAGCTCTTAAAAAATCACCCGATATAATATATAAACACTACCGGCACTCACCTTTTTGACGAACAGATGACTGGTTTGGTTAAACGTGTGGTGATCGGCGATCGCGATGCTGAAATGTATATGCGCACGGATAGAGAACATAAGAGGCCGGGCGTCGTCCGTTGGTCCCTTTTGTTAATTGTGTCCGGTGTCCTCGTGTGTGGTGTATATGATGCAGGTGTGTTGAGTGTGAGGTGTGGATGATGAATATTGTGTATGTAGATGTGTTGAGTATGATGTGTGGATGATATGGATTGTGTGAAGATGTGGTGTGTTATGTTATAATTAGAGGGGGGCGCAGAAGCTCATTTAACCAATAAGAAATATTTAAAAAGTAGCTCATTTGCCCATTAACTACAAATATTGTTTTGAAACTTGCATAATTTAATTACAATATTATCAATTTTGCATGCATTCACAAAAATTTGCAAAATGATATTCTTATCAATTGATATGACTGCAAAAGTCTCTTATAGCAATGTATATTTCTGAGCATAATTTCCATTGAATGCTCAGCTCTGTTCACTCATCACTGTTAAATTTTCTTCTTCCGAGCCGAAAGTGGTGGAATCTACTAATAGGATTTTGTTAGCTCTTGACAGTTCACACGCTTGTCCGCAGTTTAACCTTCTCTATTATTTTACGTTCTCTGCTATCAGGTCTCAAATTTGATTCAGTATTGTGAGACTAATAGCGGGATTCTGTAACCAATCTCTAGTCTCTATTTAAGACATTTTGAGGTAAAGTCTCAATTTGTGGCTAGTTACTATTCACTAAACAATCTCTAGCGATAGTCTCAAAATATTGCCTCAAATTTCAGATCTAATAATTAGCAGGTCACAAAACTAAAAAGAGCTCTTGTCTGTCATTTTGAATATACTGAATAGAGATCATCATAGATGTTGTTGTTGTTTTTACGGAAATCATAGATATCATCATAGATATTAGTCGATTGTCGTTTTTTGTATTTTGTAAGCAACTCAAACACGAAAAGGGTAAAAATAAATCAATTTTACATAAATTTCGTAAATAATATGAAACAAAGTCAACATATATTTTCATTTTTATAGATAATTATGTTTTTTGTCTATGTTATAGAAAATTTAATATTTGTTATCGACATATTTATTTTCATTCAAGTGTAAAAACTTCTCTGAATAATGAAATGTAATAGTTTTTATGGCTGTCACTTACAGAATATCAAAATAAAGTCCCAAAACTTGTCTCTGACTTAAAATCTCAAACTTAGAGATTTGAGGATTGTATCACAGTACAGAACCGTACGGTAACGTTAGAGACTGTTATACCATGTTCAGACCAAAAATTTTAAAGATTATATTACATTTAATCATTTCATAACCCAACAGTATTCTAACTGCCGTTAGAAAGATCAAAAAACAGCTGTTAATGTCATTCAAGAATTCACATCGCTTAATATTTATCAAGAGGAAAGATTGTCATATAGTATTTTCAAATAAAAGCCGTCTTTTTTTAATATTTTCCATATAATAGACATAATGGATGCATTTTTCCATTTGTTAAGTCGATTTTCAGGTGAAATTAGATTCATTGCTTTTAAAAAAATTTGTTGTTTACATTTTTCCCCTTTTGTAGTGTCTAAATCAGCTGTGATAATGTAACAGATTTCCAGTGCTGACAAATAGAGTGCACAAAATCAGAGTCGCACACAGAGATTTAGCAAGGATCAGTTTGAAATCATTGCAATGAAGTGATTTGGAACTGTCATTTTTGTATGGCGAAATCTTGATAAATTTTTAAGATTAGTGGATTAATCCATTCCACAGCCGAAATCGTGTGATTAAGTGTCGGTCTGAACATGGTATTAAGTGAATAGTAACTAATCACAAATTTAGATTTTACCTCAAAATGTCTCAAATAGTGACTAGAGACTGCTTACAGAATTCCACTATAAAATATTGCTAATCTTACAGTGCGATTCTGTACTGTGATACAGTCTTAAGTCTCTAAATTTGAGATTTTGAGTTAGAGACAATTTTTGAGACTTGAGACGATTTTGCTATTCTGTAAGTGATAGTCACAAAATCTAGTACATTTCATTATTCAGAGATGTTTTTAAACTTGAATGAAAATAAATATGTCGATAACAAATATTAAATTTTCTATAACATAGTCAAAAAAACCTATTTATCAATATAAATAAAAATATATGTTGACTTTGTTTCATAATATTTACGAACTTTATGTAAAATTGATTTATTTTTAACCTTTTCGTGTTTGAGTTGCTTACAAAATATAAAAAAACGACAATCGATTAATTTCTATGATGATCTCTATTGAGTATATTTAAAATGGCAGACAAGAGTTCTCTTTGGTTTTGTGACCTGATAGCTACCAGGTCTCAAATTTGAGGCAATATTTTGAGACTAACGCTACAGACTGTTTAGTGAATAGTAACTAGTCACAAATTGAGATTTTACCTCAAAATGTCTCAAATAGATACTAGAGACTGGTTACAGATTCCCGCTATTAATGCCAATAGATGTGACAGATGGTTGGCAATAGCTATTGCTGGTGGAGAGGTGGTGTAAGCAAGTACGAGAAGATTTATCATCAAAAGCTATTTACAAAGAAATTTTAATTTTTTTGCTGATAATAAAATTAATTTGTATTTACAAACTAGCTTCTGCAGTATCTTTGACATATTCATATATTTTTTAATTTTTTTTTAATTTGTTTTTGGTATTTCTAAATTCTTTCGGTACGGCAATTCTGTTTTCTAGTCGGTCGTTCCTTGCGATTTCCATTTGATATATAAGGCACATTTGACATACGGAAGCTTCGTTGAGTACTACGGGGGTTGGTGTACAAAGTTTTCAGTGCGGTAAATGGAGAAAACATCATTAATCTAATCCAGAGTTTTGTTTTGATTCTCGCGACGGCGATACCACTTCGCGTTGGACGTCGTACAATTTTGTGGAATAAACGTTTAGCTTCGTTTTGCCACCTAATATCGGATATAAAACTTAGATACATATTGCAAAGAGTTTCGGAAAAGGAAATCTCGATATAAAAAGTTTATTTTTTGGCTAACGAAAAAAGCTATTTATATGCTCTTATGGTAGCTTGTGTGAACAACATAATGAGGCAGATTTGCGTACTGATGGTCGAATAATAAAATTGTGTGTTTGGAGGTAGGTTTTTCTTTGTTTGTGTAACCATGGCCGTCGTTGGAAAATTTACCAAATATAAGTGAAAACGAATTTTTTTTGTTCAATATTTGTACTATATACATGACTCATAACTTTTTAAAAATATTTGTTTGTGCAAAAAAATAAGTATAAACATGTGTATAGTTTTCCGCTATAAAGGATTGTGATTTTCTTACGACAAAAGTTCTATATCTGCTGTGTTCATATAATCAGCTTCTCCTCTCCCGTCATATATGTGTATGTTTGCTCGCGAATATGTGTACATACAGATGTGCATCTGCTGTTTGCTACTATGCAATAGCATACATCTAAACGTACAGTAAGTATGGGTATGTAGGTAAAGGGCGTAAGACTTCAGCAGCCATCCATTTGGCCTATCTAAAAAGTAGCATTATTTTATTTACAACTATTTAAATATGTGCATGTACATATAAATAAATACATACATCTGCACATGGTTTTTAAATATAAAAGTTTGTACATGTACAATAGTAAAAAAATATGTACAGAAATAAAAGTTGTTGTAGTGGCGGCAGAAATGCTGTCGTGCATACGTAGGTAGCTTAGACGAAAGAAAATTTTTTGAGCGTATACCATCTACGCTGCATACCTTTGGAAATGGTACATTTGTCGGTATGCCTACTTTCAGATGCTCTAAAATTTGTGGTGCGGAAAAATTTTAGAATAGTGTCTCGAATTCGTAGTTAAAATGGGTATATTTTAGAATAGCATCCCCCCGAATTCAACGTTGAAATGGGTATGTGGGGATAGAGGAGGCCATCCAGATCAAGAAAATATATATAGGCTGTGATTTAGAATAGCATCCCCCGATTTCGGGGTTAAAATGGGTATTTACAGATAGAGGAGGTCCTCCATATCAAGAATATATACATACATATATATGTTTATATATATAGTTGCCGCTGACTTATGGTTTTTGAGATATTTGCATTTAAAGATCAAAAAATCAACTATTTAAAATGTGTGTTTCTCCGATTCATAATGCATTTACACTTATATTTTTAACTTTTATATCCACTAACACTTCACTAATTCGTTTCGAATCATTTATATTATAATAAATAGCGAAAAAATAACTTTAGTTCCATATCAAACTCTAGTTAAAATCCATTTATTCATAAAATAAGAAAATGAATGTAAACAAGCTAAAAATTGGTGTTACCATATAATAAAAATAAGAAAAAAGAAAGATTATGACGTCATAACTAAATTCATTATCGTGTGATAAGTAATGTAAAATCTTTCAGAATTCTCGTTATCTTGATAAATCCCGGTGTTGGATCGGCCAGGGTTATTTTTTTTTAAGCGCGGCCAAAGTCGGCTAACGCAAAAGGGAGTTCAACGCAAAATAACTGAGCACACCCAGGTGTTGGTCCGACCGAGGGTTATTTCTTTGAAGCACGGCCGAAGACCGCCAATGCAGAAAGTAATTAGGCACGATTCCGATTACTTTGGCGGAGGGGTAAAAAAACCGAATTTTAAATGGGGTATGTACGGATAGGGGAGCTTCTCCAGAGGAGGAATATCCAAAAATAATGTAAAAATTACTAATATTTCTTAAAATATTCACGATTAAAATTTCAAAAATTTGCACTAAGAAAACATGTTATTTCTCTATGTTTCACAAAATTTTTTCACATTTTTTACTTTGTATATTTAAATACACACTCTAAGCTTTGAAATAAGCTTACATTTTACTTTTATTTTGCTATATTTTACCTAAATTTATTAATTTAAAAATCACTTGGCACACTCATCGTTGAAAAGGTTATATTGCTTACAATTACGAGGAAAACGAGCCTTGCCACAGTAAATATGTAGAATTTTTAACAATTTTTCTTCGTTTGTTTTATCACGTATGTTACATATATTACATATGTATATGTGTAATACGTAATTTATGGGACTGAAGTACTTTCGCGAAGTACTCATTTCTGCGTTGGCGGCCTTCGGCCGCGCTCAAAAAAAATAACCCTGGCCGAGCGAATACCCGGGGTGACTAAAGTACTATCGCGTACTACTCCTTTCTGCGTTGGCGGCCTTCGGCCGCGCTCTAAAAAAATAACCCTAGCCGAGCGAATACCCGGGGTGACTGAAGTAATATCGCGTAGTACTCCTTTCTGCGTTGGCGGGCTTCGGCCGCGCTCTAAAAAAATAACCCTAGCCGAGCGAATGCCCGGGGTGACTGAAGAACTTTCGCGTAGTACTCCTTTCTGCGTTAAAAATAAAAAAATATATTGACGTTTTGTTATAAAGTGGTGAAAGTGGTTATATTCTTTGGTTATTATGCACTCATATTCAAACAAAATTTAAGTTTTCGTTATAAAATTTATAAATTTTGATGATTATTTCTGTCAGCGATTTCCATTTATGTATTTTTTATGATACATTGGTTTGTATATTAGGTGACGATATATATATATGTATATATTATATTTAAAATATGAGTTTGAGTGCATGATAACCGTAAAATATAACCACTTTATATCCAATGTTCAAACTAAATTTAAGTTTTCGTTATAAAATTTATACATTTTGGTTATTATGTCTGTCAGCGATTTCAGTTTATTTTTTATGATACATTGGTTTGTATTTTAGGTGACGATATATATATTATTATATTTAAAACATGAGTTTTGGATATAAAGTGGTTATATTTTACGGTTATCATGCACTCATATTGAAACAAAATTTGAGTTTTCGTACTGTACTGTAACCTTACACTTTATTACGTAACATTATTATATAATATTACTTATACATATGTATGTATATATAATATTGTTATATAATATTACTAATATATGTATATAATATTACTTATTTGCTTAATAAATTTAAGAAAGAAAATATCCATATGCATGAATAGAGGAATTTTTGCGAAAAAGAGGAATTTCAGCGAATTGCCTTGTCATCATATGGCAGCGCTCCATTTTTTAAAATGTAATTTTTAAACTGAAGATTTTTTAAATAAAAAACCTGCTAAAAGTGTAAAATGTGGATTTATTTAAAAGATAATAGTGTAATTTAATTAATTTGAAGAGAAAAATGTGAATAAAGTGAGTTTAACGTGGTGAAATAGCTTCTTGAAATGTTCGAATTTTGCGAATTTTTGAACTTTAAGGTCGAATATCTCGTAAACTAAGCGTTTGCGGTACCTATAACCCTATATATTTTTTAATCAGGAGGACTTCCTCTTTCCAACGGTATCTTCAAATCGCGGCGCCAAAGAAATCTTAATTGTGCCAGTAATTATATACGGAAAACTAATGTGTTATATATTTCCTGTCATTGGGGTATTATTTGTTTTCTTTATTTCTAATGGTTCTTCTATAAAATATGAACATAAGGTGGCACTGATTATTAGTTAGAATGCAACACTTTTGTTATTGTGTGAACAAAAATAATTGAACAAAAGTTAAATGTTGAATAAAAGTTATTTTTGCATTATTTAATATAAAATAAAAGGTTAGAAACGAATTAGTGAAGTGTTAATGGATACAAAAGTTAAAAATATAACTATAAAATTCATTATAAATGGGAGAAACACGCATTTTAAATTGCTGAATTTTTGAACTTTAAATGCAAATATCTCAAAAACCATAAGTCAGGCGCAACTATATATATATTTTCTTAATCTGGAGAACCTCCTATATCCGTACATACCCATTTTAACCCCGAAATCGGGATATGTTATATGTATATGTATAGTTGCTGCTGACTTTTGGTTTTTTGTTATGTATTTGCATTTAAAGTTCAAAAATTCAACTATTTAAAATACGTGTTTTTCCGACTTATAATGAATTTTAAATTACACTTTAGTACTTTGTTTCTACACAATATTTAATTTAAGGGTTAGATTGGTTTGAAAATTAAAAAAAAAAAATCGATTTTTTTTGTCTTATTAAATAGTGCAATATGTTTAAAATATTCTCCCAAAATATTAAATCGATCCAAGTAAAATTCTTAGGGATAGACCCTTCGGAAGTTTCGCCCAGCAGGTCACGTCGGTGTTGCGCACCAATTTTAAATCCGTTCTTCTCATAACTCAATTCTTGAAGTCGGTGGGCACGATTTCTCGAAAGGTTATTAACCGATTTAGTTCGAATTGTGTACACATTTTAAGAATAACATTATCTAGTTATTGAACGTTGGATTTTCGTTTTTCTCATTACAACTTATTTTTTTAAACCAATAAAGGGCGAATAATTGATAAAAAAATGTAAGGAAATATGATTTTTTTGTTTTCCTTGATTTAAACACGAGACGGAACTACGGAACGGATTTTTTTGGTTATTTAATTTTAAATGAACCAATATCTAATAAGTAATGCTGTCCACCGCGATATCACTTTTTTGTGACACCCAGGGAGATGAGGTCTCAACGACTGAATTTCCAACATTTTTATATAAAAATTCCAGGAGACATTGTTCAAATATGTTCCTTTGACATGTCATACTCTATTTTTGAAATATATGATTGTTTATATTAAAAAAAAATCGTTAAAATACCTCTTTGAGTAGCAGATGCAAAATAGTGGATTTTGTAAATTCATAACGTAGCTTTCGTTGCATAAAAACACCGAAAATAGCGGCACGACTCCGATTACTATGGCGGTCGGGTAAAAAACACGAATTTCGGTATAAATGGGGTATGTGCACATAGGGGAGCTTCTCCAGTTGAGGATTATGCAATAATAATGTTGCTAATACTTAAATTTTTTAAAATATTCCTGATTAAAAATTCAAAAATTTGTATCAATAACACATATTATTTCACAATATTTCAATGAAATGTTTCACAATTTTCACTTTTTATGCTGAAATATTGGGTTGTCAAAAAAGTCTTGCGGTATTTTCGCTAGTTGGCGCTGAAAGCGCGTAGTTCTAGTTTTATTCGTCGCATCGGGACATGCTTTACCTTTTTGGAAAGCTCATTTCACGCGCTAACACGTGTTTGATTGATTGTCGTTTCTTTTAAGTCGTTCATGAGTTATAGCGTCGCAAACATGAAGCAAAATAAAGAGAAAATGCGGCATATTTTACAGTACAACTACGATAAAGACAAAAATGCATCTCAAGCCGCCAATAAAATTTGTGCAGTTTATGGACCCGATACAGTTTCCATTTCCTCCGCACAACGGTGGTTTCAACGTTTTCGTTCTGGTGTAGAGGTGGTCGAAGATGCGCCACGCTCCGGAAGGCCTGCCGTCGAAAATTGCGATAAAATCGCTGAATTGGTCGAAAGAGACCGGCATAGTAGCAGCCGTAGCATCGGTCAAGAGCTGGGCATGAGTCATCAAAAATTCATTTCAATTTCAATAAAAAAAAAAATCAATAAAAATACCGCAAGACTTTTTTGACAACCCAATATATACTCTAAACATTAAAATAAGATCACATTTCACTTTTATTTCGTTATTTTTTAGCTAAATTTATTAACTGAAAGATCATTTTGCACACTCATAGTTAAATAAACACCAAATATGAAGGAATTTTTAACAATAGCATATTTCTGTTTGTATTTTCGCGTGATTCTTTGTTCTTTATGAACTATAAAAAAAATCTTTCCAATAGTTTTAAAGCTATAATTGAATATATAAAGTGTTGGCTGCCTTCGACCGCGCTCTAAAACAATAACTTTTCTCGCGCCAATACCCGGGGTGACTGAAGCACTTTCGCGTAGTACTCCTTTCAGCGTTGTGGGCCTTCGGCCCCGCTCTATAAAAATAACCTTGCTCGGGCTAATACTCGGGGTGACTGAAGTACTTTTGAGTAGTAAAAAAAAAAATAAAAATAATCCTGATCAATCCAATACCCGCGGTAACCAAAATACTTTATTATTTTCTTACGTAATATTATCGTATAATATTACTTAGTTTCAATTCGCACGACAGCCGGTTCTACGCACGGGAATTGACTCGGTTTTGATCCGATCAAGGGCTGTTTTTTGGGCGTAAGCCCGTAAAAAAAAACTCAGTTTTTTATTAAATTTAAATAAAATATACATATGCATGGAAAGATTGTTTATACTAATTTTAAGTTGAAATATAATTTATCGACACAATTCTTTTTATTAGAACTAAGATTGCTAAATAAAGAAAGCGGAATTATAGCGAAAAAGAGAAATTTCAGCGATTTGCTGATATTTGCTTATTATCATATGGAAGAGCTCCATTTCCTCATAATTGTTAGCACAATAATGATGCTCACTACGAGTTTTTAACAGTACGACCAACTTACAGAAAAAAATTCCGATTCCAAAACGCGTGAAGTTTAAATTAAAAATTCACCTTTCAATCTGATCACAGTAGTATTTAACTTGAATTTTATGAGTATGACTTGACCGTTCCCACGACAGTCGGGTCTACATAACCGGAACGGACCCGGATTTTTATCCGGCCAAGGACTGTCAACTCGGCAGAATTCTGCCGCTACAACAACAACACTTTACTTTTATATCCAATTGCACTTAACTATTTCGCTTCTACGCATTTATTTCACATTAAATAGTTCATAAATTCTATTTATTCACGCAATAACGATAACATAGGGCTTGCATGAAAACAATGAAAATAAATTGGTATGTTTTCCATGTAGCGTAAATTAATAAAAAAACATAAAGCAAGTTATGATGAAGGACTAAGTTCGGGTGCAACCGAACATTTTATACTTTTGCAACTTGAAACAATCAAAGCAAGGGAAATACCTAAAGGGCAAAATCTCAACCAGAGGGCAGAGTATAAGAAACCATGATTTTCATGACCGACATATTCGGCATAAGGTTTGTTAGGTATACCCGTCCATTTTTTTCAAAATTTTTATCTTGCAGGTGCCTTTTGTTATTGTCATTCTATGTGCCAAATTACAGTGTTGTTGTTGTAGCGGCATAATCTGCCGATTTTACTGTCCTTTACGGGATAAAAATCCCAGCTACGTAGAATCGACTGTCGTGGAACTGTACAGCTATTAATCCGAATTTAGTTATGGTACTTTTTATGTTTTCGCTTAATGGCGGTTTATGGGTGTGGCAATGGTCCGATAAAGCCAACTACGGGCTCGTCCTTTTCTTTTTGCAAGAATCACGTCTAGTTTCATTGAGATATCTTCATTTTTACTCAAGCTACCGGTTGAACGGACGGACGGATTTCAATTGGTCTCGTCATCCTAATAATTTATATATACGTATGTAACCCTATATCTATCTCGTTTAGTTTTAGGTGATACATATAACCGTTAGGTGAAAAAACTGGTATACTCTGTAGTAACATGTTGCAAGAGTATAAAGACGTAAGGTTATCCAAAAAAAACCAATAGATAGATAGATTATTAATGAGGTAATGCACCACGACCTAGGCTTCCCAAAGTTCCAGCAGTTCCAGTTCCATCAGCCTGAATAGTTCCAGGAGTTTGCCCAGCGCTACTGAGGTGATGTGATCCCTGCTAATGTATATGGAACCCAGGGCCTTAAGCCTTCTTCTGCAGATTGCTGTACAATCCAGAATTAGGTGTGCTGGTGTTTCCTCTTCCTGGTCGGAAAACCGGCAGTTAGCACAGGAGACTATGCCCATGTTGGACAAGTGCTTCCTGAGCTTCCAGTGCTTGTGTAGATGGCGACGAGAAGGCGGAATTTGTTACGGGTGAGGTTAAATAGTTCTTTGAACTTGGAGAGGTCGTACCCCCCTAGAAGCAGCTTGGCATGACGCATACTAGCTGCCTGCTGCCAATGCCGTTCTCCCTCCATTCTCTCCTCCTTGCGGAGCAGCTCCTTAAGAATGTGGGGTCCTACCGCTATGCATGGTTCTTGTCCAATCATCTTGGACGCTGCCGCAGAGCGGGCCAGTTCGTCGGCCCTCTCATTTCCTTCTATTCCTTTGGCCCTGGAACCCAGATTAGGTGCAGTCGGTTGCACAAGGATAGGCGGTTTAGCCTTTCTATGCATTCCTCTACTAAAAGCGAGTTGGTCTCATATGCTGATATCGCTTTTAGTGCCGCTTGTCTATCGGTGAGAATGGCTATGCGCTGGTTGCGATAGTTGCGGCGGAGGTTGACTTCTGCGCACTGACATATGGCAAAAACTTCGCCCTGAAAGATACTTGGGAAGCATCCCATTGGTATGGACAGCTTAGTACGCGGTCCCGCAATACCTGCCCCAAAACCTTCCGGTGTTTTTGAGCCGTCAGTGTACCACTGGATGGTATTGTCTTCCAGTAGCATTTCCTGCGTGGAATCCCTCCACTCCGTCTTGCTGCCTAGATTAACTCTGAAGTTCTTTTTGAAATTTATCCTCTTCGTGGTGCCGTCCTTTGGGAGGAGGGCTAGCGGTGTGCTTTCTGCTAGTGCCTCGATCTGTCGAGATGTTTTATCACCTGATGCAGCGGTGTGACATCCAGTATGACTTCCAGTGCCACCGTGGGGCATGTGCGCATTGCCCCCGAAGCTCAGACACAGGCACGCCTTTGCAGCTTTGATAGTTTACGGACCACTGAAGACTGCGCTGCCTTGGCAGCCCAGGCAACCACTCCATAGGTGACGATAGGCCTTACAATCATGATACCGGGCTTGCATCCCCAGGATTTGCCGGCCAGGCGTCTGCATATCATAAGTGCTGGGCTGACATCGTTAAGTCCAAATGCCTACTCCACAGTAGGTATGAGTCTAAAGTGCGGCCAAGGAATTTAACCTCCTTCGACATCTCCACCTCCATGACTCCAATTGTTAGGGACCTCAAGCCTGGAAGTGATCTCCGCTTAGTAAAAGGGATCACGGTGGTTTTTGCCATGGGTTCATGTTTAACCCTGTTGCACCATCCCTTCGCTAGGTTTAAGCCGCTTTGAACAATGTCGTCCGCGTACCCTTGACAGCGGATTCCATTGCTGGTGAGCAGCTCAAGGAGCTCATCTACTACCAGGCTCCATAGCAGAGGGGATAGTACTCCACCCTGTGGGCAGCCCCTTGTGGTGCCAAGACGAATTTTGTTTTCCCCCCACCGTTGTTTCCGCTATCCTGGTGCGCAGTAGGGCTCCTATCCATCTGCATATTGGAGTGGTGACGTTTCTTCTCTCAAGTGCCTTGATCACGCTAGTGTGAGACGCGTTATCAAATGCCCGGTCAATCCCTAGAAAGGCGCAAATCGCTACCTCGCCGTTATCCAGCGAATCCTGCAACTCAGACGTGAGTTTGGTACAGAGCAGTGTTAGTGGATCTACCCGCCCTGTACGCGTGCTGTCTGGCATGTGGTTATCTATTACTTTCTACATCACCCTTAGCATGAAGGGTGTGAGACTTCTAGGCCGGAATGATTTGGCTAACGAATAGTCTCTCCTACCTACCTTGGGGATGAATATTACTTTTGCGATTCTCCATGGCTCTGAGATATACGACATCGCCAGCATCAACCCTAGCAGGTGTGGCAGGAGAATATCCATACCTTGCTGCTCTTTTGACTGCGAGATCAATCCGATCATGTCGTCATTACTCAAGGTAATGCCCAGTACTTCCCTACGAACACTAGTTACGAATGAGGGTTCACAGCCCACATTTTCGATGCTCACGAAATCTGAACCTTCCCTGTCCTTCACTTGTACCGCCAGCAGATCTTGCGTTAGAAACTCTGAAATGCAAAAGAAGTCTATATCGGTTTTAACGACTACACAAGCACGGGGTCTCGTGCTAGAGAGGCCTCTTACCTCTTCTTTGTCACCCATGGTTCTTGGATTAAGAGGATGCCCAGGTTATCCGAGATGAACCTCTTCACGATGACAGTCGAGAATGCTGATGCGTGC
>NW_026089624.1:18028718-18178880 GCF_024586455.1 Bactrocera neohumeralis
CTCCATAGGTGACGATAGGCCTTACAATCATGATACCGGGCTTGCATCCCAGGATTTGCCGGCCAGGCGTCTGCATATCATAAGTGCTGGGCTGACATCGTTAAGTCCAAATGCCTACTCCACAGTAGGTATGAGTCTAAAGTGCGGCCAAGGAATTTAACCTCCTTCGACATCTCCACCTCCATGACTCCAATTGTTAGGGACCTCAAGCCTGGAAGTGATCTCCGCTTAGTAAAAGGGATCACGGTAGTTTTTGCTGGGTTCATGTTTAACCCTGTTGCACCATCCCTTCGCTAGGTTTAAGCCGCTTTGAACAATGTCGTCCGCGTACCCTTGACAGCGGATTCCATTGCTGGCGAGCAGCTCAAGAAGCTCGTCTACTACCAGACTCCATAGCAGAGGGGAAAGTACTCCACCCTGTGGGCAGCCCCTTGTGGTGCCAAGACGAATTTTGTTTTCCCCCCACCGTTGTTTCCGCTATCCTGGTGCGCAGTAGGGCTCCTATCCATCTGCATATTGGAGTGGTGACGTTTCTTCTCTCAAGTGCCTTGATCACGCTAGTGTGAGACGCGTTATCAAATGCCCGGTCAATCCCTAGAAAGGCGCAAATCGCTACCTCGCCGTTATCCAGCGAATCCTGCAACTCAGACGTGAGTTTGGTACAGAGCAGTGTTAGTGGATCTACCCGCCCTGTACGCGTGCTGTCTGGCATGTGGTTATCTATTACTTTCTACATCCCCCTTAGCATGAAGGGTGTGAGACTTCTAGGCCGGAATGATTTGGCTAACGAATAGTCTCTCCTACCTACCTTGGGGATGAATATTACTTTTGCGATTCTCCATGGCTCTGAGATATACGACATCGCCAGCATCAACCCTAGCAGGTGTGGCAGGAGAATATCCATACCTTGCTGCTCTTTTGACTGCGAGATCAATCCGATCATGTCGTCATTACTCAAGGTAATGCCCAGTACTTCCCTACGAACACTAGTTACGAATGAGGGTTCACAGCCCACATTTTCGATGCTCACGAAATCTGAACCTTCCCTGTCCTTCACTTGTACCGCCAGCAGATCTTGCGTTAGAAACTCTGAAATGCAAAAGAAGTCTATATCGGTTTTAACGACTACACAAGCACGGGGTCTCGTGCTAGAGAGGCCTCTTACCTCTTCTTTGTCACCCATGGTTCTTGGATTAAGAGGATGCCCAGGTTATCCGAGATGAACCTCTTCACGATGACAGTCGAGAATGCTGATGCGTGATGCAGGCTCACCTGGGTAACTTCTATGCCGGCGCTGGAGCTTACAGTATCGGCTCGATGAGAGACAGGTCCTCGTCCCCACCATCTTCATCAACCTGCATTTCCAGCCCTTCCAGAAGCTTTTGGGTGGATGGCAGCGTGCCTTCCTGCTCGTTGGGGAGCTCATTGCTTCTACTTTCATCAGCGGCAGTGGTTACAACCTGCTCAGCCGAAATGATGTCGTTGGGGGACTCGTGTCGCTCTCCCGCAACCACAGCGGCAGTCGCATCCTGCACTGCTGAGCTGGCTGCGGATAGAGTCGGTACTACGGTCATCCCCGTCGTAGGCTCCTTGCTCGCCGTTGGCGTTGCCTTGGGCCTCATCACTACTTTATTGAAACGGAAGTTCAGCCGGAATCCCTTCTGTCTTATGTATTTGTAGGATTCGTCATCTACTGTGATGTTGAGGTTCCACCCTGACCCCTCAACACTGCTCGCTACGACTTTCCACGCCGAGATACTTAAGCCGAGGTTTTGGTTCTTTACTAAACCAAGCGCGAAGTCGTAGGTCTTAGTCCGCACTTCGGGGAAAGAATACCGTCATGTTGTGCAATTGTGGTATTTCTTCACCTCTTTTTACACATAGGACCGGACCCTTCGAATCCTCTAGCCTTGGCGTAATTTCCGTTAACCAGGTGGCCGACTCCTCATCCTGGCAGCCGACCAGGGAGGTATGCTCCCTTAAAGTAGATGCCATTAAAGGAGCCGGTGTATCCATCGCCCATGAATAAGGCATTTACCAGGCAGTCTTGAAGAGCCGTCTGCTCTTCAGACCACAGGGCCTCCGCCGGGTAGTTACGGGGCACCATCGCCATCCGGATGCTTCTCACGGCCTCCGAGTATTTACGGCTTACGGTTCCCGCTGGCGGCGGGTTAGTGTTGGAGCGTTTCCCTACTAGCTTCCTGTGGTTTGTCTGCCCTGATTCTCTTCGACCTTGGTGTCTCCTGAGGAGTTATTTGGCCGCTTTTCCTCTTTTCTAACCGACTGGGTGCCTCCTGAGGTGCCGGCCTTACGTTGATCCGTCCCTCTGACGAAGCTGCGTTGGCCCGGCGACGCCTCCGATTCCTGCGTCTTGTTGCAGACGATGCGTTGCCCCTGCGCGCCGTGCATTGTTAGGAGAAGGGTTACTAGCCTTGCTCCTACTCAGAGCCCGCTTCTCAGCTGTCTCCGGTGTCATGCCGTCTTGTAGAAATCTTAAGTACCACTTGAGAGTGGCACCAATCATGCCCGCTCTGCGTGGGTCATCGTGACCTCCTGGGCGTCCTGCTTCCGGGGTTCGTAGGATGTTCCCTCGTTGTCTTCTTCTTTTCCGTTTGTCCCTCGATTCCACTTTTGTGGAACCACCCTCCTCTCCGCAGTCGATCCTGCTCGAGGGGGTTGTGGGGACTGAGTTCGCGCGACTTGTAGTGGTCGCGGTGGACACACTGCGATGAGTACCGCTGCAAGAGAGCACATCGTCGTCGTCGCGGGCGTGCTCCTTAAAGAGCGCACGTTCTTCCGGCGACAGAGCGTCCAGGAAGCTGAACTTTCGTCTAGCCCCTGGGCCGCTCTTGCTTGCGGTACTTGCGCTGTTGTTTTTGATGCTTTGATTGTCATTGTTGATGCTTTGATTGTCGTTGTTGTTGTTTGTTGTTGCTCATCTGTTTCATACAACCGTTCAGCCCACATTGTGGGCCTACCTGTCTATTATTTAGAAGGGGAATCTCCAAGGTCCGCCGCGCCAGAGCCCCTTGGTGTGGTAAGGCCACCGTTACTTCCCAAGGCGGCCCGGTGTTGGGAAGGCTCCGTTCGAATACAGCCGAATTTACCTCCTGGCTGCAAATCATCCAATGGGCACGGGAGTCGCATAACACCCTGGATTAGGAGGTGGTAGCTCTTGGTCGCCGCACAAATGCAGCTTCTGCCAACCCCAAGGAGAGATGCTATGCAGCATCACCCATGACGGTTGGAAGATGCCGTACTGTGTTGCAGTTTAAGCCCATGCACCGCTACAAGGTACCTACCAATCGCAGAGGTTAATATAATTGTTACGCAAAGCCTCTTCGAATTTCCCGGACAAACAAAAAGGAGTTCTATGAGAGAGAAGAGGGAGAGGCGAAGGCACCTCGTTATTGGCCCGATAAGAGTGACTGCACTGGATATAGTGAAACGCATACGGAGAAGCTTCAGATGTATCAAACCTCTACACCAGGAAGCCTCTTGATGTTTCCTGTCCAACACTTATGTATATAGTGTGAATACATACTTCTGGTCAAGGCACTCAATTTACTCCTCTCCATGCAGTTTCCGCTGCAGCTTTCAGCACTTCAGCTTTCAGCTAAATTTTTTTTGTTTGAATCTAGCCGATATTAATTGAAAGTACGCAGATTTTTTCCATAATAATATACGTCTTCTAACAATCGATTTGCTTCGATTTTCAAAACAAAAAAAGTATTTAAAGTTTGCAATCAAACCTATGATGTGCATATGCAGCCAGCGTCAAAAATTAGCATGCATGTGAGGTTCACGCATAAGCCGATTAATTTTTTTTAAAAGTGAATTATTATTATAATATTATTCTTTAACCAAAGCGCTCAGAATGGTTCGTGGAAAAGAGCTTCCAATAGATCTAAGAAATTTGGTGGTACCATGTCGTAAAATTGGAAAGTCTTCAGGTGAAATATGCAAACTGTCCACAAAAAGACGTTGAACTCTCCAATAAATTGTAAACAATTATGAATTGCGAGGTGATACAGAAACTGTTAAACTTTCTGGTTGCTCCCGATCACCGGAAATCTAGTTTTTGTTGAGTCTACGATGAATATCAGTAATTATCTTTAAATAATGAAAAACAACTTAAAGCAAAGTGTCCAAAAATTGGCTCTAACTTTGCGTTGGGTCTTTTAGCATGAAATAAAACAGTTTAATTCACCTTCCTAATCATTGGACCTCAATCCTATTGAGAACTTGTGGGATGTTATACACAGGAACATTAGAAAAAGACCCACACTCAAAAAATTATTTACGGAATGCCTTGACTGAAGAATGGGCGAAATTGTCAAGTGAGGTTACTCAAAATTTGGTTAACACCATGCAGAGGTGTATGGAATCCGTTATAAAACCTAATGGGGCCCCACAAACTAATAGTTTAATTTTTTGATTAACGTAACTTAAAAAATGCTTTTGTACCGCTTGTATACTAACTTTTGATGACTTTTTCCCGTACTTTCTTCTAAGTTGAAAACTTTTTAAATTAGTAAGTTTTCTTACCCGCATTTTTCATTGCATATACTCGTTCTAATTTCGCACCTATGTTGTGCATATGTATGGTATATGCTCAGACAAGAAATTGCAAAGCAGATATTATAGTAAAAACAAGAAAAAACGTTAACTTCGGTTGCACCGAAGATAAATACCCTTCACAGGTGCATTTCTGTTAGTAACTATGTGTTCAGTTTGTATGGAAGCTATATGTTATAGTAATCCGTTCTAAACAAGTTTTTTAGAGATTACATTGTTGCCTTAAAAAATAACATTTATCAAATTTCGTCAATATATTTTGTCAAATGTGAAAGTGGTCCATACAAGAACTTTATTCAGATCGTTCAGTTTGTATGGCAGCTATATGCTATAGTTAACCGATCTGAACAATTGCTTCGGAGATTACATTGTTACTTTAGAAAATAACATATATCAAATTTTGTGAATATATCTTGTCAAATGTGAAAGTTTTTCATACAAGAACTTGATTCCGATCGTTCAGTTTATATGGCAGCTATATGCTATAGTTAACCGATCTGAACAATTTCTTCAAATATTACTCTTTTGCATTAGAAAATAACATATACCAAATTTCGTGAATATATCTTGTCAAATGTGAAAGTTTTCCATACAAGCATTTGATTCCTATTGTTCAGTTTGTATGGCAGCTATGTTTTATATTGGTCCGATATCGGCCGTTCCGACAAATGAGCAGCTTCTTGAGAAGAAAATGACGTTTGCAAAATTTCAAAACGATATCTTAAAAACTGAGACTAGTTCGTATATATACAGACAGACGGACAGACAGACAGACGGACATGGCTAAATCGACTCAGCTCGACTCACTGATCATTTATATAAGTATATACTTTATAGGGTCTCCGACGATTCCTTCTGGGTGTTACAAACTTCGTGACAAACTTAATATACCCTGTTCAAGGTATAATAATACTTTCTTCTAATAATTTCTTCTAAAATTTTTTACATTAGTAAGTTTTCTTACCCGCATTTTTCATTGAATATACTCGTTCTAATTTCGCACCTATGTTGTGCATATGTATGGTATATGCTCAGACAAGAAATTGCAAAGCAGATATGATAGTAAAAATTAATATTGAATCGAAAATGAAGCTATAATATAATATAAATTACACTCAGTCCTTTTTTTACGCGATCTCTTTTTACGCTATTTCACTTTAACGCGGTTATTTTTGCAGCGCAAATTCCTTTTTTTACGCGAATTTTTCACTTTAACGCGATTGCTTTTTTTCGTTTTTTGCTTGTTTACATATTTTTAAGCGTAATAATTTTTGAATATGTCGGCGCACCCTAATAGTGTGTGGATATTGGTATGCGTGTGTGAGTGTATGGGTATACAGTTTCGGGTATTTCGTTAAAAGACTAAAGGCCTAACTATGTATAATAAGGTCTTAAGCTTGCAGCAGAATTGGAAAATTATTTTGTAGCAAATGATACTGATGCCGAACGTGCACGAATTTTTCAAAAAGAATTGAGTCTCTGCATGTTAAGATATAAAAAACTACATCGGAATTTATTGGGTCCAAAAAGAAGCATTCAAACAAAGTTAACTGAATTTATGGTGAAAACTCAGTCGGAGATGCTTAGTCAATCAGAACATCAATCCATAGTTCTTACTATTGATTCTGGTACAAATTCTAGTGATATCAGTGCCGGCCATCAAAATAAGCGGCTAAGAATAATTTCCACTACGGATAATGACAGTGATTAAACAGCATTCAACGGTGTTTTCAATAAATCTACCTATTTTCTATTTTGTTCTCTTTTATATATGGTTTTTGTTTTGTATTTTTTATTTTGTTATGTATGAATAAATCATAAGTCTGAAATTTGAAACTTATTGTATTGTTTTTGAATATTTTTTTGCGCGTATATTTTGTTATACGCGATATTTTTTATATTCGGAACCAATTCGTCAGTTAATATTGGAAAACTAACCATTTTTACGCGATTTTTTTTACGCGATTAGTGGCAGAACCAATAATCGCGTAAAAAAAGGACTGAGTGTATATGAATCTAAGGCTGACGATTCTAGAACGTTCTGCTTAGCGTGCTACAGATGTCATAACTACTATATAACTATGAATATGAAGATGTACATATAGTTTTATACGGCATGTCCGTTCGAAATCTTACACAGGCCGAAACACCTACGACTTTCCTCGCTTTACTCGACAATTCATACTTTAGGAACGGAGCGGAGAAAGCAGAGGTTAAGTTTGTGTTATTGTTGTTCCAACGGATACCTAGTCCCCGGTGACTGCAGGGGTGATTTCTGCGACAGCATTCCAGCAGGAACTGCCTGGAGAGGAGACATTATGCTTCTTAATTGGGAGCATACGTGCCTTACTATGTACATAGGTGTTCTGACAAGTTTTGAAACTTCTTCATCTGCGTTCCACTGCATCCAGGCCACCATATTGGTGCGGCGTAGTTAGGGACCGGCCGGTCGATTGCCTTGTAAGTTGCCAACAACGTTTCTTTGTTCTTTCCCCATGTGCTGCCGGCTAGCGACTTAAGGATTGTGTTGCGGTTCTGTACTTTGGCGATAATCGCGGTCATATGAGGAGTGATATCATTGACTATCAAAAGTTACACCTAAAATCTTGGGATTATTGACAGTCGGAACCTTGATGTCACCAACTGATATATTAAGGTCAAGTCTCTACTCTTTCGTCTAGTTTGTGAATATGGTAGCTGTGGATTTGGTGGAGGAGAATGTTAAGTTCTGTGCAGAAATGAAATGAGAAAGGTCGGAGAGATAGCCTTTGAACACATGCCATCGATTCCATTGCCCGACGTCAATATCATTCAATCATCAGCGTACGAGGTTGTGGAAACCCCCTCTGGTGGCTTTGGTAGTTTTGAGATATAGAAGTTAAACAATAGCGGGGAGAGGACAGAACCCCTTGTTTAATTCTTTTCAGTTTCCAGTTTTGACCTCGAAATTATACCGATGATTCATGACCGCTCAAGTAGTTCATTGACTGTGTCAAAGGCTTTTGATAAATCCAACGCTACGAGGGTCGTTCTCTTACAGGGTGAGTTCTGGTTAATGCCACGAACTATCTGGCCGTTTATGACGAAGTGCTGTGATGAGACTGTGCCCTTTTCGGAATCCATGCTGGTGATTTGGTAGGCTCAGGTGGTGAGTGAAGGTCGGGAGTAGCAAGACCTCAGGTGTCTTCACTGCTGGGAAGAGGAGAGTTGTCCGACGAAGGACTTTCTTTTGTTGGCGGGTTTTCCAGGTTTCAGTAGTGGGACCGTTTCTCCCGACTTTCCACACAGCGGGTATTTGAAGAGTGGTCAGCGACAGGTTGAGAGCCTTGGTGAGGTAGCTTACTCCCATCGAGGGGGAGTTGATTGCATCAGTACGGCCAATGGATTTAAATGATTTAGCCTTAAAGTGGGCATACACGACACACATGTGCGTGTGCGCATGCGGTTTACTCGTGTTTGGGCTTGTGCGCGTACCGATCCATGTTCGCGAAAATGTTTGATTTTTTACGATCGGTGTGCGCACATGTGTGTCGTGTATGGCGTTGTGTGCGCACAAAGTTCATTTCTCTCGTGTCGCCGAACAGTGAAGATCGCGGACGAACATTGGCAAGTGTTAAGTTAAGTGTTGGTTTTTTTGGGAGGGAAAAAAAATAATTAATTCAAGCGAAATTTCTGGGCTTTATAGTTATATATTTAAACATCTTTCACAAATTTTTTGGATACGAAATCTTTGATATTCTGCCTTTGGGAAGCAATTGCCCGATGTATTTTTTTTTCATAGTAGGAGGAAGCATCGAAAGTGCGGGACTTTAATCCGCTAAACCTAACCTACTCCCAACTCAAGACTCTCCCACGGAACCACCAGATAAGGTATTACTTCATAGGAGTACAAGACATTTTACGTCTCCTCTATAGCACAGACGGACTGACGCCTATTCTGCTGTATCTGTCTAAATATTGTTATGATGGAAGTTGCCGCTTCGCGAACAGCTTTCCACTTCTCAGAGGACTGACACATACATAAGTGCAGTCAAACTTTCCACCTTTAAACTACCACCTAGTGCTGTTTCTAACTTTTCCTTTATGTTTAGAAACCGAGGACAATGAAAGAACACGTGCTCAGAGTTTTCTATTGACTCCGTACACATCAAACAATACGGACTGACGTCGTTTTGAAATTTATATAGATAGTTTCTGAAGCACCCATGCCCACTTAATATTTGGGTCAGGTGGAAATCCAGGTCCCCATGTTTTCTACTTATCCACGTATGGATGTCAAGTATAAGTCTGTGGGTCCACCGTCCTTTAGTTTAGGTTTGCCACCGTTGCTGCCACATATTTAAGCTCTTCTTTCTCTCTTCTCTCTTTTGGATTTCTGTAATTGGCGCTGATAGCTCATATAATCTCGCGAGCTCGTCACCCTGGATGTCTATGGACGGCATACCAGCTAGTACTTCAGATGCTTCGCTGGAAATAGTTCGGAAAGCACTTGTTACTCTTATTGCTGTGAGTCTGTGCACCGCATTTACTGGTTTGGCATACGCTTTTATGTTTAGCGCCTGTAGCAATACTAGAGCTGCATATAGTATAACTGGGCTCATAGCTTTTGCGATTAGAAGTCGGCGGCTGGAGCGCACACAGCCTCTATTTGCCATCATTCTTGATAACGCGTTATAAATCCTATTTGCTTTATTTGCTATGTTTGCCAAGTGCTGCTTGAATTTCAGTTTGGAGTCCAATATTACCCCTAAATACTTCAACTGTGGTTGTAAGTAATCATACACTCTCCTATAGTGAGAGTTATTTTTTTTCTCAATTTTCCTGGTGCTTATGAGCAGTACCTCTGTTTTGTGCTCAGCCAGTTCCAAACTCTTGGAAGAAAACCATTGGCATAGACCATTTATGCATTCATTACATTTATTTTGTAGGTCTTCAAGTTGTTTACCTACTGCTACCACTATAAGGTCGTCCGCGTATGCGATTAGCTTAACGTCTTTAGGCTGTGGAATTCTTAGCACCCCATCATAAACTAGATTCCATAAGAGAGGGCCTAAAACAGATCCTTGTGGTACTCCGCTTGTAATAGGGTAGCTCTTGAAGCCTTCGGTGGTGTCGTAGATCCGCCTTCTATTTTAACTCATAATGATATTTATGAGGTACTGAGGGGCGCGTATTCCATATAAGGCTTCGAATATATTTTCCCCATTTAGAAGAGTTGAATGCATTCTTCACATCCAGGGTGATCAGCGCACAATATTTTTTTGTACCACCTTTCCATCTTTTGCCACTTGCTGCTCTTTTCGCCGTGTCGACAACTTCTTTCAGTGCATTGATAGTAGACCTCTGTTTTCTGAAGCCGTATTGTCTTTCTGATAGTCCGCCGGCCTCCTGGATTGCAATCTCCAAGCGGTTTCTTATTATGCTTTCGTACACTTAGCCCATTGTGTCGAGCATACACAGAGGTCGATACAAAGAAGGTTCATCTGGTGTTTTTTTTTGGTTTTGGGATTAAAACCAGGCGCTGGATTTTCCAGGGATCGGGGAACATCCCTTCTTTTATTCATGCGTTGTACATTTTTGCGAAAAGAGTAGGCTTTGAGATTATGGCTACCTTTAGAGCTCTGTTTGGTATGCCATCGATACCAGGCGCTTTGTTGTTTTTGATTCTTTTGGCTATGGCCAATAGTTCTTCCGTAACCAGTGAGGGTGATTCAGCAGCTTCGTTTCGTCACACAGCGCTAGTAATCCGGGCGTGCGTCGGAAATAATGCCTCGACGACTTTCTTCATAAACGGAGCGCATTTGGGTTGCTGCAGCTTATTTTGGAATTTGGACGTACAGATTTTATAAGCAGTCCCCCAAGGGGTCTACGTTCGCTTCTTCACAGATCTTTTCAAAACGGTTTCTTTTCTGCGGGATATAGCTGACTTTAGAAGCTTCTTGTGACTTTTTTGAGACGGTTTTCGTTTTCGCCACTTTGATTGCGTTGCAGGCGACGTCGGGCTGAGTGACAGAGCTTTCTCAGCGTGGCAATTTCTTCATTCCACCAGTATACAGGTCTTCGCTTATTGTGACATTTTGTCCTTCGCATTGTAGCGTCGCATGCTGCTATCAGTTCCTTTTGCAATGCGGTTACTAAGTGGACGCCGCCTTCACCTGGTGCTATTGCTGCACTCCATACTGTCTCAAAAATGTCAGTGTGAAAATCCGTTTGCTTCCAGCTTCGTTTATGTGTAGTGTTACTGCGTGGGGGTTCCTGGTCCCCAGAGAATAAGACTTCTGCGATGATTGCCATATGGTCACTATTTGTGAATATGTCTGACACCTGCCACTTAATGTGTCTGCTTAGTGCGTCATTTGCAAACATCAGGTCTATTACAGAGCCTTTATTTCCTTTTTGGTAAGTATTTTTTGTGCCACTGTTCATTATTGTGAGGTTGGTTTGGCTCAGGAATTCCAAAACTAGGCGCCCACGATGGTTTGAACTTCTGACAGCTTCAGCTGAAATATTCTCTTTTTTCCATTGTCTTAAGCAACTCCACGTATTTGGGGCAAGTCGTACTTAGAACCGAATGTTCTCCTTTGCAGAGCATGCAACTCGATGTGTTAGTGCATACTTTTGCAACATGTCCCGCGCTTCAACAACAAGAGGACCCGTCGATAACACTGCAACATTTACGCGCCATGTGCCCTGGATGGAAACATCTGTAACAGCGGGAAACAGGCGAGTACTCCCGGAGGCGACAGATCGACCACCCGATCTTTACTTTGCCTATTTTAAGGGCTGTCTTAAAGTGCCCATACACGAGCACACAAGTGCGTTCGATCGGTATGTGTGCGCTTGCGGTTTATCGTGTATGGGCTTGTTCGCGTACCGATCCATGTTCGCGAAAATGTTTGATTTTTTACGATCGGTGCGCGAACATGTTTATCGTGTATGGCGTTGTTGGCGCACAAAATCTCATTTCTCTCGTGTCGCCGGACAGTGAAGATCGCGGACAATAGCAAGTGTTAAGGGGAGAGCCTGCTTTCGAGGCTTCAAAAAATCGATTTCTTTGAGGATTTTTTTTGGGATGGAAAGAAATAATTGATTCAAGCGAAATTTCTAGGCTTTATAGTTATATATTTGAACATCTTTCACAAATTTTTTGGATACGAAATCTTTGATATTCTGCCTTTGGGAAGCAATTACCCGATGCATCTCGCATGTACATTTTTCGGATGGCGGGCAGGATGCAGGTCGCAATTTCTATCGGAAACAAAAAATTCAAAGAGTTCATATTTCTTACTAATTTATCTTCTAGTTAAACTAAAAAATTCCAAACAAAAGTATAAAATTTAAAATTTTATTCAAAATTGAATAAATAGTGGCTTTTGATCAAAAGAATTTTACTTTATGCTGTTTAAAAATATGTTAAAACTTGACTTTTCTTAATATTTTTTTTTAGTTTAAATATAAGACAATTTTATGCCAATAAACTTTGCCCTAATTCCATACGACGTTTAGTTTTTTTTCTATCCTGCCCGCCAATTAAGAATAATCGTAAAAATGAAAAACCGAGAAATCACGCTTCAAAGTTTTCGCTTTTTGCCTAAGCGCTCATATATATACATACATAGTGTAAGAAAAATAAAAGTTGGAATAACTTATTAACGAAATTTCATGAAATAGATAAAAATGCTACATTAGAAATAAATTCCAAGAAATGTTCCGCTTGCCTGTCGCACACGTTAACTCTGTGAAGAACGGACGCAAAATGGATTTGTGTGTCGTGTATGGGCAAACGAATTCACACCGATCGAACGCACTTGTGTGCTTGTGTATGGGCACTATTAGCGTCTTGAACTCGCAAGCATATAAGGGCTATTTGAGTGCCGCTTCTTGTCTTCTGCATATTTTTGATATTTGCTGGCCCTATATTCTGAAGACCGCACTCCTTTTGTAACGCGACGCAGATTTCTTCGGGGGTGGTTATCTCGTCCAGGTCCTTGCACATTATCGTGGCGTTGTGCGGTTTTGGCTGTATTACAGCCATTTCTCCAATCACTCCCTCTAGAGCGCTCTCGAACGAGTCGGCTCTCTTGTCTGTTTGGTGTTTTAATTCTAGCAGGAGATCTCCTTTGAGCGTTTTCCTAATGTGCCTTACATTTGTGCCCAGTTCCTCAAGGCCACTATCACACTTAATTTTCTTGAGAATGTCCGCATATGATCCTCCGTCCTTTTTGGTTATAATAATAGCGTCCGGTTTCGTACGAATTCTTTTTTCAACCGGCTTTCTCTTTTTTACCACGTCCACCCATATCTCGAATGCGGGCTTATCGACAGAACTGTCTTTCGGTACAATCTTAATAACCTCACTATATAACCCCTGCGCTTTATCGCTCGCGTTTCTAGGTTTTTTGGTTGGTGGTAAGTAACCTGTTAATTCTCGTATCCTCTTCGGCGTATGCTTTTCTCTGGGGATAGGAGATACTTGCGACACTTTCCCTACCATAGTTCTTTTCAGTGGATTCTCGCATGTGCATTTTTCGGACGGCGGGCAGGATGCAGGTCGCAATTTCTATCGAAAAGAAAAAATTTAAAGAGATTATTTTTTAATAATTTATCTTCTAGTTAAACTAAGAAAATTAAAAAAAAAGTGGTTTTTGACCAAAAAATGTTACTTTATGTTGTTTAAAAATATGTTCAAAGTTGACTTTTCTTAGTTTTTTTAGTTTAAATAGAAGATAATTTTATTCCAAAGATAATAAACTTTGCCCCAATTCCATACGACATTTAGTTTTTTCCTATCCTGCCCGTCAATTAAGAATAATCGTAAAAATGAAAAACCGAGAATTCGCTCTTCAAAGTTTCCGCTTTTTGCCCAAGCGCTCATACATACATATGTATGTATATCTGCTAGACGCTCGGTCCCTATTTCCCCTTCTAGCTTCGATAATATTTCGAATTCTCTTCTATAACTTTGTGAACATATTCTTAGACATTTTTTGAAGTGAAACCTTCTTATGGGAGGGTTTTGAAATCTCGATCGGCAACCTTTTTGGTGACGCTCGCTCTAACGTAGTAAGTAACCTGGACTACCTTACGTCTCGTCTATCGGGCGAGAGTAAGAGGCCTTCGTGTATCGTGCGAGAATGAGACGGAAGACTTTCTGTCTTTCATGTCATTCTCTGCGTTCAGGCGGCGTCACCATCGCGGAAAACAGCTGTTGGTTTCTAACACAGTGATCATAAGCAACGTATTTTGTTTTTGTGCGTGTCTTCATTACTTAAATCGAGAGTTTTGTACAAATATGCCGAAGTCGGGTGCAGAAAGGACAAAAACGTGGCGGGAGAAAAAACGGGCGAGTGAAGGAATTGATCAGAATAGAAAACGGAAAAAAAGTAGAAAGGAAATTGAACGAGATAGCAGGGAACGGAGGCAAACACGTGCTAAGCTCTTACGTGACAGTGTGGACGATAGTGTAAATAGTCCAGAGAATGAACTATTAGCAACGACTTCGACTCATCCTCCTCCTGATTGTGATGTACATAGTGGTGATCCATTCGGTTTTACTTGTTGTGTATGTGATAGATTATGGTTTAAAATGACTTGAAGACTCTATCCGTTGAAAATGAAATTCGTATTCAACAAAAATTTCCAGAATTCAGAAGTAATAATGAGCTGGCATGCACCAGCTGTCGCCAGGCTTTGAGGAGAGACAAAATTCCAACCTTGTCGAAATTGAATGGCTTTTTATATCCCCCGATCCCTTACTATCAAGAAGTGTTTGACACGTGATTAAAATGATTCCTCTCCCTGTAAACATAGAAAATTAAATAATCCTTGCAGATCCAATCATTCAGTTTCATTTCTATCGCGTGTCTTCATGACACGCCTATTTTTTAAAGATATTTAAGCAAAAAACCAATCGATTGTTTGAAGCTTCTAAAGCAGGCTACTCCATTAATAAAGATTTCGTATCAGAATTTATTGATCTTATAAAAAATGTATTAGCAATTTGGCAAACGAAAAGTGAAATATAAAAATAAAATTGAGAAAAATAAAAGTTGGAATAACTTATTAACGAAATACAAAGAAATGGATAAAAGTGCTACATTAGAAATAAATTCCAAGAAATGTTTTGCCCTTGGCCGGATAAAATCCGGGTCAATTTCGGTACGTAGAGCCGGCTGTTGTAGGAATTGGCAGAGGGTAAGTCACAACAAACCCTTTTTTTCATGCTTCTAAAAAAATGGCGTCCGAAGCTTGGCCTTTGCTTCGCCACGATGTAAACAAACAATTATTTTAAATATTCAACTATACCCTGAACAGGTTACACTAAGTTTGTAACGACATATTTCATATAAACGAAAAATACATTAATTTGATTATTTGGAAGATTCATTCTCTTAAGTCTTATAATTTCACCATTTTATTTTCATTAAAGTGGAAATGGTATTTGGTAAAATCTTTTAGTAAAAATATATGTCTGAAGATAGTTTTAAAAAAACTTGTTACGTTATATATAAAGAATCAACATTGCACGATTCGGAAGGTGATATTTCGAGATTTTATTTTAACGCGGAGTTCATCACAAAACGGTTAATTTTCCCGTTCGAAGGAAATTATCAGAAACCCGAAAATACCGGGTAACTGTGTGGTAAATCCTGTACTATACCATAGTAGTGTATATTATAAGAAAAGTTTATCACTCGTTCTAAAGTTTCGCTTTTTGTTAAATTTACATCTATAACTCTTTCTTTATTTGTTTTATTTTGTGTATTGTTTGGCACACAACTACTAAGCTAGGGTAGTGTGTGGTTAACAGGTTAAACCCAGTCGATTTTTAGAACGTAGTGAAGGAAAAGTAAGAGTAACAACCTCTGTCAGTCACATGTCGGTTAAAGAATGCAAGGTGTGTCCCGAAGTAAAAGGACGTAAAAAAAAAGCAAATGGTTTTTTCGGCAAAATTAATTTATTTTATTCAAAATAGTCTCCTTCTGCTTCAATACAGCTGTTTACACGGTCTAAAAGCATGTCGAACGAGGGTTTTAGCTCCGCCGAGTTGACCGCCAGTATGCCGGTGCAAGCCTTTTGAATGTCCTCTACGTCTGCATAACGCTTTCCTATCATGAGCAAATGCATTTTTTCGAAAAGGAAGAAGTCGCACCGTGGCATATCAGGAGAATACGGGAAGTGGTTAATGGTTAAAATATGATTTTTGGTCAAATAATCGGTCACAAACGTTGATCAATGAGACGGCGCTCTATCGTACAACAAACGCCAACTTTCAAACCGTGCAAACACCTATCGTAAGCCCAAATGTTCGGTCAAAATGCGATAAATCGATGTTTTAGAGATGTTCAATATGATTTCAATAATGATTTCGGCTAATTTTTGATGAATTCACGCACAGTTTCGATGGAATTTCCGGTGATCACGGAATTTGATTCGCCCACATGTTGATAATCATTTATGTGTGTCCTCACGACCACTTTTTTGAAACCACTCGTGCACTCTACTACGGGATAGGCAATCATCGCCATATACTTGTTTCATCAATTGAAACGTTTCGGTAAAAGTTTTACCAATTTTAAAACAAAATTTAATGTTGGCTCTTTGTTCGAAGCTCATTTTCGAACCGATAACACAAACATACTGACACTTAAAACGCAATAACTTCACTTCCAATTGATGGACAATCGATAAAGATAGCAGATTTTAACGCACCAGTCGACATATATGTATATGGCGCCAACAGGGGGTGCTAGATTCAATGTTTACTTTGGAACGCACCTTGTACGTCAATTACCAGCCAGTGCCACCAGAGCTGTGGGTTTTTAAAATCGAGTTCATAAAAAAACTATTCGAATCTCTTGTACGTGTGGTAGATCAGACACAGGAACATTTCAAACCGTAGTTCGCTTGATAACAACCGAAAAAAATCATAGGACGAACACACTTTCGTGTCAATTTTCTCATATCGCTGCTAAAATATTATTTTTTAGTTTTTTATGCAGAATCGAACATATTCTAAGTTAATACAACATGTTTATTATT
Organism: Bactrocera neohumeralis; assembly: GCF_024586455.1. Lineage (NCBI taxonomy): Eukaryota > Metazoa > Arthropoda > Insecta > Diptera > Tephritidae > Bactrocera > Bactrocera neohumeralis. The sequence goes on from NW_026089624.1 coordinate 18,045,339, forward strand.
ATTTATTTTTTTATATTTAAGCAAATTTGAGCTGATGCAAGATATTGCTAAGTTATTACAATTTGAGAAAGTAGAATAAAATAGAATGTCTGAAAAATGTTCGGCTCGCTCTGCGATTGGCAACACCCAAATAATGAACCCACAGTTGAACGCAGAAATGCCGCAAATCAAAGTATGTATTAACCAAACTTCTATGAAAGGAACATAAAATGTAAAATACCCAAATGTAAAAATGTATGAATTTATGGGCCCATACGGCGGAAAAATATCTGGCAGATATATCAAAATAAAACTAGAAAAAACGTTAATTTCGATTGTACCGAAGCTAGAGTACCCTCCACATATTAAAAAGTTTCCATTCAAGAACTTGATTTGGATCGGTCAGTTTTTATGGTAGCTATGTATATGCTATAGTCGTTTGAGTTGAAAAATTTATTCTGAGATCGTAGAAATGTTATCAAATAATAAAGTTTTCTGTACAAGAACTTGATGCCTTGAAGATGCCTCGTCATGTAAAAAAGTTGTTCACACAAGGACTTGATCGACGATCAAACGGTTGATATATTAAAAAAGCTTACATAATACACAATTTTTCTAACCTTAGTACAATCGGTAAGTATCCACCAAAATCATTCAAACGAACTCGTGGGAGATGTCTCTATAACACATTCCTGACTGTTTTCAAACACCATATCCTTCACTTTTTTTTAATATTTTCATTAGTTGAAGAGGTCGAAGGTCGCCCAGAACGAGGTATGTTTTCAATGACCTCTCCACCGTCTTTAAAGGCACTCGTAGGCTTGTATTTTTAAACACTGTAAGCCTTTTCCAATATTCGCAACAATTCGGCAAACGACTTTTGGTTAGAAATATGAAATTTGAGACAAAGACTGGTTGACAGATCACGGCATATTAATTAAGGACAATCCTACCAATTTAGCAAAATACATTATCTTGAAATATCATTTACCCGGGGAATTTAAATTACAATTTCCGGATATCTTTTCGTCACTATGTAAATGCTTCTTGTGCAAATATACATTTTTTACAACATAAACGACAAACAACTCAAAGAACGAAAATTCCTCAACCATCTTCTTCGCGATTTTTATTACTCCGCTCATCAAAATTGACCGATTTATTATAATTAATAAAAAAAAATATTTAAAAAAATTTTTATCAAAAGTAATAAAACATCCGCTTGGTCAAATCTCACTTATACATTTTGAAAGGGCAGAAAATGTTACATTTTTTTCCAGGCTATAAAACAGCATTTTGAGAAAAAGAAACAAACGAACCTGACAAAACTATAAGAAAAGAACTACGCAAATTTGGCAGTCCGACTATAGGCCAGAATAAATGCAAAACTTTGGTGAAAAAAGGAAACGCTATCAATTCTCCAGTTTTGATTTCAAATGCCTGTAAAAATTACCTATAAATTACACAATCGATCTAAATAGGATTGTTAGAAGTTTTTGTTTCCATTTCATACTTGTTGAGTTTATACATCTTGAAGAAATGTTTTAAGATTCGTATTTATTGCATACCATGGCTTACCAATATGTATAAGAATAAATAAATATTCCTACATATAAGTCGGTGTATGGTATATACTGAAAATGTGTACGCTGACTGTCAGATTTTATACATAAGGTACAAATATCGATGAGATCTTTTGACATAGACCCACCCTAACACTTAATGTGCCTAAATTTTACACATGCAATTGTTGTTATCGATGTATGATTGCATAGGTATATGCATTTTTGACTGAATGTGTATACACGTCGAATGTATGCATGTGTGTTTGCAAACAAAAGTTAGTGCACCAACATATGTAATTTCCCAGATTTGCAGGCACAGCTCTCATGTATGCATGCATACATACAAATGTACCCTGCAGGGAATTGTATAAGTTGAGAATTAGTTCATATCTAGTATACAATTGCATCTTTAAAAAAGGTTTGTTAAGTTTGCCTCGAAGTGTGTAACAACCAGAAAGAAACGTCGGAGACCCCATAAATTATATATATAATTGATCAGTGTTATGGACTGAGTCGATATAAACTGAACGTTCAAATACATATCCTTTCATGGAAAACTTTTTTATTTGACGAAATATTTTTAAGAAATCCGAGAGCATTTGTTCAGATCGGGCCGCCATAGCATATAGCTGCCATACAAAGTGACCGAACAAAGTCAAGAAATCCTCTTATACCCTTTATTCTATAAAACATGCACAAGTGAAGGGCATATTATAGCTTCGCTGCAATCGAAGTTAACGGGGTTTCCTGTTTGTTGTTTGAAGTTACTATATTTTCATGAAAATTAATATACTTTTAAAGTTAGAAAAAAATTACTTGGACTATACGCTGAACTATTCAGGTCCCATTCCCTGCAGAGTATTTACTTACCCTATATATACATAAGTATGTATATGAATATAGGCGCAATGTATTTGTATGCAAGCACTATATGAGTCTAGTAGTTTGTTGCTGCTTTTTAATTGCGCTTAGTTGTTTTTTAACTAAGAGCGTCACAAAATATTACGCATACTTGCAAACGCTGATGCCTATATCTATACATATGTACATCGATTCATCTCGCAGAAACCAATACACTCGAACTCCGGGTAGCTTGAACAGTAATAAACACAAATATGAACATAAAATTGATTAAAAGCCAAGTCAAAACGAGATTACCTGAGAAAAAATATATAGAAAGCATGTAAGTATGCACGTATATTAGCTGAAATGAAATTCAATATAAATAAATATGTTAACCAAGCAATGTCATCAAATCTGTGTTAGATTAGCTACATGTAGTATACCTATAGAACATACTATGTGTACAATTAGGGTAATGTGATATACATATGTAAGTAGGTATTAGTTGTTTTTAGCTGTAACGCATAAGTAATTAGGATGACACCAAGATGACAATCACGACAGTAATGTTGCATATTTTTCAAAGTATCACGTTCTGCGTGAATTTTTTGACAACATTTGCAACAGCATCACGTTCTACTGTCAATAGGTGCAATTTATGCAAACTGCGTAGTATGCATGATGCAACTTGTTCGAAAAAGAAAATCTGGCACATTTGCCAAGAATTGAAAGTTCGAAAAACCATCACTGTCGTAGCTGATGTGGAAAAACTCGCAAAACTTGAAAAAGAGTTCCACAAAAATTTACACCAAAGCCAACTGTGCTAGCTTGAATGTCATTGTAAGTTATTTATGATAAATAATGGGTTGTCAAAAAAGTCTTGCGGTATTTCTATTGAATTTTTTTTTAAATTGAAATGAATTTTTGATGACTCATGCCCAGCTCTTGACCGATGCTACGGCTGCTACTATGCCGGTCTTTTTCGACCAATTCAGCGATTTTATCGCAATTTTCGACGGCAGGCCTTCCGGAGCGTGGCGCATCTTCGAAAACCTCTACACCAGAACGAAAACGTTGAAACCATAGTTGTGCGGTGGAAATGGAAACTATCGGGTCCATAAACTGCGGAAACTTTATTGGCGGCTTCAGATGCATTTTTGCCTTTATCGTAGTAGTACTGTAAAATATGCCGTATTTTCTCTTTATTTTGCTTCATGTTTGCGACGCTATAACTCACGAACGACTTAAAAGAAACGACAATAAATCAAACATGTGCTAGCGCGTGAAATGAGCTTTCCAAAAAGGTATAGCATGACCCGATGCGACGAATAAAGATAGAACTCCGCGCTTTCAGCGCCAACTACCGAAAATACCGCAAGACTTTTTTGACAATCTAATATAATTTTAATATTATTATTTTATTATTGACGACGAAAATGTCAATGTAATTTTTTGTTGTGATATTAAAACAAGAAAAAACGTTAACTTCGGTTGCACCGAAGCTAAATACCCTTCACTGGTGCATTTCTGTTAGTAACTATGTGTTCCGTTTGTATGGAAGCTATATGCTATAGTTAACCGATCTGATCAATTTCTTCGGAGATTATATTGTTGCTTTAGAAAATAACATATACCAAATTTCGTTAATATATCTTGTCAAATGTGAAAGTTGTCCATACAAGAACTTGATTTCGATCGTTCAGTTTGTATGGCAGCTATATGCTATAGTTAACCGATCTGAACAATTTCTTCGGAGATTTTTTTGTTGCCTTAGAAAATAACATATACCAAATTTCGTGAATATAGCTTGCCAAATGTGAAAGTTTTCCATACAAGCATTTGATTCCGATCGTTCAGTTTGTATGCCAGCTATATGTTATAGTGGTCCGATATCGGCCATTCCGACAAATGAGCAGCTTCTTGAAGAGAAAATGACGGTTGCAAAATTTCAAAACGATATCTTAAAAACTGAGGGATTAGTTCGTATATATACAGACAGACAGACAGACAGACAGACGGACATGGCTAAATCAACTCAGCTCGACATACTGATCATTTATATATATACTTTATAGGGTCTCCGACGATTACTTGTGGGTGTTACAAACTTCGTGTTCAGTAGGGTGGTTTTTCAAAATTTTTAAATTTTTCGTGCTCACTTCTAGAAATGTGCCATTTAGTGTAAATATACAATTGTGACAGTTTCAGCTCAATCGGATTTTGCCTTCCCTTGCCGAAAAGGCCTTGAAGTTTGATAAAATTGCCATTTTTCGCGAAAAAGCGTTATTTTTCGACTATAACTTATGACTGATTCCACCTATTACAATAAATTTATTATCAAATGAAAGGTAATTTTGTTGAAATAAAAGTCTGTTATAATACATTTTCTTTAGAAATGCATGGTTTGGAAGATATTTAACATTTAATGGACCAAGTTCGTGTCAAATGCCTTAGTATAGTTCTTCTCAGTACCACTCGAGGTTCTCCACGATTTTTGAAACTATCCTTACCTTATCCATAAACAATGCATACACTGAAGTCCTTTATTTTATTATAATAGAAAAAGCTAGAAATTAGTGAAATCTTTTAGTTATATATTGCATTTTCAGTTTTCGTACATTAATTGGTACAATATTTAACAAAAAGATAAGACGATGGGAACAAATCTAGTTAAAAAATAAACATATAGAAAAGAAAATTCATACTAAAAACAAAAGTTATAAAAAATTTATCAATTTATTTATATATTATTATTTCCAATATCATTCATCAGATAAGGGTAGAGAAAGGGTACTTTTGGAAGTATCAGGGTAAAGCCGACGACAATCCGCTACCACCTGAAGCAGGAATTGTTTTTGCTCCTCATTTTTTGTAAGAATACTACTGAAGTCTTGAATTACCTTAACCCCTCTTTCTGCCGTGTCGTTTACTACCTTCATACCCCTAACAAAACTTTGAAGTTTCAAAAAGTCTTCTGTCAAAAAATCAGTTTTGACTTTGAAATATTCGAAAAAGGCCAGGCTTTGATCGGAAACAAAGTTCTGAAGCGAAATATTTTTAAATAGGTTTACAGCTTCATTTTCAGAAACTGGCACCCTCATTATCCTTGAAGACCGTTCTTCTTCTGTTAAATTCCTGTACGATAAAATCTTTTTTGCCATTTTTCTTTTTATTTCGTTTGAAACATTTTTGTCAAATAAGCTAACGCAAATCAGTTCCGGGTTCAGATACCACAGGTAAAGTAAATATTTTCCCAATACCTTTTCTGATACACCTTGATCAATACGTCTGAAAATGAACATTTTCAGAGAGTAAATGGCTTTTGCCATCCAACGGGCGTGATGATAAGCACCAGGAGTGTTAAACGAAACATCGTGAGAAGGGACTTTTCCTAAAAATACATATTAAACATAACTTAATAAGTTCTAAGTAATCATCCCTCGGCTGTTTTTCAGTTAACTGAAAGATAAGAAATTCCGAAACCTCTTTTTCGAACTCTTTCACTGACTTCTTTACCGAATCATCCTGTACCCCTTCAATGTATTTAGGCTGATCTATGTTTGGCCAATGTATTTGAAATCTTCTAAAAATGTCAGGTTGGGGAGCAGTCGTTGATCCCATTTTGTACTCAAATACTGACCGTAAAACGACTTCTAAAATGTGATGGCGACAGGCTAAGTACAACAAACTTTTACCTAGCTGTTTTTCTAACAAGGTGCATGCGCCTTTCATTCGTTCTGTGTTGGAAGCCGTCGTATCTAAACACATACCAATAATTTTATCGCCAATATCCCATTCTTCTAGACTACCGCTAACAGCTTCTGCCTGACTGGCGCCTGTGGAATTTTCTAATTCCGGGACCCCCAGTAGTTGTTCATAGTCTCCTTTGCTTAGCAAGATTGCCAACCGTTCAGCACATTCTTTCTGAAGAAGGTTTGGTAAAAGTTTTCCATCCCAATGAACAACAATACCCTCAGTATGAGTTTTTAAACCTCGCCTTGATTTTCTGGGCCCGTTGACTTCGAAAGGATATTCTGCGTTTTCTTAAAGCACTTCTACTAAGTGCAAATTCCTCGACATTACAGCCCAGACTTTCAGCTGTTGCGTAAATTATTCGCATGCATGCAATACGAATGCATGCATACGAAAATTAGTGTTTTCGCGCATAAGCTCTGTTTTGTTATTTTTTTCTTTTTTTGAAGTAATATAATTTTCGAATGATTCTTATATGAATTTTGAACAGATACATATGATTTGAAATATAATTTTGATATTTATGAATTGTGTATGCTTTTAACATAAAGAGATAAATAAAATATAATGTAAATATAGTAATCCGTTGCCTGGTTCTAAGCTACCTCCCCACCAATTTTCAGCTAAATCGGTTCAGCCGTTCTTAAGTTATAAATAGTGTAACTAACACAACTTTCTTGTATATACATATGTACATACATACATATATTATAGTCTATACGCTAGTCCACGCTTTACTGTGGCTGGCGCATAGATAATACTACTACTATCTATATGATTTCTATTAGTTAGGTAATCACTATTAGTTAATGAAATATTGCATTTTTGTGAAGCAACTTGAGTTAGTTTACAAAAAAATGGATCATAAAGCATTTCGGGTGTTAATAAATCATTGCTTGGGGGAAAATACTGTTGAATTTGGGCTTTGCACCAGGGAAATCCGCCTTTGAAAAGAGATTTGCTAAGTTGGAAAGAGGCGAAATGAGCACTGAGGCGAAAGCTCTGTGAAAAGTGGGTGCTTCGCAAATTTATAATCTAACAAAAACAACGAATTGCTGATTCTAAGAAGTGTTTTTGTTTGTTAATGGTAATGAAAACGTATTTTTACGTCGTCAAATATAATAAAAACATGGCTCCATCATTTCAATTGTATTATTTTTGAGAAAGGATCAGTTTGAAATTGTACGCATATACTTCGTTTCCGTTAAAATATTCCTCGCTAGAGAACTTCGATAAAAAACGCGTCTATTTTACTAGGGGTGTAAACATTATTAAATACATCCGTACGATTAACAAAATTGTAAACAAATACTACTGCTTTTCTATATACAATAATGAAGGTAGTTCGGCTGCACCGAAGCTATATACCTTTCAAAAAAATGTTTCTATACAAGAACTTGACTGTTAGATTGTATGACAGCTATATGTTATAATGTTCCGATCTGAACAATTTCTTGGACTATAACTCCTGCCAAATAACGTGAAGATACCTCCTCAAATGAAAGAGTTATGTGGTAGATTCAAAGATATTTTTACACATGACATTGTACTTTATTGAACTAAGATCTATAAAAGAGTGACGACAACGCGCACGTTCAGGGTTCAACAACTTTATGTTTACTAATTTAGTACACATAGTACATAGTAATGACTTGTTTCTATTTAACACAGTAGGGGGATTCTCTTGCTCTTGTAAGATTCCAGATTGCAAAAATCCTATACCGAAATATACCATTGCAAAATCTAGTGATATATGAACGACTGATTCGGTCAATTTATTGTAAATGACTATTGTGCATGGCTATTCTGAATTGGCGCACCGTCTGCATTCATTCTTAACAAAAAAAAAATGTAACAAATCTTTATAATTTAAATGGAAATTATAAAATATATTTAAAATTTACCTTCCTCAACAATTTAACGTCAAAATATGTATTTAAGTAAAGTGACAGCTAGCACAGGGTTGCAATTATATTTTTTACGTGTCATTGCACGAAAATAAACATGGGTTTTGCTCTGACATATTTTACAGCCATTGCAAATAATTTTCTGCCTGTGTTTGTTGTTGTGCCGTTGCATCAAGAAGAAAATTCTGCAATTCGTGCACAGTGCAAGAGTTTTGCAAGAGCAAGATAATCCCCCTAGTAATAAAAATAAAATTGCACCTATTTATTTATGACTTCCATTTAGCCCAAAAAGTCCCGTCTCGCCTTTAATAAATTTTTTTTCAGGACACTTAAATACATATAAATCAGTTGAAAGAATCCACGCAGCATATTTTTTGTAATTCATATATACACATACAGTAGACCAATAAAGTTTACATACACCAAGCTCTATTAAATTACGACACGTTTATTTGTTATAAAATGAAGAAATTTTATCCATTTCAAAATATGTATATTTAACATTAAATATGGCTTATCATAATATCTTTTTGCTTACACAAATAAAAAAAAATTAATGCTAAAAAATAAATTATTTATATTAGGTTGTCAAAAAAGTCTTGCGGTATTTTCGCTAGTTGGCGCTGAAAGCGCCTAGTTCTAGTTTTATTCGTCGCATCGGGTCATGCTATACCTTTTTGGAAAGCTCATTTCACGTGCTAATACGTGTTTGAGTGATTGTCGTTTCTTTTAAGTCGTTCGTGAGTTATAGCGTCGCAAACATGGAGCAAAATAAAGAGAAAATACGGCATATTTTACAGTACTACTACGATAAAGGCAAAAATGCATCTCAAGCCGCCAATAAAATTTGTGCAGTTTATGGACCCGATACAGTTTCCATTTCCACCGCACAACGATGGTTTCAACGTTTTCGTTCTGGTGTAGAGGTGGTCGAAGATGTGCCACGCTCTGGAAGGCCTGTCGTCGAAAATTGCGATAAAATCGCTGAATTGGTCGAAAGAGACCGGCATAGTAGCAGCCGTAGCATCGATCAAGAGCTGGGCATGAGTAATCAAAAATTCATTTCAATTTCAATAAAAAAAATTCAATAAAAATACCGCAAAACTTTTTTGACAACCCATTATAATTCAAAAGTAATTACAATAGTTTAGCTACATTTTGTTGCAATTATAGTCCCTAGACGTCGACGCATGCTCCCTACTCGATTTCTAGTATTATTTGCGGAAATTTTGACCCACTAAGTCGATGATCCAGTTTTTTGGCTTTATTTTGATGAAATTCGATGTTTTCGAATACGGTTTTCCAAAAAGTTCCAGATATTTTGAATAGGATTAATGTCGTGATTGCGGGACCTATTGAGTTATTTTTAATTCCGTAACAACCATTCACGTACAAGATAAGACGTGTGTTTTGGGTCGTTGTTAATAGAAGTGGCTGCTATTAACAGCCGATTTAAGTTCGAAAAAGGATCACTGTCGTAGCTGATGTACAAAAACTCGCAAAACGTGAAAAAGGGTTCCACAAAAATTTACACCAAAGGCAACTGTGCTAGCTTGAATACCATTGTAAGTTATTTATGTTAAATATAATTTTAATATTATTATTTTATTATTGGAGACGAAAATGTCAATGTAATTGTTTGTTGTGATATTAAAAATATCTGACGGATTCGTCCTAAAAAAACTGTCTTGTTTAGGAGCAACAATCAGCATAACCCACTAACTAAGTATGCATGCATACGAAAATTAGTGTTTTCGCGCATAAGCTCTGTTTTGTTATTTTTTTCTTTTTTTGAAGTAATATAATTTTCGAATGATTCTTATATGAATTTTGAACACATACATATGATTTGAAATATAATTTTGGTATTTATGAATTATGTTTACTTCTAACATAAAAAGATAAAAACATATATATATAGTAATCCGTTGCCTGGTTCAGCCGTACTTAAGTTATAAATAGTGTAACTAACACAACTTTCTTTTATATATGTATATTCTAGTCTAGTCTTGGGGGAAAATACTGTTGAATTTGGACTTTGCACCAGGGAAATTGAAAAGAGATTTGCTAAGTTGGAAAGAGGCGAAATGAGCGCTGAGGCGAAAGCTCTGTGAAGAGTGGGTGCTTCGCAAATTCAAAATCTCACAAAAACAACGAATTGCTGATTCTAAGAAGTGTTTTTGTTTGTTAGTGGTAATAAAACCGAATTTTTACGTCGGTCAAATATAATAGAAACATGGCTCCATCATTTCAACTGTATAATTTTTGAGAAAGGATCAGTTTGAAATTGTACGTATATACTTCGTTTCCGTTAAAATATTCCTCGCTAGAGAGCTTTGATAAAAAACGCGTCAATTTTATTGTTTGAAGTATTCTAAAGACAAATGTGCCTACTAAGGCCTACTATTGGAAACGTTTCTCTATGTTGAATATATGCAAATTTACTAGGGGCGTAGACATTATTAAATACATCCGTACGATTAACAAAATTGTAAAAAAATACTACTGCTTTTCAATATACAATATTAATGAAGGTAGTTCGGCTGCACCGAAACTATATACCTTTCAAAAAAATGTTTCTATACAAGAACTTGACTGTTAGATTGTATGGCAGCTATATGCTATAATGATCCGATCTGAACAATTTCTTGGACTATAACTCCTGCCAAATAACGTGAAGATACCTCCTCAAATGAAAGAGTTATGCGGTAGATTCAAAGATATTTTTACACATGACATTGTACTTTATTGAACTAAGATCTATAAAAGAGTGACGACAACGCGCACGTTCAGGGTTCAACAACTTTATGTTTACTAATTTAGCACACATAGTACATAGTAATGACTTGTTTCTACGTATATTTAACACAGTAGGTGGATTCTCTTGCTCTTGCAAGATTGCAGATTGCAAAAATCCTATACCGAAATATCCAAGGGCACGAGAGCAACCTTTGAAGAATCTAGTGATATATGAACGACTGATTCGGTCAATTTATTGTAAATGACTATTGTGTATGGCTATTGTGAATTGGCGCAACGTCTGCATTCATTCTTAACAAAAAAATGTAACAAATCTTTATAATTTAAATAGAAATTATAAAATATATTTAAAATTTACATTCCTCAACAATTTAACGTCAAAATATGTATTTAAGTAAAATGACAGCTAGCACAGGGTTGCAATTATATTTTTTATGTGTCATTGTACGAAAATAAACATGGGTTTTGGTCTGACATATTTTACAACTGCTGCAAATAACTTTCTGCCTGTGTTTGTTGTTGTGCCGTTGCACCAAGAAGAAAATTCTGCAATTCGTGCACCGTGCAAGGGTTTTGCAAGAGCAAGAGAATCCCCCTAGTAATAAAAATAAAATTGCACCTATTTATTTATGACTTCCATTTAGTCCAAAAAATCCCGTCTCGCCTTTAAGGCCAGTTTCCTCCAAACAATTTTGAAAAAATCGAAATTTTTTTTATAAATTGCTACCGTATACTCGTAGAAATAGTATAAAATTAGTCCCGAAGGTCAGCAAGACTGAGAAGCAGGTGTAAAAGAGTGAGGAGTGCTGCGGGAATTCCGGCCGCTCGAACGTCTCCGGTAGCGGCAGCTACTGCGTGCCTTTGGTTTAAACTGATTTTTCTCCGAACCACGTTTTTCGCATGGAAGACACTCTCATTTCAAAGCTATTGCACTTATCGATATGAAGCAAACGGCATTTTACTCTTTCGATGTCTGGCTATGGCCTCAAGCAGAACCAGAAATATTCATTATTATTTAAAAAAGTTATAAACAATTAAAAGTGGAAAAAAGGGTTAAAAAAATTCAAAAGTCCGCCATTTTGGTTTTTTTTTCATTGAAAATGTTGTATTCTGCTTTAGGCCATAGCTAATTCGATACAGAACATGAAACCGTTTTGTTTTTTGCTTTCAGATAATTCTTTTCCAAAAAATGATGTCATCCATCTACGAATCGGATGAGTTTCAGCAGCCATTTTCAGGACCGCCATTAAAAAAAAAATTCAAGTAATTTAATATATGTACTATAAATGTAAAAAAAATTGATTACCCAACATGTTTTGTAATAACAATAAAATGTATTGAAAAAAAATTGCGTTTTTTAGAGGAACCTGGCCTTATTCGATTTTTCTTCAGGACACTTAAATACATACAAATCAGTTGAAAGAATCCACACAGCATATTTTTTGTAATTTATATATACACATACAGTCGACCAATAAAGTTTACATACACCAAGTTCTATTAAATTACGACACGTTTATTTGTTATAAAATGAATAAATTTTTAGTTTTTTTTCTATCCATTTCAAAAGATGTAAATTTAACATTAAATATGGCTTATCAAAATATCTTTTTGCTTACACAAATAAAAAAACATTAATGCTAAAGCTTAAAATGCACCTAATTCATATCAAAAAAGTTTACATACACCAATGATTATTTATATAATTCTAAAGTAATAACAATAGTTCTAGCGGTTTTTGGCCTGCATTTTGTTGCAATTATAGTCCCTAGACGTTGACGCATGCTCCCCACTCGATTTCTAGTACTATTTGCGGAAATTTTGACCCAAAAAGTCGATGATCCAGTTCTTTGGCTTTATTTTTCCAAAAAGTTCCAGATATTTTGAATAGGATTAATGTCTGGGGATTGCGGGACCTATGGAGTTATTTTTAATTCCATAACAACCATTCACGTACAAGACAAGACGTGTGTTTTGGGTCGTTATCCTGTTGTAAATAGAAGTGGCTGCTATTAACAGTCGATTTAAGTTCGAAAAAGGATCACTGTCGAAGCTGATGTACAAAAACTCGCAAAACGTGAAAAAGAGTTCCACAAAAATTTACACCAAAGTCAACTGTGCTAGCTTGAATGCCATTGTAAGTTATTTATGTTAAATATAATTTTAATATTATTATTTTATTATTGACGACGAAAATGTCAATGTAGTTTTTTGTTGTGATTATTAAAAATATCTGACGGATTCGTCCTAAAAAAACTGTCTTGTTTAGGAGCAACAATCAGCATAACCCATATACTAAGTATGCATGCATACGAAAATTAGTGTTTTCGCGCATAAGCTCTGTTTTGTTATTTTTTTCTTTTTTTGAAGTAATATAATTGTCGAATGATTCTTATATGAATTTTGAACACATACATATGATTTGAAATATAACTTTGGTATTTATGAATTGTGTTTACTTTTAACATAAAGAGATAAAAAAAATATATACATAGTAATCCGTTGCCTGGTTCTAAGCTACCTCCCCACCAATTTTCAGCTAAATCGGTTCAACCGCTCTTAAGTTATAAATAGTGTAACTAACACAACTTTCTTTTATATGTATATGTATATTCTAGTCTATACGCTAGTCCACGCTTTACTGTGGCTGGCGCATAGATAATACTACTACTATCTATATGATTTCTAATAGATAGGTAATACTATTAGTTAATGAAATATTGCATTTTTGGATCACAAAGCATTTCGTGTGTTAATAAATCATTGCTTGGGGGAAAATACTGTTGAATTCGGGCTTTGCACCAGGGAAATCCACCATTGAAACGAGATTTGCTAAGTTGGAAAGAGGCGAAATGAGCTCTGAGGTGAAAGCTCTGTGAAAAGTGGGTGCTTCGCAAATTTATAATCTAACAAAAACAACGAATTGCTGATTCTAAGAAGTGTTTTTGTTTGTTAATGGTAATAAAACCGTATTTTTACGTCGGTCAAATACAATAGAAATATGGCTCCATCATTTCAATTGTATTATTTTTGAGAAAGGATCAGTTTGAAATTGTACGCATATACTTTGATTCCGTTAAAATATTCCTCGCTAGAGAGCTTCGATAAAAAGCGCGTAAATTTTACTAGGGGTGTAAACATTATTAAATACATCCGTACGATTAACAAAATTGTAAATAAATACTACTGCTTTTCTATATACAATACTAGCTGACCCCGCAGCCGTTGTCCTGCGTGAAATTATGTGTTTTGAAATGAAAAAAAGTTGAAATTATATTGTGTCGAATATGATTTATTTTCGATTTTTCTACATTTAAATATACAGAGAAGATGGGTTTCCAACTGAAATGGCTGTCCCTTGTATTCGATAACTGCGTCATAATCAGTCGGGTTCCATTACACAGTTTCGGCGCATGAAGATTGTGAAACGTAATAATGACGGATCCAACTGTAAAACGCAATTTGGAAATTCCACTGGATAATTTACGGTTTCGTCTTCCTTGTCAAGACGATCGATCGATTTGTATGAGCGCAAACCTCCCAGAATTTGACTTTGAATCTTCCAGTTTAAGTCATTAACATCGGTATTTTTGGCAGCTAAAATTGCGCGTGCACTCAAGCAATTGCAGTTATGATAATTTGACCAATGAGGAGAAACATTCGTGATGAGTTCATCTTCCGTTAAAGTGAATTGACAAAAGGAAAAACTGGAAGTATCAACCGAAATTTGCCCATTTCCAATTATAAGCGAATGCAATGTAAAATGTCGTCGGCAATGCCATTTTTTCGTATCCCATAATTAACGCGAATTTGAAGGCTAATATGTCGAAAAGTATGCGAACTTCAGTGGCATGCGAAGTAACTATCGCATTGTCCTTCGTCTCTTTCCAGTGATTATCATATTTCAGCAAATGCAACTGCTGGCATGCTTCTCAAAAAGTTGTACACACTGTACCATTCACAATACGCAATGACTTAAATGAAGTTGAACCGAGAGACGCACAACAGTCGACAACCTTTCATGAATGGCAAAAGTAAATATCCTACAAAGCGCTTTATTGCAGTTCACTCCCATTCGATGCTGCTGATCTCATATCATTGAAGGCCAATAACCGCTATGTTGCTTTCTTTGGAGACGTACTTGCAAACGTATTTGATCGATTTCACCAATCTGCAATATTCAACATTGACATGAGTTTTGAATGTGAATTAGACAAAAGTGGCGAATATGGTACGATCCATGTGTTGTCAGCTTCGATGTGTTGTTAACGTCGATATTCACGCCTCTAAATGCTTAATGTTCTGCCATTGTCGTCTGGTGAGCGACGCCGATACAGTGAATAACCATCATTCCCATTTCCGTTTCCGAAAGAAAAGCACATGAGTAATGTTTCGTGCATTTATTGTCAAACATACAAACTAAAGTGGGATTGTAAGGTTCGCAAGGTCCTTGAGCCATATTGGTTTTCACCACTTCGTATAATTCGGGATCTATCTCTGAATCATGAATTTCCGCTGAAGTGATTTCACAAATTTGATCTGGTGTAATCACCATCCGCATCCAAAGAAGAATGTGTGCGTGCGGCAAACATTTTTTTTGCTACTCTACAGAATACATTCAGCATCTAACAGCACCATCTATACCATAGGTTGCTTCAAGATAAAGACCATCAAACATCGCAGCTATTGTTTAATAAGTCGTGCTGTGATATCGTTAGCTGATTCACCGCGATCCATAATTCCACACGTATGTCATCGCATTTTGGGAGTACTTCTTGCCTTTTCTTGGGCTGCCATACGTTGATGGCAAAAAGAACGCCGACCAATATTATCGCGACCTCTTAGTGGCTTCGTAACAAATTTCAATATGCAATTGTTCACATTGTGTGAAACACACATAAAGTTTTCACTGAATAATTTTTCCTTTGAATAGCCGGAATAAAAACGCAAGCGATCAAATTTGAACAATTCAAATAATTTACAAATCAAAATATTGAAAAACAAAACAAACAAAAATTGGAAAAAATGTGTATAGAAAATGTTACTTTTTGGAATTGTCCAATTATCCGACTTCTCCTCAATAAAAGTATAAAGTATTCTGTTTCTAAACCTTTCCCGATCCACAACAAACAACCTTTCAATTTCAAGATTGGTTCAACCGTTCTCTTAGTTTAACTAACATACAAACATTCATTTTTATTGTAACGTTTGTATGGGGAAAAGAAAAGGGCTGTTTTTAGGGGTTTTCCGGAAATTATTCGAATTTTTCTCGCCGTAAAAACCATCTTTGAACTTCAACGAACATTTAAGAAAAAGAATTGTTATTAAGTTATGAGCGTACATACATTTTTACGATTCATTTTTGTTTATATAGATTAATGAAGGTAGTTCGGCTGCACCGAAACTATATACCTTTCAAAAAAAAATGTTTCTTTACAAGAACTTGACTGTTAGATTGTATGGCAGCTATATGCTATAATGTTCCGATCTGAACAATTTCTTGGACTATAACTCGTGCCAAGTAACGTGAAGATACCCCCTCAAAAGAAAGAGCTATGCGGTAGATTCAAAGATATTTTTACACATGACATTGTACTTTATTGAACTAAGATCTATAAAAGAGTGACGACAACGCGCACGTTCAGGGTTCAACAACTTTATGTTTACTAATTTAGCACACAGTACATAGTAATGACTTGTTTCTACGTATAGTTAACACAGTAGGGGAATTCTCTTGCTCTTGCAAGATTGCAGATTGCAAAAATCCTATACCGAAATATACAAGGGCACGAGAGCAACCATTGCAGAATCTAGTGATATATGAACGACTGTTTCGGTCAATTTATTGTAAACTAGCTGACCCCGCAGTCGTTGTCCTGCGTGAAATTATGTGTTAAGAAATGATAAATTCAACTTTTTATGAAGTTGAATTTATCATTTCACTTTTTTTCAATGTATCGCAGCTTGATAAACAACATTTTTTGGTTTCTGTTCCGGTGTATAGAAAAGATGGTTTTCCAACTCGTGAGCAGGCCACGTATATCTGGCCGAGTGAAAAACATAGCATTTCCAAATGTATACCATACACTATGCGACTATCCTTGTGTCTCAAATGCAATTTTCACTGGAAACTGAATACGTTTGAACTGAAATGGAAAATCGTTAGAACTCACAGGAATTCGTAGAATCAAGCATTCTGCTCCTTTGTATTCGATAGCTGCGTCACAATCAGTCAGGTTCCATTACACAGTTTCGGCGCCTGAAGATTGTGGAACATAATAACGACAAATCCAACTTTGAGACGCAAATGATGCGGTGGCATACCAAGCCTATTCAAAGAATTTAGAAATTCCACGATCGATCAATTTTTATGAGCGCAAGTCTCCCGGAATTTGATGAATCTTCCAGTTTAAGTCAACAACATCGGTATTTTTGGCAGCTAACATTGCGCGTGTACTTAAGGAATTGTAGTTACGATAATTTGTCCAATGTCCGAATATTCGTGATGAGTTCATCTTTGGTGAGTTGGTAAAGGGAAGATGGAATTGATATCAAACCACCGGAAGTATCAACCGGAATTTACCCATTTCCAATTCTTAGCGAATACGATGTAAAATGTCTTCGGCAATGTCATTTTTGTTCGTATTCCATAATTGACGCTAATTTGATTGCTGATCATCGCGAAAAGTGTGCGAACTTCATTCCAGTGATTATAATGTTCCAGCAATTGTAATTGTAATTGTATGTATAATATCAAGATATTTCCGAATAGGGCAAGTTCTTGCAAACGGTTCACTGACGAAAGTTGAGAAAAAACTCGTAAATGTTAATTTTGTTGCTGGGGGTGTTTTCTCTGTCTGTACTGAATTCTCTGTGTTGAAATAGACTATTTGGTCATTCTCCAAATTAACTGCGAGACGCACAACAGTCGGAAAACGTTCATGAATCGCAAAAGTAAATACCATACAAAGCGCTTTATTGCAGTTCACGTATCGACCGTATCGTTCAAGATCAGTAACCGCCATGTTGCTTCCTTTGGTGACGCATTTACACACGTATTTTATCGATTACACCAAATTGCAATACGCAACCTTGACATGACTTTTGAATGTGAATTAGACAACAGTGGCGAATATGGTACGATCCATATGTTGTCGACTTCGATGTGTTGTTAACTTCGATATTCACGCCTCTAAATTGAATGCTAAATGTTCTGCCATTGTCATCTGGTGAGAGACGCTGATACATTGGATATCCATCATTTCTAGTTTATGTTTCCGAAAGAAAAGCACCTGGATAGTTTTTCGTACATTTATTGTCAGACATACAAACCGAAGTGGTATTGTGATGTCCGTAAGGTACATGAATCATATTGGTTTCGTATAATTCTGCTTCTATCTCTGGATCAGGAATTTCGGCATAAATAATTTCATCAATTTTATTTGGTGTAACCACCATCAAAAGAAGAATATGTGCGTGCGGCAAACCTCTCTTTTGCCACTCAACAGAGTACATCCAGCATCTAACAGCACTACATATACTACGTTGCTTTAAGATAAAGTTTACAAAACATCGCAACTGTTGTTTGAAAAGTTGTCCTCTGACATCGTGACAATCGCTTGCTGATTGCCCGCGATCCATAATTTCATTCGTATGTCATCGCATCCTGGGAATACTCGGTCATGTGCCATGGGCTGTCAATATACATACTTATGTTGATGCCAAAACGAACGCGACCTCTTCGTGGCATCGTAACAAATTTCAATCTGTAATTGAGCACTTTGTGTGAAACACACATAACGTTTCACGGAATAAATTTCAATAATTTTTTTTGAATAACGGGAATAAAGAAAGCAAACGACAAATTGGACAATTGAAAAACAAAAGGAAAAAAGTTGAAAAAAAATTTTTGTATGAAAAAAGGTATATTTTTGGAATTGTCCAACTTTCCGACTTTTCCTCACGAAAAGCATACGGTTTTTTTATTTCTAAACTTTCCTCGATCCACAGCGAACAACCTCTGAAAACTTCATCAAGATTGGTTAAGCTGTTCTCGAGCATTACCGTTACTAACAGCATTCATTCGTTTGTATGGGAAAAATAAAAGGGCTCTTTTTAGGGGTTTTCCGGCAATTATTCGAATTTTCGCAACAAAAACCATCCTTGAGCCTCAACGAACATTTAAAAAAAAGAGTTGGCAAAATTGGTCCAGGCGTTTTTGAGTTATGCGCCAGCATTTAAAATCATGTTCGTTTTTGTTTCCTTTTTAAAATCGTATTTGAAAATTTATTTTCTTCATAATTTTTTTTTTCGGAAAATTTTCCAGAATTTTCTTAAGTATTCTCCTTGTTTGGGCGGAGACCTGTCCGAATTGGTGGTAATCACCGAAATCGGTCCAGGCGTTCTCCAGTTATAAGCGTAGTAACTAACGTAACTTTTTTTTTATATATATTGATGACTATTGTGCATGGCTATTGTGAATTGGCGCAACGTCTGCATTCATTCTTAACAAAAAAATGTAACAAATCTTTATAATTTAATTAGAAATTATAAAATATATTTAAAATTTACATTCCTCAACAATTTAACGTCAAAATATGTATTTAAGTAAAATGACAGCTAGCACACTGTTGCAATTATATTTTTTATGTGTCATTGCACGAAAATAAACCTGGGTTTTGGTCTGACATATTTTACAGCCATTGCAAATAAATTTCTGCCTGTTTTCGTTATTGTGCCGTTGCATCAAGAAGAAAATTCTGCAATTCGTGCACCGTGCAAGAGTTTTGCAAGAGCAAGATAATCCCCCTAGTAATAAAAATAAAATTGCACCTATTTATTTATGACTTCCACTTAGCCCAAAAAGTCCCGTCTCGCCTTTAATAAATTTTTCTTCAGGACACTTAAATACATACTCACGTCACTGTTGACAGTCATAACTTTGAAGTCGTAGATAATTTCGTCTATCTTGGAACCAGCGTAAACACCACCAACAATGTCAGCCTAGAAATCCAACGCAGGATAACTCTTGCCAACAGGTGCTACTTCGGACTGAGTAGGCAATTGAGAAGCAAAGTCCTCTCTCGACGAACAAAAGCCAAACTCTATAAGTCGCTCATAATTCCCGTCCTGCTATGTATATAGTGCAGAGGCCTGGACGATGACAACAACCGATGAGTCGACGTCGAGAGTTTTCGAGAGAAAAATTCTGCGAAAGATTTATGGTCCTTTGCTGGTTGGCCACGGCGAATATCGCATTCGATGGGACCATGAGCTGTACGAGCTATACGACGACATTGACATAGTTTAGCGAATTAAAAGACAGCGGCTACGCTGGCTAGGTCATGTTGTCCGAGTGGACGGTAACACTCCAGCTCTGAAAGTATTCGACGCAGTACCCGCCGGGGGAAGCAGAGGAAGAGGAAGACCTCCGCTCCGTTGGAAGGACCAAGTGGAAAAGGACCTGGCTTCGCTTGGAATATCCAATTGGCGCCACGTAGCGAGAAGAAGAAACGACTGGCGCGCTGTTGTTAACTCGGCTATAATCGCTTAAGCGGTTTCTACGCCAATTAAGAAGAAGAATGTATGTACTTTCATAATATCCTAAAAAACTTAATATATTACAAGAATATTGTCTGTAAATTAAATTTCTTCATTTAAATTTTCATACGCATCTACATATTAGCACATAGTTACATACATACATATGTAAGTGCAATTCAAATTCAAATCGTGATATTATCATTTATCAGTAAAAAGCGTGAGCTCACTGCTCTATATGTACATACATATGCATATGTGTACGACATTGCCCAACAAATAATGTATACACAATCCAACATACAAATATGCGTACACATGTCAATATGTGCGTATGACATTCCCACACAAATAATGCATTCACAACATACATACTTATATGCGTTCACATATAGATATGTATGTCACCCGCAAATATTACGAATATTGTTCTACAAAAACAACAATGGGTTCAAATAGCATCAGCGGCGTCACAAGTCAATATGGCAGCCAAACAGTCGATGCCCAAATTTGTAGAAAAACACCGAACGACAATATTTTCATTCATGAACGCAAGCGCACTTTCAACAGGCAAACTTGCTTCATTCATAAAAACAGACGCCGACACATCTCCCCGAGCATGCCTTTGCCCACAAGCGTCTTTTCGCGACGATGGCAAAAGCTAAAAATCATAAATTGAACAACTTTCTGATGCTTCTTCACAGAAAGAAGTGACAAAAGTGGCAACATAGCCGTGTCGATTTACAATATTTGTCTAAAATATTTTTCCGTGACTCGCAAAAATCTGCGTCGATATGTATGCAAGCTCACACACAAACATACATATCTACGCTGGTTTGTTGGCGAAGCTGGTACAGCGGCAAGGGAAGCAGTGGCAATTGGCGATCGTTCGTTTGTGTTTTCGGCACAGCTCGGATTTTCTACCAACAACACAATGTTGTGACGCGTCAGCTTTGGGCACATTGAAGCGCTGAACACAATGAGCGCGACCGACTGCAAGCGACATCTGTCAATTATTACAATACACACGTTCTTAGGGACACAGTTATAGAGGCAGCTGCAGAACTACATAACTGTGTCCATAAGAACATGTGTATTCTTATATTTGGCAGATGTCGTTTGCAGTCTGTCGCGCTCATTGTGTCAGCACTGGACTCTTTGACTTGAAAGCAAAAA
Source organism: Bactrocera neohumeralis (assembly GCF_024586455.1). Taxonomy (NCBI): domain Eukaryota; kingdom Metazoa; phylum Arthropoda; class Insecta; order Diptera; family Tephritidae; genus Bactrocera; species Bactrocera neohumeralis. The sequence continues at coordinate 18,066,862 of NW_026089624.1, forward strand.
ATATGAGCTTCGCCATTGGTTGTTCGCGTCAACGGAAATTTCGCATGAAGCATTGAATGTACATATTTACATACATTTATTGCATGCAGACAAATTTACGAACATTATGCTTATGGTTCTTATATTTGTTTACATGCACACATAATAATACATAAATGGGCAAATGTGCGACCGCTTGGTCATTTAACATGATATCGAAAAGTTTATTGACGAAAGCAAATATTTATTTAAGTATATTATTATACATATGAATGTCGTACCAAACCTATATAAAATGCATAATTAGATAGTAATACAAATCTTATTGATATATATGTTTGCAAAGATTTTATGGAATTCATCATAAAATAGCTCAATTTTAGAATATATATGTACATACTTACTTATGTGCTTTCATAACAAAATACATACATACATACATATGTATACCGATCTATAAATTACATACATATATGCAGCATCGTTTGCGCAAAGTAAATATGCGAATCTGTAAGCGTACATTCCTTAACATTGGAATTATTATTTTTCTCATTTAACACTGAAAATGCTCAATTCTGCTATTTTCGTGTCCCCTGATGTTAAGTGGTGAAACACGCTAATAATTTTCTGTGGTGAAACACGCTCATCCAAAACAGTAAATATCCCAAAATTGAAATATCCCTAAATTTTCGTCATCGTGAACCTTCTCTATAAATATACGTTCTCTGGCGATAGTAAGTTTAAGCACCTCACCAAAAAGATGCGCTTAAAAGTATGCAACATCTATATACAACTAGTTTTGGTGATATTTGAATAGCATACTGAGTTGGGCGTCGACCGTTCATAAGATTCAAGGTTGTACCAGAGAACGTATATTTATAAATATACGATATAAGTATATATGTATTATAAATATACGTTCTCTGGTTGTACAGTAGATCATGCAGTAATTTATCTGGGCTCTCGACTGTTTGCTGATGGACAAGCTTATGTAGCACTTAGTCTTTGTAAATCTTTGGACGGTGCTCGAATTGAACAACTAGACTGTTGACAGGTAAAACCCCATATAACATTGAAGGTTTAGAAGAAATGATTCGATTAAGAAGTAATAATTCGTAAAGTCGTCAATAGAACTTGGTCGCAAATAATATAACAATTAGTCAGTGAAAGGTTCCGAGTAGATATTAAATGCTGCCTAATTATCGATTTACTTAACCCATACTACATGTCATAGTTCATATTTTTCCAAATTTGGGGTTTCTCACATCAAACAAAAAAATTAAAAATAAATATAGTTTAAAAAAACTAAAAAACACGCTTTTAAAACATATCAAATTAAAAAGTGAAAAATAATTCCTGCATTATTGTGAGAAAAGTGTGGGGTGCTTGGTGACATATTTTTCATATATCGAGCATTACACGCTTTTCTCACAATAATGCAGGAATATTTTTCACTTTTTAGTTTGATACATATGTTTTAAAAGCATGTTTTTTGGTTTTTTTTAAACTATATTTACTATATATAAGATTTACATACCGGCCACCACGGGCACGCTTGCAGAAGTCCAGACGCTGAACCCAATTTCGACATTTTTCAACCATGCTGCAATTTCACGTTCGATAAACTATTTGTGTTCGGAGTTTTGAGACGTCCACGAGAGGCATACCATAAACAAGTTCATAGTGGTGGATCACTCTACACTAATTTGTTGGAAAGCGAACCTCTTGATTTTACTGATAATTTGCATGTGATGTAAAAATTTTCCAAAAAAAAAAAATGTACTGGAGTGGCTTTCCTTAAGGGAAGGGTGGGTAAGGTTTGCATAGTAAAAAAAATTAAACTTTTTGCGAATTCATTTCTTAAATATGGATTGAGTAATTTTATTCGGACCTTTTGTACATTATTGAGCACACTTTTGACAATATAGGGAATTTTTTTTCGTCACTTTTTTAGGTTATAAATTTTAGACTCGTTATTCTTATAACTACTTTTTTTAAAGTTCGTGTTCACTGTCACTACTTGACCGATTCATTTCAAACTTTGTACACATTTTTGACGATTTTTGTATTTGCCATCCTCAAAGTGGCGGAATTTTTTAGTGGAAAATAGCAGTTTTCACTTTAAATGGCCGCCAACAATTTTTAAATGGAAAAAATTATCAGAGAACGATGGGTGGAAGATTTGATTATAATTTGACTAAATTAAACTAAATTTGACATAAAAAATACCCTAGTTTGTCAAAAGTAAATAAAATGGATTAACTATTTTTGCTTCAAAGTACTTATTATTTAACAAGTTCTTAAAATCAATCAAAAAAAAACTGTCCTTTATGTTAAAAAAACGAAGAATGTCCTCTATGTTTAAAAGTCTATAAATAGAACAAGAAAATTATAAAAAGTATGACAATCCAGAGTTAAAAGGGTGTCCAACTTAATCCAGTGTGAGAGAGCCTCAAAATTAGCTTTTTTTTTATAACATTTTCTATTGAAGCGAGATTAGAAAAAAACTATTTCTTGGGCAATTCAAATAAAACGCCCAATTTGCATTTTCCATACCACTTATGAAGTACGCGATAGGCCGCATTACCGAAGTTATTTTTGGGTGATAGGTGCCCCAGTAGGCTTATAAAACAATTCACAGATAAATATATATAATTTAAAATTAACAAAAACAATATCATATCTTAGAAAGTAATATACAATAAATAATATTTACAACTATAAAAATATATGTACATATGTACATAAGTATATACAAACAGCTGCAGGAAACTAAGTTGGTGCTTTACCGAGCGATAGGCAACTGGCGACAATAAAAATACACCTAAAACTATTGCTTTAAAAAACTATCATATCGCCGACGGTGGATTTGGCGATTACTATTAAAACAAGTAAAGTCGGGCTATGTTCGGGTGGAACCGAACATTTCATACTCTTGCAACTTGCAGGGACCAAAGCCAGGGAAATACCTTAAAGTCCCAAACATCAACCCGAGAATTGTAATCAAATTAACTTTATATAGTATATACAATTCATACACTGACCGCCATTGGCAAGGTTTGTTAGAGGTTCGAAATAATTATATGTATGTAGTACTATATAAGAATTTGGGTAATTCGTAGAATTTCAGAAAAATTTGGGATTTAACTCTAGTACATCCAATATTATACGTTCAGTTAATTTTGACGAATGTTTGAAGTTCTTATGTTAGGTAGGTAGCAGATAGTATTGACCCGATTTTATCTATTTATTGCCAATACAACACGCAATTAAAAGGGCCACATACTAATAAAATGCTTCCAAGGTTACATAAAGTTCCTCACATACAATCACCAATCATATTGAGTAACCCAACCGGATGTTGGAAAATCCTTATATTAGTAAAATGGGAGGGTTTATGTCCGGTTGAAGCCCAATTCTATCTATTTAAGGTAAAAATACATATGTATACACTGTTACACGTAAACCACGCTCTATCAATTTTCTTAAATTAACTAACATATTGGCCGATATACGAGGGCTGCTATATACATATATTCTGGCCTAGGGCAACACTAAGTGTTGCCAGGTGCAATCTGACATTTCCATTGGAAAGTTTGACATTTTTTAGCATAACATCACTCAGAACGTTTTGTCATTTAATCGTGAACTGTTTTATTTACAGGTAATTAAAAAATTCATATCGGCCAAAAAATGGAATTAACTCGTGAACATTTTCGTGCGATCATTTTTCACAACTTTCGACGTGGATTATCACGACAAAAGTGCATCGATGAACTAAAATCTTTGTATGGCTATGAAGCACCATCCTATAGCACTGTGAAAAACTGGTACAACGAATTCAATCGTAGCCGACGCTCGCTCAAAGACGAATTCCGTGAAGGTTGTCCAAAAACAGCCGTTGTGCCAGAAAACATCGATGCCGTACGTGAACTGATAATGCAAGACCGTCATGTAACATACCTTCAGATAGAGGCATGCCTATGCATTTCTCCCACCAGCATACATTCGATATTGCATGAACACCTGGCCGTAAAAAAGGTTTGTTCTCGTTGGATCCCGCACAATTTGACAATCGTTAAAAAAAAGGCTCGTGTGGATTGGTGTAAAGAAATGCTGAAAAAATACGATCGTGGCGCTTCAAAAGACGTTTATAAGATCGTCACAGGTGACGAATCATGGATCTATGCGTATGAGCCCGAAACAAAACAGCAATCGACAAAAAAAAAAAAAAAAAAATAAAAAAAACCATTTTCGTTGATAAATATGCCTATTTACATTATTAGGCCAGAAATATATGTATATAGCAACCTACGTATTCGGCATAAAGTCACCTGGAAGTTCGAAAATCTTCAGATTAGGTGTATGGGGGCCGAAAGAAGTATTGGTCCGATACAACCCATTTTTAAAATACAGACATACCATCGTCAGAGAAGTATTATTCCTGAATTTCAAGTATTTCGTATATCTCACACATTGACCGATATTTTAAAATTATGTTTTATAGGAAGTAGACGGTGTTCTAGCCCGAATTCGCTCATTTTCACACCGTAACATAGGAATGTAAAAATAATGGAAAGTACCGAATTTGGTTGAAATCAGTGGAGTAGGTCCCAAGATATGTGATTTCCTTTAATATAAAAGAGACATCTCTCCGAATAGGAGATTTGGAAAATATTCACCTGAGCGATATTTCTCTAGAAAAAGGATGTCAACAACAAATTTTAGCTTGACATCTGTCGTGAGAGGAAAAAGGAAAAAGTACTGAATGAAAATGTAAGTTTGATAAAAAAAAAAATCAGGAGATTAGCAATTTAAAATTTGATGTGAAAGAAATGTTGATAAAAATAATGTCTTTAGAGAGGGAAATTAAAAATTTAGGACGGGACTATAATTGGGGAAAAAATTGAAATTTAAAAACCTCTAAAAACTACCCTCGCCAATTTTTTTAATTATGCGGATGCTTCTGGTGCCTTTGCACAAACAAATCAAGGTCAAAACCAAACGACATGATACGAGACTCTTTGATTCGAGAGAGCGTTGTCAAAATTCACAATTTTATAACATTTAGCAATGATGCCACTGAGGAAAAAATATGTTAGAGAATTTTTATTAATTTTTTTGGGAGTTTGTAATACAGGTAAGATATTTAAAAGGCTAACTTCGGTATAGTTTAGGGTGCTCAGTTCCCCTGTAGTTTTATACCACCATGAAAGAAAAAATTTAAAACGTTATCAAAGTTCATATTATATAAGCTGTTACACAGCAAATATTACAAATAAATAAATAGGTAAAAGTTACACTTAATATTTGCATACAGTCACTCACATTGAAAGTCGGGGAAAGCGCAAAACGAAATTTCTACTTATAATAAAATTCTAATGAAAAAAGATATTCAACCCGATCTTTATTTTATGTTATTTCAAAAAGATTAACTGTTACTGTTAGTTGCTGTGCAGGAGTTTTGATTAATTTTGGGCAGTTATACAACAACCAACTTTTTACATCAAGCGCCGAATGTTTTGGATCGTTGTCGTGATAAAACTGAAAGTTGTTTTCCATACGAAGTTTTTGCACGCTTTCTTTCAAAATATACATATTTGTTCATTATGCCATTTATAAAATGTAAATTTCCAACTCCTGAAGCCGCGGTACACCCAGACCATTACTGAGTTACCACCGTGCTTCACTGTTTTTCTTAAATTTTTGGCATCAAGTTCTTGATTTGGCTTACGCCACACTTTACTTCTACCATCACATCCGAATAAATTAAAATTATTCTCGTCTGTAAATCTATATATGTATATAAAAGAAAGTTATTGTTAGTTACACCATTTATAACTCAAGAAGGGCTTAACCGATTTGGCTGAAAATTGGTGGGGAAGTAGCTTAGAACCAGGGTAAGGACATAGGATACCTTTTATCTCTTTATGTGAAAATTTAATACAACTCAAAAATACAAAAATTATATATCAAATAATAAGCATTTCTTCAAAATTTTAATATTTCATTTCTTCAAAAAAAGAAATAATAATAACAATAAAAAAACCTCACATCTATATATACAAAAAGAAAGTTATTGTTAGTGACACCATTTATAACTCAAGAACGGCTTAACCGATTTGGCTGAAAATTGGTGGGGAAGTAGCTTAGAACCAGGGTAAGGACATAGGATACTTTTTTTTATCTCTTTATGTCAAAATTTAATACAACTCATAAATACAAAAATTGTATTTCAAATCATAAGCATTTGTTCAAAATTTATGTTTGTAGGAATCATTTGAATATACATTTTTAACAGATTTTTCCTAAAAAATAATAAAATTGCTAAGTATTTGGAATAGTAGAAAATAACTGCAACCAAATACGCAGTGAAATAGATTATAACTGGCTCAGTAACCAGTCGTTGACGTGCGTCCCAAAAGAGTGATGTCATACCCTTTCCAGCCGACTTTTTCGTCTTTCCACGCCTGAGAGGCGGTTCATCATGTTGAGTCCACTATAATGACTGTCGATTGCACTCCAGTAGGAATTAATGGAGCTATGTTTCTATTGCCACACACCGATGCAAGATTTCAGTTTTATTACGATTAAAGAGCCCTCAAAGACTTCTCAGAATCAGTTATTCGTTGTTTTTGATGGATTATGAACTTGCGAGGCACCCACTTTGCACAGAGCTTTCGCCTCTTTAGAGCATCATTGTCCTCGGTGCTCATTCCGCCTGTTTCCTCCTTAGCAAATATTTTTTTAACGATGGATTTCCCTGAGCCCATATTCAACAGTATATTCCCCAGAAAGCAATGTTTATTAACGCACGAAATGCTATATGATCCATTTTTTTGTAAACTGACACAAGTTCCTTGATAAAAGTGCTATATTTCGAAATAATCTTATAGTTTCTGTGTAAACTTAGTACCAGAATATTCTTCGGACATTGCAGCTAGTTTAGGTGCAGAAGTAAAAGGCCTCTGCTTTATTTCTCTTGAAATAAAGTTCTCATCTTTGGTTGATAATTTATTCTTTTTGGACTCGTGCCCTGCTTATTTAAACCAATCCATTTCGATTATATCTGGTAATAATATCGTGAACTGTAGATATGCTTTTCTACACAAAACTTTCTATTTCACGATTCTTTTTTCGGGTTGGTGATGTATGACTAAATTGCGCTCATCCAAAGTAGACTTTAATTTTTTGGGACATTTCAAAAAAAATACTCACTTATACTTCACTGTCTGACTTACGATACTCAAATGACAAATTTTCAGTCTTATAATTAAACTTCGAATAGATATAACGGAACATTTAACGTTACATTTGCTAGAAATACAGTTTGTCCGACTTTCAATGTGAGGCGAAAATGTTGCCTTAGTACGTTTTTTGTTACATGCGCTAAGTTTTATGTTCCTTTTAATATAGACTTTTGTTGTTTTTTAAAAGTAAGTAAATGTAATAAAATAAAAAATAGAATAAAAAAAGGACATGATTTTTCATTACAATTTTATTATAATTAGAAATTTCGTTTTGCGCTTGCCCGACTTTCAATGTGAGTTGCTATATACCGAAAATAACCTAAATTTGGTTTTGAGGGATAATTATACTAACCATAAGAACTGATTAGAAAAGAAAAATTTGGAAATAGTTAAAATTTATTTATTTACATGTATGGAAAAAATTTCAAAAAATTAATTTACACACATCGGATTTACCACCTGCTCTACATACCTTCTGAGTGTCGTTTCGGGCATTTTTAATATGTATGATATACGCAAGAACACCGTTTACAAATTATTCAATGTTATTATCAAAGTATTTACTATGTTCTCAAATTGCAACGGTCGTAATAATCGTCCACCTGTACTTGCTATTCGTCGAATTGTTGGAAAAAAAGCACACATTTTCTTTACATAATGTTCAATAAGACAAAGAAGACCGCATGAAATAATGTAAATATTGCTGCCGTTCAGGAAAGTGTTGCTGAAGACCGCAATTTGTCGACTCCAAGACGTTCTCAAGAACTGGAACTATCTCAAACCACAACCTGGCGGATTTTGATAAAGGATTTGGGCTTGCATCCGTATAAAATTATTCATGCTCAAGAACCGAAACAATTCGACCACCGTAAACGACATAAATTTGTTGATTTAGCCTTGAACCACTTGTAAATGATGACGCTTTTTTTAAGAAAATCGTCTTCTCTGATGAGGCTCGCTTTCATCTGGCTAGTGCGGTAAATAATCAAAACTGGCGATTCTGGTGCGAAAAAAATTCACAAAGTATTCATGAGTAACCATTCTTCTTCTTTATTGGCGTAGACACCGCTTACGCGATTATAGCCGAGTTAACAACAGCGCGCCAGTCGTTTCTTTTTTCGCTACGTGGCGCCAATTGGATATTCCAAGCGAAGCCAGGTCATTCTCCACCTGGTCCTTCCAACGGAGTGGAGGTCTTCCTCTTCCTCTGCTTCCCACGGCGGGTATTGCTTCGAACACCTTCAGAGCTGGACTGTTTTCGTCCATCCGGACAACATTACGTAGCCAGCGTAGCCGCTGTCTTTTAATTCGCTGAACTATGTCAATATCGTCGTATATCGGGGATACCAAATTCAGACATCGCGGCATAAAGGCAGCTCCTTTTCGCGCTGTCGAAAGCAGCTTTGAAATCGACGAAGAGGTGGGGTGTGTCGATTCTCCCTCCACGGGTCTTTCCCAAAATTTGGCGCATGGTGAATATCTGGTCGGTTGTTGATTTTCCAGGTCTGGCGCCACACTGATAAGGTCCAATCAGTTTGTTGACGGTGGGCTTTAATATTGCACACAATACGCTCGAAAGAACCTTATATGCGATGTTGTGGAGGCTAATCCCACGGTTAGGTAGGTTAGGTTAGGTAAATATAGCTGATCGATGATCCCACGTAGACTAACAAATTAGTCCTTTGTGATGCCATTAAATGAAAAACTCCCGTAATTCCGGCCTACAGATTGCCGAAGCGCTTTGTAGCCAATATAAAGTTACACAGACGCTTAACTTCAACACCCGCCAGTTCGGTGGGGTGTCCAAAGGTATGCGCCCCCAAGTGTCTGAGTCTTGACCTCCCAAAAGCGGGACAGTCAAGCAGGAAGTGCTGGCTTGTTTCTACCGCATCTTCTTCTAAACAGCATCTGCAGTCAGCATCCGGTAAGATACCCATTCTTACCGCGTGTAAGCCAATAGGACAGTGGCCTGTTAAAAGACCCACTAACAATGAGATGTTAGCCTTACTGAGGACTAAGAGATCATTTGATCTCCTGCGATCTATACTGGGCCAGAAGGCTTTTGCAACCGCACAAGTGCCGGTGCTGGCCCAGCGTTGGACGAGCATCCGCGTGGCCCTGCTATCTAGTAGTAGATCACAAGAAGAAACAGAAGCACCGATCCGTTTCCATTCTACCGATAATGATTCTAGGGTGCCTTTCCTTGCTAACTCATCAGCTTTGCAATTGCCCGCAATTCCGCTATGGCCCGGCACCCACACCAGTCTAATCACGAAACATCTAGCTGCTAGAGATAACGACATTAGAGATTAGACATTCTTCGACCAACCCTGAACGCACTTCGAAAGAGTTCAAGGCTAATATAGCCGCTCTACTATCTGAGTGAATAGTCACTTGTCTGAAGGTGGATGCACTCTGTAACAGCAAATCAGCTGCTACCTTGATGGCTGCGACCTCAGCCTGGAATACACTACTACAGGGAAGTCTGAGTCAGGAGTTGATGTAGAGCTCCCGACAGTAGACCCCTCCACCAACCTTCCCCCCAAGCTTTGACCCATCCGTGAAGAAGCTTGCTGCCCCTCTCCTCACACGGCTTCTTACCACCCACACCTCCCTCGTCGGTATATGGACAGAGAAGGAGCCGCCAGAGTTCGGTATGGCGACTCCATGATCCAGATGATCCGGTATGCAGTCAAAGTTTGTAAGGATATCCGAATGACCAGATGCACGTTCCTTTAAGAAACCATATTCTCTGAGTCTGATAGCCACCTTCGCGGCTATGCACCTACCGGCAATGTCCACCGGCATAATATTCAAAATTGCATTAAGTGCCATGGTTGGGGTAGATCTTAATGCACCGTATATGCTAATTAGCGTAGGCCGTTGAACGCTTTCGAGCATTTTGGCCAGTGAGGTCTTCCCTAAAGCCCTCCACCACATGAGGACACCATAGAACAAGATGGGCTTTACTATGGTGTCATAGAGCCAGAGGACCACTTTCGGTGAGAGACCCCATCTTTTGCCAATAGCTCCTCTGCAGCAGTATAAGGCAACAGATGCCTTTTTAGCTCTCTCCTCGATATTCGGCTTCCATGAAAGCTTTTTATCCAGTATGAGCCCTAAATATTTCACTGAGTCCGCCGGTTGCAGGCGAATACCTCCCATCTGCGGCAACGGTGCCGCCGGGATTTTATATTTCCGGCTGAATAAAACCACTTCCGTTTTGTTAGAATTAATGGCGAGTCCACTTCCGGCCGCCCACTTTATTACAACGCTGAGATGTCCCTGCGTCAACTCGTACACGGTGCTAAGGAACTTTCCTTTGACCATAAGTGCTACATCGTTTGCGTAGGCAATCACCCGACAGCCGCGATCCTCTAGTTTTTAGGGGAGAGAGAACCCCACCTTGTGGTGTTCCCCTACTCACCCTACGCCTCGCACGCGCGCTGCCCCATTCCGTTTCGATCACTCTGTCACACAGAAGACTGAGAATGAGGCACTTGAGGTTCGATTCCGTCAAGAGCAGTTATTATTGCCTCCGGTAGGACATTGTTGAAAGCTCCCTCCATATCCAGGAAGGTCCCAACAGCGAAGTCCTTGGCTTCAATGGCTTCTTCGAGCCATGACACGACAGTATGCAAGGCAGTGTCCACTGACCTGCCTTTGCGATAAGCATGTTGTGCTCTTGACAAATAGTCTCTCGAAATGCTCTTCCTTATATACCAGTCCATCAGTCTCTCCAGAGACTTTAACAAGAAGGAGGAGAGGCTGATTGGACTGAAATCCTTGGCCGTGACATGGGAGCCCCTGCCAGCCTTCGGGATGAACGTAACCTTGACTCGTCTCCAGGCCTCCGGGATGTAACCTAATCTGATGCAGTTCGCATAGATAGGTGCCAACCAGCTGCATGACACCTTAACAGCTTGTTGCAGCTGCGCTGGTATGATGCCGTCTGGTCCCGGAGACTTGAATTGTTTGAACGAGTTAATCGCCCACGTCAAGTGCCGCTCATCCAGGATGCTGAAAAAGGCCGCGCAATCGTCATGCGGGACCCCGATAGATCCCCTAACAGAGGACATGTTGCTCGGAAAGTGAGCGTCGACAAGCATTTGAAGTGTTTCTTCACTACTGAGAGCCCACTTCCCATTTGCGTCCTTGAGATACCCCAGGGACACTGGGGTTTTTGCGAGAATACGCATGAATCTCGAGGACTCGTGACAGCCTTCCACTTTTTCACAGAAGCGCTTCCACGAGGTCCTCTTAGCCTTCCTTAACTCGGACTTGTATATTGAAAGTCCAACTTTATATGTATATTGAAAGTCCAACTTTATACAAAGCCCAGTCATCAGATAACCCACTCCTGCGGGCCTTGTTGAAAAGCCGTCTGCAAGACGCCCTAATATCTGAGATCTCCGTAGTCCACCATAGAGGTTTCTCTTTGCCCTTCGGCGATCTCAGTGGACAAGACCTCTCCAGCGCAGCCTTGCACGCCGAGCTGAAGACTTCAACCCACTCCTCCACCACATCGGTGGTGGCCAACGAGTCCACCCCCGGTGCGCGCGGGAGAGTTTGCCTAAGCCTCCTGCGGTAACCTTCCCAGTCCGTGTTCCTAGGGTTCCTAAACGATTTCCTAGGCGGACCTTCTCCGACTAGAGTAAACTCGATGTACCTGTGATTCGAAAAGGAGTGATCGTCGAGGACCCTCCAGTTCGAGATCAGCGGGGCAATCGCTTGTGAGGTTATGGTGAGGTCGAGGACCTCCTCCCTGCCTGCGGTCACAAAAGTAGGAGAGTTTCCTCTATTACATATGCGAAGATCTTCGCCAATAATGAAATCAAAAAGCGACTCACCTCTACTTTTCGTATCCGAGCTTCCCCAGATCTGGTGCCGCGAGTTAGCGTCGCAACCGATGATGACGCCAGTGCCAGTCTTAGACGCTTCGGCTAAGGTCCTCCTCAGCAGTAGGGGAGGTGGCTCCACCACATCATCGTGTGGCATGTATGCGGAGATAAGCGAGAAATCTCCGGTGTCACGCTCCAGTTTCGCTGTCACAATGTCAGCGCTGCTGAAATTAGGTAAAAGAAATACCGTTAATTCATTCCTTACCAACATACAGGCTCTGTTCCTACCTGCATCCTTGGCCGCTAGGAGCCTATGGCTTTTTGTCCTCAATCCAGAAATCCCGTTGCCAGTCAGCCACGGTTCTTGGATCAGGACATCAGCTCCGTTTTGTTCCAGACGGAGCAATAGGTTGGCGGAGGCCGCCTTCGCATGCTGGAGATTAATCTGGAGGAATTTCATCCTTCAGACTTTCCTCCAGGAGCGCGTTTTCAGCGCCCAAGTCGTGATCGACCCGAACCTCCTCAAACAGTCGTTCGAGGCTGAAGACGGAGTCGCCAATCGACGAACCGCCCACAACACTCGCCACATCCGAGAGATCCGGATCGACTTGCACGGTCATTTGACCGTCGGCGCCCTCTGTCGCACCGATTTCCACGGTCGTTTGACCGTCAGTACCCTTCGACACCTCCAGCGCAGGCACCGCAGCTTGGAGGCCATCAGCTCTGGCATCCGATGGAAGTACTTTCAGTATTACCATCTCAAAACCATAGCTTATGGCTCCCTTTGTTTTGCTGAGAGGACCGATGGATTCCGTGTTTAGCATTATCAGCGCTTGCCGATACTGTTCATCAGTCCTCTCCAGCCATAAGACTTTCCAGTCCTGCGTTGGAAGTGAGGGATTGCAATATTTGAGTATTTCCTCAATCTCACTCGGAGTGGAAGGTTCGGCCGGCAGCCAGACGCGAGCCCTAGGACGGAGAGGAAGATCCTCTTTGGCCACGGCCTCCAGTCTGGCTCCCTTCCAGACCTCCCCTACCTGAGACACTGCCTTCTTGTACAAGATGGCCGATCTCTCGTCAGCACAACATGTTAGCTTATGCAGCCCCTGGTGCCAACCGGCACTCACACATTTAGGGGGTGGCCCCGGGTTTTCCTTGACCACCCTCAGGAAGACCGATGAGATAGCCGCTGCTACCCTCTTCCATTCATCATGGGAAGTGGCACCGTCCTCTCTACTGCGATCAAGCACCCCCAGTATTCTGGCCTCAACGCCCTTAGCGATTTCGCTAAAGGTTGGCGCTTTTCCTGTCCGCCGTTTCTTAACAAGGGAGGTTTCTCCCTCATGCGACCTCTGCCGCTTGACCGCCGGTTCTGTCCTGCTGGTTTCCAGTTCTACCCTATCGTCCTCGCTCAGCACTTTCTTGGCCCACTCAAGTGTACTAGCATTTTGCTCAGACACCTGACCAGCATGCTTGTCACCGTAGCGCTCCAAGATTTTGGCCGCCAATCGGCGGTCGGACTTTAGCTTTCTAGCTAAAGCTGCCGTGCTCTTACTCCCTGTGGATCCTTTCATACTTCTAGCTGAGGTTCCCCTGCTAGTGCTGGCGATTCCGCCGCGTATGAAGCATCCGCCCTTGGCTACTACTACTGCCGACGGTTTAGCGCCGGTTACCCCCAGTCTGCTACCTACGGCGACGCCTACTGGAGTCCTTGTCGTATCGCTGCCATTACACGGCGACGGTTTCGTCGCCATAGGAGCAGCATCCCCGCCTGGGTTGGATCTAGGTGCCGATTTCGACAGCCCTTCACCTCCCTTCGTCGTTCTTCCGTCAATTTTATTATAGTTAAACTTGTCCATGCAAAAAGTGTCCCCACTCAGAGCCACTATCCGTCCCCCGGAAAGGTAGTCGCCTTTTATGGTCCCAAGGTTATCTCGATGACGAGGCCAAGGCGAGGGTTGACGTACGCCCCCGGAAAGGTAGTCGCCTTTTATGGTCCCAAGGTTATCTCGATGACGAGGCCAAGGCGAGGGTTGACGTACGCCCATATGAGGCAATACGTTCAGAGCCGACCAGCGCAAAGAAGGAGTCATCTCAACATACACCTACCACGCCAACTTAACGACGACGGGGGGGAACGTACTCTGAAGCCTGCCAGGGTTTTAACGGAACGGGGGCAGTTGCGACATTAGCCCGTCAGCCATTTCCGATGAGTGTCACCTCATCGTACTCAGGTGTCAGAATGCCGCCACCACCAGCCCAGGGTTCTACCAAATCCAATAAAAAGTTTCTCAAAAAACCAGTCCAAAGCCACAGTCGTCTAGGGAGTTATTAGGCCGTGAAGGCCGCAGGTAATTTAGCGTTACCCAGGATGCATACATCCCAATCCCACGGTAGTTGGCGCAGATTGTGGGGTCACCTTTTTTACGGATTGGGCATAGCACACTTAAATTCCAATCGTTGGGCATGCTTTCGTCCGACCATATTTTACAAAGAAGCTGATGCATGCTCCTTATCAGTTCTTCCCCACTGTGTTTGAATAGCTTGGCCGGCAATCCATCGGCCCCCGCCGCTTTGTTGTTCTTCAGGCGGGTAATTGCTATTCGAACTTCTTCATGGTCGGGCAATGGAACGTCTGCTCACGCATTTCGTCCTCTTTCTTCTTCTGTCTGCAAATGCGTCTCGCTTCCCTCTTCAACTCTCGGTATCTATCCCATCCTGCACGTGTTGTGGTCGATCGTAACGTTGCGAGGTAGGCAGCCTGTTTTCTCTCCGCTGCGACACGGCACTCCTCGTCGTACCAGCTGTTCTTTTGCACTTTCCGAAAAGCAATGGTTTCGGTTGCAGCTGTACGTAAGGAGTTTGAAATGCCGTCCCACAGTTCCCTTATGCCGAGTTGTTGACGAGTGCTCTCAGAGAGCAGGAGTGCAAGCCGAGTAGAAAATCGTTCTGCTGTCTGTTGTGATTGCAGCTTCTTGACGTCGAGCTTTCCTTGTATTTGTTGACGTGCTTTTATTGCTGCACAGAGGCGGGTGCGAATCTTGGCTGCAACAAGATAGTGGTCCGAGTCGATGTTAGGACCTCGGAGCGTACGCACGTCTAGAACACTGAAGACGTGTCTTCCGTCTATCACAACATGATCAATCTGGTTGGTGGCTTTTCGATCCGGAGACAGCCAGGTAGCTTGATGTATTTTCTTGTGCTGGAATCTAGTACTACAGATAACCATATTTCGGGCCCCGGCGAAGTCGATCAGCCTCAACCCATTTGGGGATGTTTCGTCGTGGAGGCTGAATTTACCGACCGTAGTGCCAAAGATACCTTCTTTGCCCACCCTGGTGTTAAAGTCGCCAAGCAAGATTTTGACATCGTGGCGGGGGCAGCTCTCATAGGTGCGCAACAAGAGCTCATAGAAGGCATCTTTGGTCCGATCGTCCTTCTCTTCCGTCTGGGCGTGGAGCAAATCAACGATATATTGAAGAACATCGCTTTGATGCGGATTGTGGCTAGACGTTCATTCATCGGAGTGAATAATAGTACTCGGCGACGGAGTCTCTCTCCCACCACGAATCCCACACCAAACTTGCGCTCCTTTATATGGCCACTGTAGTAAATGCCACAAGGACCTACTCGTCTCTGTCCTTGTCCCGTCCATCTCATTTCTTGGACGGCGGTGATGTCAGCCTTTATTTTCACGAGGACATCAACCAGCTGGGCAGCGGCACCTTCCCAATTAAGGGACCAGACATTCCAGGTGCATGCCCTTAAATCATAATCCTTAAGGCGTTTTCCATGGTCGTCATCAAAAGGGAGACTTTCGTCCGAGGTTGTTGTTTAGTTTTCATTGGGGGGGTTTCTTACGTGGCGAATCCCAAATTCAGCGCACAACCCTGCGGAGGGGATCTTTCGCCTTCTCACTTTAGCTCGCCTTCAAACGGATGTTCTTATGCTACGCAGAGGATACTTGGTCAAAGACCGGAAGTCGTGAGCTGCTTGAGTCATATGTAAAAGAATAGTTTCTGGCCACTCCCAGGTGAATGGCGCCCAGAGAACTTTCTTCACTTGCGTGAACTTCTACACATGACTCCATCCTCCCATGAGTAACCATTGCATTCACCTAAGTTGACAGTTTGGTGTGATATTTGGTCTGCTGGAATCATCGGTCCGTACTTCTTTCGAAATGAAGCTGGTGACAGCGTTACTTTCAATGGAGAGGCGCAATTGTGTCACATAGCACATGCATTCGTGATTCGACTATTTCAAGGAATTGTAACATTTAACACCAAAACTACTTATGGGGTTATATATTATTTGTATTTCCTTAACAATCAGTGTGTTGTTTTTTTAAGAAATTATATCATTCTTATTGGAAAACCCTGTATTTTCGACTCGTAAATTAGAAGGGTTAAGGCTTTTAAGTTGAAATTCCTTTAGGAAATTGATTTCTAATTTTTTTAAATAAAAATCACTGTGGCAATACCAAACAACACTTTTTAACTTTTCTTTGTTGAATTAAATAAAATTCGGTCTCCTATATATGGCAAGAGTTGGGAGTACGCGTGCGTCTTATAAGGTTTTAAATAAAGATAACCACAGAAATATGCATTTGTATTTTCTTTAAAGAAATCTTCTAATAAATCTAGATCTAAATTTTTGAATTGAATATTGAAATTCTTTCCAAGAAAACTCCCACACCACTATGTCACTGCACACACTTGATATTACTTGGTGAGACTGTGCAATAAAAAAAGTTTCATTCTTAAGCTTAATATCCAGCTCTCAAGAAATGTAAAAACTTCATATAAAAAAACGCTCAAGAAAATTTCCTGCGGTAAATTTTCTTCAACTAGTATGAAGCTGTGAAGAAATTTTGTACTACATAGTTTTTAATAAATTTTTTCATGCGAATACGGCAATGCTGGTTTTGCGAAAAAACATGAAATCAACAATTGTTTCTTAAAGGAAATTGTAGTAATCATTAAATTCATCTTACAATTAGTTAAAATCGTTATTATGAAATATAGTTCATTTTGAAATTTTGTATAAAACCTTTCCTTCTTTATTTTCTTTTCTTCATTCACAATGCGTAAGCAGCTGTCAAAATTACCTGACGACAGTCAAGAAATAAGAATTTTTTTTTTAGCAATTACTTAAGAGCTACACGTGGATCATAGTCCAGTCATTATAGTAAGTTCACCTCGGAATTCGAGATACCCAGCTGTAAGTCTGTAAATACTTGTATATTGATACCCTAAAAGTTGTCTCAAAACCTACATATGGTAGGGTGTACACAACTATTAAATTTCAAGGTCAAAGGTCACAAAAATCGGTTTTTTGCGCTTTTTTCTTGTAAATATCTCATTTCCTATGGGTTTTTTTGCTATTTGTATTTATTATCAATATTTATTATCTCTACAAATTTTGTTTGAAAAAATTTTTCATACGGTGAACCGTTTTCGAGATAGAGGGCGGAGAGCGCGCGGTCACAGCATCACTTCAGGTCAACCTTTGACCTTGAAATTTAATAGTTGTGTACACCCTACCATATGTAGGTTTCGAGACAACTTTTAGGGTGTCAATATACAAGTATTTACAGACTTACAGCTGGGTATCTCGAATTCCGAGATTCTTACCTAATTTAATCTAAAATGACTGGACTATCATTAAAAAGGTTGCAAAACATTTAAGGTGTAATCCTAACACTTCTTCCACCTCCTCTTCTAATACAAATGTCCGATGTAGTATTCTAAATTATCCTGGCAAAGTCTTCTTGTCTGTAGGTTAGTGATGCTTGACTGTAACAAAAACACCCACAAACGTCTTAAACTTTTAATTTTAAATCCAACACCTAATACAATTGAAAAAAAATTTTATGTCGAGTCTATTCCCGGGTCTACTTGTTTTCGAAATTCCTACTGTCACATCTAAAAATTTTAACTGTTCGCTTCACGCCGAAAATAAACAGCTTCAAAATGACTACTATTGAAAATGTTAAATAGCTTATTCAAAAAATAAAACATATTTTTGGCACGACAAAAGCCCCGAAATATATGAAGCGAGCATAAAAGAAGCTACGGTATCGCTAATAACCTGGTTCTTGATTTGGCTCATCTTTTGAAAGCTATTTGGAAACTTATGTTCCTCACATAGCTTGGGGTACACAACACACGGGACTTCGGGAATCTCTATTATAAAAATAAACAATGTCATCTCAACTCACCGGATGCGATTTAAAACCGAATTTATTTTTTTCAAAAGAATTCCTAGTACTTTTTGAAATGTGGGGCTATCAAAAAAAAAAGAAAGGAATATATTCTTGCCAGTGTCCTGAAAATATGAACGCTCTTCTGTCACTTTTAAAATCCTTAAAAGTAAGATGCCTGGTGTGAAACAAATTGACAAATTATGCTTTTTATTTGGGTGATGTCCTCAAACGCAAGTGAGGAAAGTTCTGTGAGCGCTATTCACTAGCGAGTGGGGAGAAACGATTCTTTTACGTATGGCTCAAGCAGCTCACGACTTCCGGTTCTAGTCCAAGTATCCTCTGGGTAGCCAAAAAGCATCCGTTTGAATGCGAACCTTCTTATTTTCGTCAACCATCCCTCCACAGGGTTGTGCGCTGAATTTGGGACTCGCCACGTAAAAAACTCCCCCAATGAAAACTAAACAACAGCCTCGGACGAAAGACTCCCTTTTGATGACGACCATGGAAAACGCCTTAAGGATTATGATTTGAGGGCATGCACTTGGAATGTCTGGTCCTTTAATTGGGGAGATGCCGCTGCCCAAATGATTGATGTCCTCGTAAAAATAAAGACTGACATCACCGCCATCCAAAAAGTGCGATGGACGGGACATGAAGTGAGACGAGTAAGTCCTTGTACGATTCATGGTGGGAGGGAGACTCCGCGCGTCAACAAACACAAGGTAGGTACGACGTCGAGAAGCTGCAATCATAACTGATAGTTGAACGATTTTCTACTCGACTTGCACTCTTGCTCTCTGAGAGCAATCGTCCAACAACTCGGTATAAAGGAACTGTGGGGCGGCATTTCAAGCTCCTTACGTACAGCTCAAACCGAAACCATTGATTTTCGGAAAATGCAAAGGACCAGCTAGTACGAGGTGTCCCAGCGGAGAAAAAACAGACTTCCTACCTCGCAACGTTACAATCGACCACAATACGTGCGGGATGAAATAGATACTGAGAGTTGAAGAGGAAAGCAAGACGCATTTGGAGACAAAAACAGAGAGAGGCCGAAAGGCGTGAGTAGGAAAAGCTTGTCAAGCTGGTCGACAGGAGTAGTGCTCGAAAAGATGCGACAACTAATAGAAGGTTTCAAGACCGGAGCATACACTAGTAGAACCCCCAGGGGTGATCTAGTGAGTGATGCCCAATACTAGAATTTTGGATGAAAAACTTCTTCAGCCTGCTGAATGACAGTGAGAAAATAACGCCAGGAGAAGGCGAACCCGATTCCCCAATGATGGAACAGACGTTCCATTGCCCGACTATGAGGAAGTTCGAATAGCAATTACCCGTCTTGGAAAAATCTCGTGAAAAGAGGATCGACACACACACCTCTTCGTCCTGCCACGATGTCTGAATTTGGTATATTTTTCCTGCGATTCGAGCTGCAGAACTACATAAGTAAGGAAGGTACTATCTTCTATAAGAGTGTACAACTGCTGGCGTACGCCGAGGACCGCGCCGTTAGTTCTGCTTTCTTCAGAACTGAACGAGGGCAAGATGAAATATCTCCTGTCATCAAACAAACAGTCATCGTACTCGCGGCTAGGCTCCCACCTCACTGTTGACAGTCATTAGGTAGGTAGGAGTACAGCCCCTATCGGGGTCAATTAACACTTGATGTGCCATTTTGATGCACTGTTCGTAGAACCTCCTGTATCTGCTATTACTTCTTTTCCAACTTCTTGGGATGTAGGATAATAGAATGCTAGCTTTGTATATATTTTCAAGTCTTTGAACCATTGGTTCTACCAGTTTTTGCAACATGATGGGCATAATCCCGTTAGGACCTGCCGCTTTAAATGGTGCAAAACTATTTATGGCATACTTGATTTTGCTTTTGTCTATTATTTGGCTTTGATAATCAGCTGCGTTCAACGGTGGTTCTGGTTGAACCCTCGTTGAAGGTGTTTGCTGACTCCCGGGGAAGTGTGTTGTAATTAGTACCTCCAGAGACTCTTTTGCCGAGGAGGACCAATCACTTCCCTCCGTCCTAATGTAGGCAGTGTTAATATGACCTTTGGATAGCATTTTGCTCAGCCAAGCGGTTTCTCTGCAACTTTCTATCGATGTGCAGAAAGATCGCCAAGAGTCGTTTTTTGCTTTTCTGACTGCTTTTTTGTATCTTTTCATAATATCTTTATATGGCTGCCATATTTTGGTTCTAAAACTCTCGTTGAAAGCTTTTCTTAGTTGTGTTCTCAAATTCTTGAGTTCACTGTTCCACCAAAGGGGAGACTTTCTCTTTTTCAAAACTGTTAGCGGAGTAGATTTATTGAAAGTTGTGGTTAAGATGTTTTCCAACTTCTCTACTTCTGAATCTAATTCTTGAGGATTTCTGATACTCTTATTGCCTCCCTTTTCGAGGCATTTTGTTGCTATTCTGGTATATTTTTCCCATGCTGTTCTTCTAGGGTTCCGGTATGTGAGAGGAGCACTGTACTTTCCGCGGATGCTGAAGATTATCTAGGAGTGATCCGACATGGAAGGCTCATCTGATACCCTCCAGTTATCCACAACGAGACTGTCTGTGTCTGTTGATAGCGTGAGGTCAAGCACTTCCTCCCACCCCGGAAACCTATCAGAGCTTGGAAAAATAAAAGTTGGCTTATCGCCCTTGTTGCATATACTTAGATTACTATTTAGAATATACTGCAAGAGTGACTCACCTCTGGTGTTTATGCTGGAGCTACCCCATACGGTGTGTCTTGCGTTTGCATCACACCCTATTAGGACATCTTCTTTCCTGTTCTCCTCTACTAGTCTGGTGAGCGGGGTCGGTGGTATGTCTTCGTCATGGGCCAAGTAGGCCGAGACTAAGAAGAAGGGCTTTTCCTTCTGTTCCACCTTTACCACTATGATATCTGCTGTGCTGTAATTAGGACAAAAAAATGCATTTATACTTTTATTGATAAGAATGCATGCCCTAGGTTTACCTTTGTTCCGTGTGTAAAACAGGTTATAGTTGCTGCTGTTTAGCCCTTTAATGGTGTCTTCTTTGACCCAGGGCTCCTGTATTAGGCTGATGTCGACGCTCCCCTCTTTCATAAGGGTTATCAGATTCGCTGTAGCACTCTTCGAGCTGCAGGTTTATCTGTACGCATCTAAGGTTGTTATTGGGCATCTCGGGTTTCTTCGATGCCCACATTCCTTAGCAACTGGCTGGCGTCGTCGACCTCTTCCGTGTCGTCTTCGTCAGCCGCTTTGTCGCCTTGGAAGATTTTCAACCTTGCCTTGCGAATTCCGTAGCTGATTTTGTAGTCAGTCTTCTTGAGAGCCTCAATGGACTCATCGCAAATGGCCACTAGTATTGGTCTGCTGGCTTTGTTTGGTTTTTCCTCCTTTATCAGCTGGCACTCATCTATACCAGGTATAGATTTGTTCTGCAGCTTGATACACCTCAGGAGTTTTTCGCCTGGCTCCTCTAGTGGGGGTAACCAAATGCGAGCACGAGGTCTCTTTGGAATGTCCTTGGCGGGTATAAGCCTCAATTGGAGGCCTACAAAGGCGTTGCTGATTTTAGCAACACTACCCGTCAGGAAATCCAGGGAGGCCTGGTCCGCGCACCTGATGACCCTGTAGACCCTGAGGGTCTCAGAGGAGTCAAACTCCGGGTAAGGACCCGCTGGATTGTCGAGTACATAGCTTAGCACCATACTCGACAATCTGACGTCGATATTCACCCATCTTTCCTGTACCGTGCTCGGTGAGGAGGAATTCCCATCTATGATGGCCACTTGCAGGCTATCTCTGGCTACATCGCAGAAATGCCTTGCCGCTGTTGCGCTGCTCTGTTCGCCTTCACTCCGCCTCGGTTTTTTAGGCAGAGTTTCGGGTGTTTCTGTAGTAGAGCGATTCCTTTTTTGTGAAGTGCTCTCCTGTTTGCTCTCTACTAGAGGTTCTGATTGCTTCCTTTTCAGGTAGCTTTCATATTCCTCCACTATTGCCTTGAGGCGCTTTGTTTCTGCCTCATCAACTGGGGTGTCGGCTGCCTGGTCTTTGGCTATCTTCCCTAGAATGAAGACTGCCCTCTGGTACCGGTTTTTCCTCAGCTGATTCTGGGATTTTTCGCGCTTCCTTTTGATTTCCTCTTTGGACGCCAATGCACTTTGGTTGGTGCTCATGGCAGCTTTGGACTCATGTCCTTAGTCGTCGTTCATTTGTTGGTCACACGAGTAATCCGGAAAGGGTTGGTCACTCGTCCGCAGAGCCGGTATGCGGAGAGAAGGCTTTTATACCTCCGACCTTGACCGGGCATCGGAGAGGACCGTTCGCGATCAGCTATTTATTACCCCCCGCTGACCATTCAGCCCTCGGCACGGGTACCTCGACACCTTGGCTTAGGGTGGTGTTGGTGCGGGTATCCTCAAAAATTCCACAATAGGAGATGGGCGTAAAACCTAGGGTTTATTCATCCATTTTACTATTGTGGGAATTATGGGGGTGTCCCTCTTAGTTCGTAAGATTAGAGTGCGTTTCCTTTGGGATGCACACTTTACTCTTACTTGAGCCCCTTCGCCACGACAAAGCGACCAACTTCAAAGAGGAATTACTTCGAAGTCGTAGAAAATGTTGCCTATCGTGGAACCAGTAGCATCACCAACAATAATGTCAGCTTGGAAATCCTATGCGGGATAACCCTTGCCAACAGGTGCTACTTCGGACTGAGTAGGCAATTGAGAAGTAAAGTCTTTTCTCGACGAACAAGAACCAAACTCTATAAGTCACTCATTATTCCCGTGCTGCTAAATGGTGCAGACGCATGGACGATGACAAGATGTGTTTAGCCAATGTTACGAGTTTTCGAGAGAAAGGTCCTTTTCGCATTGACCACGGCGAATACCGCATTCGATGGAATGATGATCTATATGAGATATATGACGACTTTTATATAGTTCAGCGAATTAAAAGACAGCAGCTACGCTGGCTAGGTCATGTCGTCCGAATGGATGAAAACACTACAGCTTTGAAAGTACTCGACACAGTACACGCCAGGGGAAGCAGAGGAAAAGGAAGACCTCCACTCCGTTGGAAAGACCAGGTGGAGAAGGACCTGGCTTCGCTTGAATTCTCCACCACATAGCAAATAAGGAGAGAGGACTGCCGCTGTTAACTCGGCTATAACCAGTAAAGAAGTTCAAATTGACTCTACATTTTATTTAGAAAACTTTTTTATGGGAAAAAGAAAAGGACTGTTTTTAGGGTTTTCTCGGCAATTTTTCTCACTTTTTTAACCTTCCCTAGACCTCCACGAACATTTTAAGAACAAGATAAGATTAATCCGTTCAGCCTGTCTCCAGTTTTAGCAAGGCTAACGAAAAGGAATTAATTTTTATATATAGTATATAGATAGAGATAGATATAATATAATTTGATAAATACAATATGCACTTTGAAATGCTGTTGATTCAGCATAAAATTTTCTTATGAAAAATAAATAACTGATTTTGAAAGTTATTTCTAGCGGGATTTTCTATGCCAGCTCATTTTTTGCTTGTCATCAGTTCAGTATCTCATGAACTTTCAGTACCTCAAAGTAAACGACACTATCATGAGTTCTCTGAACAAACAAAGAGATTCGGATCATTTATCTCGGTTTTTGGTGTGTATTTATAGCACGATCAAGGCCGTTTGTAAAAAATACCCGTTACTAGGTTCAGTCCTGTCGTTTCGGAAGAGTTTTTGCAACAAACACTGTAATTCGAAAATTTTATACAAACATTGTATGGGCCAAACCACGTTAAGTGGTCCAAGGACATTTCGCAAAATGACCGATTTTGAAAATTAGCAGTTCATTAGGAGGGGGACCAGACGCATACCCTCTGATATAAATATTTCGTCAAAATTCTTTTTTTTTGTTAAAGTTTTTGAAGGTTGAAATGTAAAGCACTATAAAATTGTAAAATTATTTTCTGCTAACCTGCTGGAGATAAATCGATGAAATTTTGTGAAGTCAAAGAAAAATGTTCGTGCTATATTATAGATATTTTTTCACAATCCATTTGTTTAAATAATAATATTTTAAATAATTTTTTTGAAAAAATTAAATTTCAAAATTATCATATACTGAATAATTTATACCATTCATGCCATTTCAAAGATATAAAATTTTTATTCCTCCTTTCGCTCTTAAAACGTGCGGCACATCCATCGATGCTCAGTGCGTACGTAAGCTTCAAACATCTTCAAAGAAAAATAAAATAATAAAAAAAATAATAAATTAAAAATATAATAATAAAATAATTTTAAATAATTGTCAAATTGTGACCTGTTTTTTTGGAAATTTTGTGTTTTTAAATGAAAAAAAAGATGTTTTTATTTTTTTAAAATTTTTATTTATTTTTTAAATTTTTTTAATTACCACTTTATAAAAAATTTTTTGAAAAAAAGTAAAAAAAAAATTTAATATAAATAAACCTGGTAAATTTATTGTGTATCATTCTAAAATTATGGTTTTTAAATGAAAAAAAAGAATTATTTTGGGTTTTTTAAAATTATTTATTTGTATCAAATTGTAGGATAATTCCCCTTTTAATTCGAAAACTCCAATATTTTTGATTTATTAAGGTAAACATGTAAAAAGATCCAACTTTAGAAAAAGATAGAGGATCCCGCCTCTCCAAAGAATTTAAAACTCCCCGAAAATTCAGTGTCAAAATCGATCAATTTGTATGAGGCCTTCCCGAAATTTGTTTAATTTTCCTTTTTCATTAATCTTTTTTTGGAAGTTAAAAAGGTTCTCAAGCAATCTATTCGATAATTCCCAATGTTTGATCGTTTGGAGTTTTTCTTTGGGAGGTTAAAAAAGGCATGGAATTGATATCAAAAACCTAAATATCAAGAAATTTTCCATTTCCCTTTCCAAATACAGAAAATATTTCCAAGTATTTTTTTTTGATCCCCTAATTGACCGAGAAAAAGGATATGTCCCAAAGATTCGCAGGTCGAACTTCCGGGGGAATCAAAAAACATGATCCCAAACGTTTTATTCCAGTGATCATCAGTTCAACAATTTTAATTGTTTACGATTTTCCCGTTGATGATCAATTCCTATTTACAATCAATATTTTAAAAGAAGGGAAACCCCGTATATTATAAAGCAACGAAGGAAGTTTTGGAAAAATTGGGCCCAAGTAACGAGAAACAAAAAAAGTCCATCTTCTGTTTCTTTTGAGTAACCATTTCTTCGACGATGCATTTCATGCATAATATCAAGGTATTTCCGAATAGAGCAATGTTCTCGCAAACGGATCACTGACGCAAGTTGAGAAAATACTCGCCAATGGCGATTTTGTTGTTGGCGGTGTTTCCGTTGGCTGTACTGTATTCTCTTTGAATATTGTCATTGAAATATACTCTTTGGTCTCCCCAAATGAAATGCAAGATGCACAACAGTCGGAAAACGTTCATGAATTCAAAAGTTAATATCTTACAAATCGCTTCATTGTAGTTCACGCATCGATCTGATCTCGTTCAAGGCCAATAATCGTCATGTTGCTTTCTTTGGTGACGTATTTGCAAACTGCAATACTCAATATTGATATGAGTTTTGAATGTGAATTAGACAATATTGGCGAGTATGGAACGATCCATGTGTTGTTAACTTCGATATTCAATCCGTTAAATTAAATGCTGAATAATATGCCATTGTCGTCTGGTGAGCGACGCCGATAGATATCCATTATTTCTAGTTGGCGTTTTCGAAAGAAAGGCACCTGTATAGTGTTTCGTACATTTATTGGCAGACATACAAACCGCAAGGTCCATGAACTATATTGGTTTTCACCACTTCGTATAATTCTGGATATATATCTCTGGATCAAGAATTTCCGCAGAAATTATTTCATCAGTTTTATCTGGTGTAACCACCATCAACCAACCAAAAATGTGCTTTTATATATTCCTATATTACTTCAAGATAAAGTCCATCAATCATCATAGCTGTTTTTTGAAAAGTCGTGCTGTGACATCGTGACTATCGCTTGCTAACTGACCCCGATCCATAATTCCGTACGTATCTTATCGCATTCTGCGAGTACTCGTGCATGTGCTTTGAGCTGCTAAAATTAGCGCGATCTCCTCGTGGCATCGTAACAAATTTAAATCTGTAATTGATCACTTTGTATGAAACACACATAAAGTTTTCACCTTTTCAGTTCAGAAGTCAAGAGAACTGAAATGTGGTAGAATAATATTCAACAAATTCAAACTTTTAAATATTTACAACAATTAAATTAAAAAACTGCACGGAAGTGCATTTTACGTCTATTGCCTGAAAGTTAAAGTGCGGTGAGATGATCGAGTGGGTAGGCTGTTGCACCTACTAAAAGTTACTCAGTGGATGTAAGGCAACCTATTATCGTTTTTTTTTTCTTATTGGACTTTGACCAGCAAAAGGGAATCTGAAAAGTCACTACCTAGTATAAGCAGAGAACGTATATTTATAGAGAAGGTCCAACAACGGACAAGCGTGTGAACTGTCAAAAGCTAACAAAATGCAATGAGCGTGTTTCACCACAGCTTGCTCAGAAGGAGAAATCGTAACAGTGGCGCGTGAACAGAGCTGAGCATTTAATGAAAATTATGCTCAGAAATATACATACATTGCTATTACGGACGTATGTTGGCCTTTTGCATCTAATTTCATACGTTTACATGCATGCAATCATATCAATTGATATGATTATCATTTTGCCTATTTTTATGAATACATGCAAAACTGATAACATTCTAATTAAATTATGGTATTTTCAAAATATATATTTGTAGTAAATGTGTGAGTAACAGTTAATTTTTAAATACTTCTTATGTTTGGTAATATAATATCGGGTGATTTTTTAAGAGCTTGATAACTTTTTAAAAAAAAAACGCATAAAATTTGCAAAATCTCATCGGTTCTTTATTTGAAACGTTAGATTGGTTCATGACATTTACTTTTTGAAGATAATTTCATTTAAATGTTGACCGCGGCTGCGTCTTAGGTGGTCCATTCGGAAAGTCCAATTTTGGGCAACTTTTTCGAGCATTTCGGCCGGAATAGCCCGAATTTCTTCGGAAATGTTGTCTTCCAAAGCTGGAATAGTTGCTGGCTTATTTCTGTAGACTTTAGACTTGACGTAGCCCCACAAAAAATAGTCTAAAGGCGTTAAATCGCATGATCTTGGTGGCCAACTTACGGGTCCATTTCTTGAGATGAATTGTTCTTCGAAGTTTTCCCTCAAAATGGCCATAGAATCGCGAGCTGTGTGGCATGTAGCGCCATCTTGTTGAAACCACATGAGTCAACATTTAAATGAAATTATCTTCAAAAAGTAAATGTCATGAACCAATCTAACGTTTCAAATAAAGAACCGATGAGATTTTGCAAATTTTATGCGTTTTTTTTAAAAAAAAAGTTATCAAGCTCTTAAAAAATCACCCGATATAATTTCATATATGAATATCTTTGTATATATGCTATATATGTGTGTATATATATGAGATACTATCATAATATCCTAAAAAACTTAATATATTACAATAATATTGTATCTAAATTACATTTCTTTAGCACATAGTTACATACATACAGTCAGAGTCATTAATATTCGGTTTTCTCTAACTCACCAATTCAAACTACAAAAAAATTGTAAAAAAAAAAATATTTAGTTTTGTTTGTTACTTACTGTTGAATTATCCTAAATAATAGATAATTCAACAGTAAGTAATGCACATAAGCAAAAAAATAATACAGAATTCCATTCTAAAAAAAAAGCAAAAAACTTCAGGTACACGTAAAAATAGCGTTCATTAATATTGGGTTTTTTGGTATTTAAGGCACAAAATTATTCAAAAAATTAATACCGAAAAACATTAATATTTTGTAGGATATCCCTTTTGTTTAGCACTTCATTCAACCTATTTGGCATATTTTCAACAATTTTAGCAGTGTATGCCAGCGATATATTATCCCATTCCTGCTGCAGCTTAATTTTCAGGTCGGTTACTGAAGAAATCGTATGTTTGCGAATTTGACGATCTAATTCATCTCACAGGTTTTCGATGGAGTTAATGTCCGGGGATTGGGGAGGTGGATGGAGCACTTTGGGGCAATTATATAGACCACTCTTGTACTAACCGCGATTTATGTTTCGGGTCGTTATCTTGGTCAAATTTGAACGACTCTAAAATACCAAGTTTTTCTGCGCTACATTTTAAATTGGTTTTTAGGATATTGACATACGACTCTTTGTTCATTATCCCATTAATAAAAACTAGTTTCCCGGCCCCTTTTGCGCCCATACACCCCACACCATAACGTGACCGTTTCCATGCTTTACTGTGAGCCTCAAACTTTTCGGTTGCAGCTCTTCATTAGGTTTTCGGCAAACTTTTACACGTCCATCCGAACCAAAGACGTTGTATTTGCTCTCATCGGCAAATAAAACGTCATTCCACCAACTCTTTAGTTTAGAAATATATTCCTTGGCGAATTTTACACGTGCTTCTCTGTTTTCTATTGCACCAAAGGCTTACGTCGCGCAATTCGACCATTAAAACCCTTAGCATTAAGGGTTCTTCTGATAGTAGACGACGAAACCTCTTTACCAAACTCTTCCGCAATCTCTGTGGCAATTTTTGGTGCACTTAAGAGTGGGTTTGCCTTTATTTTTCGTTCGATTGCCTTCTGCTCTCTCTCACTGAGCTTCTTAGGCTTACCTGGTTGTTTCAACAAATGTTCTCTTCCTTCATTTTTGTAACGCCGAACAATATCTCCCACTGTATTGACTTTTATATTGGTCGTTTCTGCAATTTTTTTTTATAAGTTTCTCCATTCTTATGATGAAAAATTACTAACTGGATTTGTTCCAGAGTAGAATTTTTTCTTTTGCGTCCCATTGGAATTTTCTGTCTGAAATCAAACTATTTGAACCATTTCTTAATCAAAGTTAATGTTTATTTATAACACCTTAAACAAATTTTCTCAGAAAAGCACTTTTAGCTCACTTTTTACACACATAAACTCCAAGCGCGGGGAAAAACCGAATAATAATGGAGCGTCGTTTTCTAGTAAACTGTAAACATTACACGGTTGCATCTTACAGAGTGATTCAAATACTCCAAAAATGTCATGAACAAGAAGTATGGTGATTGTTTTTTAATTTTGAAAAAAATTGACGCTTTTAATACTTATATTTAAAAATATGGAGGTATTAAGTTAAAGAAATCTAAAACCGAATATTAATGACTCTGACTGTACATATGTAAGTAGAATTAAAATTAAAATTGTGATATTATCGTTTATCAGTAAAAAGTGTGCGCGAGTTAATTTTTTGAGTTAAGGTTGTTGTGGTATTCAAACTCAATGCTGTTTTAATGCTTGTTTGTTTAGGATTGTTTGTTGTAGTGACAGTGTATTTCAATTGTTCCAACTCAAGGTTGCTTCTGCATTCTGTTGACTGAAACAAAAGGTTGATTTGATGTTTGTTACTATTATAAGGAATACATTCCTTAACTCGCGCACTGATTTTTCCTTTTGATTTCCTCTTTGGACGCCAATGCACTTTGGTTGGTGCTCATGGCAGCTTTGGACTCATGTCCTTAGTCGTCGTTCATTTGTTGGTCACACGAGTAATCCGGAAAGGGTTGGTCACTCGTCCGCAGAGCCGATATGCGGAGAGAAGGCTTTTATACCTCCGACCTTGACCGGGCATCGGAGAGGACCGTTCGCGATCAGCTATTTATTACCCCCCGCTGACCATTCAGCCCTCGGCACGGGTACCTCGAGACCTTGGCTTAGGGTGGTGTTGGTGCGGGTATCCTCAAAACTTTCACAATAGGAGATGGGCGTAAAACCTAGGGTTTATTCATCCATTTTACTATTGTGGGAATTATGGGGGTGTCCCTCTTAGTTCGTAAGATTAGAGTGCGTTTCCTTTGGGATGCACACTTTACTCTTACTTGAGCCCCTTCGCCACGACAAAGCGACCAACTTCAAAGAGGAATTACTTCGAAGTCGTAGAAAATGTTGCCTATCTTGGAACCAGTAGCATCACCAACAATAATGTCAGCTTGGAAATCCTATGCGGGATAACCCTTGCCAACAGGTGCTACTTCGGACTGAGTAGGCAATTGAGAAGTAAAGTCTTTTCTCGACGAACAAGAACCAAACTCTATAAGTCACTCATTATTCCCGTGCTGCTAAATGGTGCAGACGCATGGACGATGACAAGATGTGTTTAGCCAATGTTACGAGTTTTCGAGAGAAAGGTCCTTTTCGCATTGACCACGGCGAATACCGCATTCGATGGAATGATGATCTATATGAGATATATGACGACTTTTATATAGTTCAGCGAATTAAAAGACAGCAGCTACGCTGGCTAGGTCATGTCGTCCGAATGGACAAAAACACTCAGCTCTGAAAGTATTCGACGCATTACCCGCCGAGAGAAGCAGCGGAAGAGACCTCCACTCCGTTGGAAAGACCAGGTGGAGAAGGACCTGGCTTCGCTTGAATTCTCCACCACATAGCAAATAAGGAGAGAGGACTGCCGCTGTTAACTCGGCTATAACCAGTAAAGAAGTTCAAATTGACTCTACATTTTATTTAGAAAACTTTTTTATGGGAAAAAGAAAAGGACTGTTTTTAGGGTTTTCTCGGCACTTTTTCTCACTTTTTTAACCTTCCCTAGACCTCCACGAACATTTTAAGAACAAGATAAGATTAATCCGTTCAGCCTGTCTCCAGTTTTAGCAAGGCTAACGAAAAGGAATTAATTTTTATATATAGTATATAGATAGAGATAGATATAATATAATTTGATAAATACAATATGCACTTTGAAATGCTGTTGATTCAGCATAAAATTTTCTTATGAAAAATAAATAACTGATTTTGAAAGTTATTTCTAGCGGGATTTTCTATGCCAGCTCATTTTTTGCTTGTCATCAGTTCAGTATCTCATGAACTTTCAGTACCTCCAAAGTAAACCACACTATCATGAGTTCTCTCAACAAACAAAGAGATTCGGATCATTTATCCTCGTTTTTTGGTGTATTTATAGCACGATCAAGCGCCGTTTGTAAAAAATACCCGTTAGGTTCAGTCCTGTCGTTTCGGAAGAGTTTTTGCAACAAACACTGTAATTCGAAAATTTTATACAAACATTGTATATGGGCCAAACCACGTTAAGTGGTCCAAGGACATTTCGCAAAATGACCGATTTTGAAAATTAGCAGTTCATTAGGAGGGGGACCAGACGCATACCCTCTGATATAAATATTTCGTCAAAATTCTTTTTTTTGTTAAAGTTTTTGAAGGTTGAAATGTAAAGCACTATAAAATTGTAAAATTATTTTCTGCTAACCTGCTGGAGATAAATCGATGAAATTTTGTGAAGTCAAAGAAAAATGTTCGTGCTATATTATAGATATTTTTTCACAATCCATTTGTTTAAATAATAATATTTTAAATAATTTTTTGTTCAACAATTGAAGTTTTCTAAGGGTTCATCACGCATATGCAAAACAATTTTGTTCATTCATGCCATTCCAAAGATATAAAATTTTTATTCCTCCTTTCGCTCTTAAAACGTGCGGCACATCCATCGATGCTCAGTGCGTACGTAAGCTTCCGACATCTGTGCCGCAAGAAAAGCATAAAATAATAAAAAAAATAATAATTAATAGCTATAATAATAGTACTTAGTAAATAAATTATTGTCAAGTAGCTGACCCTGCTTGAAATTATGTGTTTTGAAATGAAAAGAAAGATGATTTTATATTGTGTTTAAAATCATTTATTTGCGATTCTTTTACATTTTTTTCAATGTAGCGCAGCTTTATAAACAACATTTTATGATAAAAATGATAAAAAAATAATTAATAGCTATAATAATAGCACTTGGTAAATAAATTATTGTCAAGTATCTGACCCTTCGTGAAATTATGTGTTTTGAAATGAAAAGAAAGATGATTTTATATTGTGTTTAAAATCATTTATTTGCGATTCTTTTACATTTTTTTTCAATGTAGCGCAGCTTTATAAACAACATTTTATGATAAAAATGATAAAAAAAAATAATTAATAGCTATAATAATAGCACTTGGTAAATAAATTATTGTCAAGTATCTGACCCTTCGTGAAATTATGTGTTTTGAAATGAAAAGAAAGTTGAATTTATATTGTGTTTAAAATTATTTATTTGTATCAAAATTCGTAGGATCAAGCATTCGGCCCCCATGTATTCGATAGCTGCGTCACAATCAGTCGGGTTCCATTACGCAGTTTCGGCGCATTAAGATTGTGAAACATAGTAATGACAGATCCAACTTTGAGACGCAAATGATGCGAGAGGATACCAAGCCTCTCCAAAGAATTTAGAAACTCCACTTGATAATTCACGGACATGTCAAGACAATCGATCAATTTGTATGAGCGCAAACTTCCCGAAATTTGACTTTGAATTTTCCAGTTTAAGTCATTTACATCGGTATTTTTGGAAGCTAAAATTGCGCGTGCTCTCAAGCAATCATAGTTACGATAAGTTCGCCAATGTTTGGATAAACGTTCGTGTTGAGTTTATCTTTGGTTGAAGTGAATTAACAAAAGGCAGGTGGAATTGATATCAAATCACTGGAAATATCAACCGAAATTTTCCCATTTCCAATTCTTACCGAATACGATGTAAAATATCTTCGGCAATGTCATTTTTATTCGTATCCCATAATTGACGCGGATGTGAAAGCTGATATGTCCAAATGATCATCGCGAAAAGTGTACGAACTTCAGTGGAATGCAAGTAGCTATCGCATCGTTCATCGTTTGATTCCAGTGATCATCATGTTCAAGCAATTGTAATTGTTGACATGATTTTCAAAAAGTTGATGATCAGACCGTACTATTTACAATACGTAATGACTCAAACGAAGTTGAACCGCGTATATTACTCAATAGCAATCGAAGGTAGAAGTAATATCGTATAAATTAGTCCTAATGCATAACTTGAGAACACAAATAGATGTCCATCTTCTGCTTGGCCTTACTTTCTGAGTAACCATTTCTTCGACGATGCATCCAATGTGTAAGATAATATCAAGGCATTTCCGAATAGAGCAATGTTCTCGCAAACGGATCACTGACGCAAGTTGAGAAAATACTCGCCAATGGCGATTTTGTTGTTGGCGGTGTTTCCGTTGGCTGTACTGTATTCTCTGGGTTGAAATACATTCTTTGGTCTTCTCCAAATGAACTGGGAGATGCAAAACAGTCGGAAAACGTTCATGAATTCCAAAAGTTAATATCTTACAAATCGCTTCATTGTAGTTCACGCATCGATCTGATCTCGTTCAAGGCCAATAATCGTCATGTTGCTTTCTTTGGTGACGTATTTGCAAACTGCAATACTCAATATTGATATGAGTTTTGAATGTGAATTAGACAATATTGGCGAGTATGGAACGATCCATGTGTTGTCAACTTCGATATTCAATCCGTTAAATTAAATGCTGAATAATATGCCATTGTCGTCTGGTGAGCGACGCCGATAGATATCCATTATTTCTAGTTGGCGTTTCCGAAAGAAAGGCACCTGTATAGTGTTTCGTACATTTATTGGCAGACATACAAACCGCAAGGTCCATGAACTATATTGGTTTTCACCACTTCGTATAATTCTGGATATATCTCTGGATCAAGAATTTCCGCAGAAATTATTTCATCAGTTTTATCTGGTGTAACCACCATCAACCAACCAAAAATGTGCTTTTATATATTCCTATATTACTTCAAGATAAAGTCCATCAAACATCATAGCTGTTTTTTGAAAAGTCGTGCTGTGACATCGTGACTATCGCTTGCTAACTGACCCCGATCCATAATTCCGTACGTATCTTATCGCATTCTGCGAGTACTCGTGCATGTGCTTTGAGCTGCCAAAATTAGCGCGATCTCCTCGTAGCATCGTAAGAAATTTAAATCTGTAATTGATCACTTTGTATGAAACACACATAAAGTTTTCACCTTTTCAGTTCAGAAGTCAAGAGAACTGAAATGTGGTAGAATAATATTCAATAAATTCAAACTTTTAAATATTTACAACAATTAAATTAAAAAACTACACGGAAGTGCATTTTACGTATATTGCCTGAAAGTTAAAGTGCGGTGAGATGATCGAGTGGGTAGGCTGTTGCACCTACTAAAAGTTACTCAGTGGATGTAAGGCAACCTATTATCGTTTTTTTTCTTATTGGACTTTGACCAGCAAAAGGGAATCTAAAAAGTCACTACCTAGTATAAGCAGAGAACGTATATTTATAGAGAAGGTCCAACAACGGACAAGCGTGTGAACTGTCAAAAGCTAACAAAATGCAATGAGCGTGTTTCACCACAGCTTGCTCAGAAGGAGAAATCGTAACAGTGGCGCGTGAACAGACCTGAGCATTTAATGAAAATTATGCTCAGAAATATACATACATTGCTATTACGGACGTATGTTGGCCTTTTGCATCTAATTTCATACGTTTACATACATGCAATCATATCAATTGATATGATTATCATTTTGCCTATTTTTATGAATACATGCAAAACTGATAACATTCTAATTAAATTATGGTATTTTCAAAATATATATTTGTAGTAAATGTGTGAGTAACAGTTAATTTTTAAATACTTCTTATGTTTGGTAATATAATATAATTTCATATATGAATATCTTTGTATATATGAAACGTTATATATGTGTGTATATATTTGAAGATACTATCATAATATCCTCCATTCGGAAAAAAACTTAATATATTACAATAATATTGTATCTGGAATAAATTAGACTTTCTTTAGCACATAGTTACATACATACAGTCAGAGTCATTAATATTCGGTTTTCTCTAACTCATTTAAATGAAATTATCTTCAATTCAAACTACAAAAAAATATTTTGCAAATTTTATGCGTTTTTTTTTGTTAAAAAGTTATCAAGCTCTTAAAAAATCACCCGATATAATTTCTTACTGTTGAATTATCCTAAATATATTAGATAATTCAACAGTAAGTAATGCACATAAGCAAAAAAATAATACAGAATTCCATTCTAAAAAAAAAGCAAAAAACTTCAGGTACACGTAAAAATAGCGTTCATTAATATTGGGTTTTTTGGTATTTAAGGCACAAAATTATTCAAAAAATTAATACCGAAAAACATTAATATTTTGTAGGATATCCCTTTTGTTTAGCACTTCATTCAACCTATTTGGCATATTTTCAACAATTTTAGCAGTGTATGCCAGCGATATATTATCCCATTCCTGCTGCAGCTTAATTTTCAGGTCGGTTACTGAAGAAATCGTATGTTTGCGAATTTGACGATCTAATTCATCTCACAGGTTTTCGATGGAGTTAATGTCCGGGGATTGGGGAGGTGGATGGAGCACTTTGGGGCAATTATATAGACCACTCTTGTACTAACCGCGATTTATGTTTCGGGTCGTTATCTTGGTCAAATTTGAACGACTCTAAAATACCAAGTTTTTCTGCGCTACATTTTAAATTGGTTTTTAGGATATTGACATACGACTCTTTGTTCATTATCCCATTAATAAAACTAGTTTCCCGGCCCCTTTTGCGCCCATACACCCCACACCATAACGTGACCGTTTCCATGCTTTACTGTGAGCCTCAAACTTTTCGGTTGCAGCTCTTCATTAGGTTTTCGGCAAACTTTTACACGTCCATCCGAACCAAAGACGTTGTATTTGCTCTCATCGGCAAATAAAACGTCATTCCACCAACTCTTTAGTTTAGAAATATATTCCTTGGCGAATTTTACACGTGCTTCTCTGTTTTTCTATTGCACCAAAGGCTTACGTCGCGCAATTCGACCATTAAAACCCTTAGCATTAAGGGTTCTTCTGATAGTAGACGACGAAACCTCTTTACCAAACTCTTCCGCAATCTCTGTGGCAATTTTTGGTGCACTTAAGAGTGGGTTTGCCTTTATTTTTCGTTCGATTGCCTTCTGCTCTCTCTCACTGAGCTTCTTAGGCTTACCTGGTTGTTTCAACAAATGTTCTCTTCCTTCATTTTTGTAACGCCGAACAATATCTCCCACTGTATTGACTTTTATATTGGTAATTTCTGCAATTTTTTTTTTTATAAAATTCTCCATTCTTATGATGAAAAATTACTAACTGGATTTGTTCCAGAGTAGAATTTTTTCTTTTGCGTCCCATTGGAATTTTCTGTCTGAAATCAAACTATTTGAACCATTTCTTAATCAAAGTTAATGTTTATTTATAACACCTTAAACAAATTTTCTCAGAAAAGCACTTTTAGCTCACTTTTTACACACATAAACTCCAAGCGCGGGGAAAAACCGAATAATAATGGCGCGTCTTTTTCTAGTAAACTGTAAACATTACACGGTTGCATTTTACAGAGTGATTCAAATACTCCAAAAATGTCATGAACAAGAAGTATGGTGATTGTTTTTTAATTTTTGAAAAAAAATTGACGCTTTTAATACTTATATTTAAAAATATGGAGGTATTAAGTTAAAGAAATCTAAAACCGAATATTAATGACTCTGACTGTACATATGTAAGTAGAATTAAAATTAAAATTGTGATATTATCGTTTATCAGTAAAAAGTGTGCGCGAGTTAATTTTTTGAGTTAAGGTTGTTGTGGTATTCAAACTCAATGCTGTTTTGATGCTTGTTTGTTTAGGATTGTTTGTTGTAGTGATAGTGTATTTCAATTGTTCCAACTCAAGGTTGCTTCTGCATTCTGTTGACTGAAACAAAAGGTTGATTTGATGTTTGTTACTATTATAAGGAATACATTCCTTAACTCGCGCACTGCTCTATATGTACATACATATGCATACATATGTGTACGTCATTGCCGAACAAATAATGTATACACAAACCAACATACAAATATGCGTACACATGTAAGTATGTCACCCACAAAAACTGCAAACATTGCTTTTCAAATAGCGTCAGCAGCGTCAATATGGCAGCCAAATAGTCGATGCTCAAATTTATAGAAAAACACCTAACAACAATATTTTCATTCATGAACGCAAGCGCACTTTCAACAGGAAAACTTGCTTCATTCATAAAAACAAACACCATTACAGCTCCCCGAGAATGCCTTTGCCAACAAGCGTCTTTTCGCGACGATGGCAAAAGCTAAAAATCATAAATTGAACAATTTTTGACGTTTGTATGAGAAGGAAAAAGCGACAACCCCGCAAATATAAGTACCTATTAAAATATATTAGAATAAAAAAAAAGTAGTACTCCGATTAAATGAAAATCATCCCTCTTAACTGCCTATATCTTGCTGCATCTCACGGTTGGTTTTTTGAAATACATAGAAATTATTTTTTTTAAGTACAACTCGCTTATGTGCCATATACAAACCACCAAAATCTGTATCTTTGATTGTGGCACTAACAAGGATTGACTGTATTTGTCAAGGAATGTAAAAAATATTGTTACGCAGCTTGCAAAAATCTGCGTGGATATGTATACAAGCTCACACATAAACATACATATTTACGCAGGTTTGTAGGCGAGTCTGTTACAGTGACAAGAGAAGCAGTCACAATTGGCGTTCGTTCGTTCGTTTGTGTTTTTCGGAACAGCTCGGATTGCCCACCAACAACACAATGCTGTGACACTTTGCTGTCAATTATTGAGCATCGGCCATTGGTTGTCCGGGACAACGGAGACTTCGCATGAAACAATATGTGTACATATTTACATACAAAGTTGTGTGTGGACAAATTTTCAAACATTATGCGTATGGTTCTTTTTGTTTACATGCTCACCTAATTACATACATACGTGAATAAGTGCGACCGCTTGGCCTTTAAACTTTTAAAGGCCTACAAATAAATATGTACATATGTATATATCTTATCAAACCTACATTAATTATATATTTAGATAACAACATAAACATGACTATTATACATATGTATATTCTGAAAGATTTTTAGGAATTCATCATGAAATAGTTCAATTTGTACGTACATGCTTGTATGCTTTGATATAAAATACATATATAGAAAATATACAAACATATGTACATATGTATATAAATTATATCAGAGTCGTTTGCCATGTTGGATATGCGAATCTGTAAGCGTACATTCCTTAACATCGGAAATAGCATAATTTTTCTCATTTAGCACTGAAAATGCTCAATTCTGCTATATTCGTGTCCCCTGATGTTAAGTGGTGAAACACGCTAATAATTTTTCTGTGGTGAAACACGCTCATCCAAAACAGTAAATATCCCAAAATTGAAATATCCCTAAATTCTCGTCATCGTGAACCTTCTCTATAAATATACGTTCTCTGGTATTATTAATCTAATACAAGAATCATTATATTTGCGTTATTTATAGTTAAGCTTTTACCTGTATTAGATCAGCCTGGAAATATACACCGAAATTGGTAAAAGTTTTATGTTTGCTATATTAAGGGGTTATATACAGTTAGGAGGTCGAAAAAAGGCATTTGTCAAGAGTTTTTTCTAAGCAAACTCATTGATTTGAAACTTGGCAGGTATTAAACTATATTCACATATTTTTTATTGCCAAAAATAATTATCGGGAACGTTGATATTGCCAATTTTGCACGATATCTCTGGACTGGATCATCTAAAATGCAAAAACCAAAGAAATTTCATTAATATAATAACTAATCTAGTGATTGATCGAAGGAATTAGCAAAAAAAAAAATTTTGACGAAATGGCGGCTACTCAAAGCAAAATTTTCGATTTTCGACCAAAATTCGGGTCTTTAATTGTTTATAAAAATAAGAAATTTTCATCGGATGGGGAAATCCTTCGACTAATTACTAAAAAATATAGTTAAGAAGCTTGTGTAAAAATTTCAGACCGATCGGTTCTGCCGTTTCTGAGAAATCTTACTCACCGACTTTGAAAACACCGTTTCGAGAAAATCCGAGTTTAAAGTTTTGAAAGCACTTTACATGTAGTCGGCGCGCCTTCACTAATGTGTCTATAACTTTGAAAATATTTGTCGGATCGTCTTGAAATTTTGTGTGTGTATACTAAGATATATATATATATATTCAGAAAACGCAAAAAACGATTTTTTTAAAATCCTAACTGTATATAACCCCTTAATAGTTGCCACATAGTTATTTTTACTAAATATTGGCTCATTATGAAAAATATTGGAACGCCTCCATCTGGTGGTGGCAAAACATCCGCAAACCTAGAAACTACGGCAAATAAAGTAGTTCATTATGAAACAATTATAAACCAACAATCCAGGCAGTTGGAAACAATAGAGCAATTCAATTAATTATTAATTAATTAATTAAAGAAAGAGATAGCATTTCTAAAATCCGAAAATCAGAACCTAAAAACAAAGAATTTAAGTCCTACAAATAACGAAATAAATGCTGAATTGTATGCAGCAGATGAGAAAGAGCTTGTCCGAGAAACAAATTGGATTTTGAAAAACAGGCTCAGCTTGAGGTTCCAGCTACATCAAATACCATAAAAGAAGTCTGAAGAAATCAAACAGAAACGAAAATCTCACGACCTCCTCCAATAATGATATCGGGTGACTGTGAATACGAAAAAATACATAAAATTACGAATGATGAGGCAAAAAAGCATTTACTATTAAGCTTCTCAATAATAATGCATATAAAATCAATACATCAGACTCTGATGATTATAGAAAGTTAACCAAAGCTTTGTCTACACGGAATTTACCATGGTTTTCTTATGAAAATAAGCAATCTCGACCAATTAAGGTAATGGTTAAAAATTTACATCACTCAAACGAGCCAGAGGCTATAATATCAGACCTTCATAAGAAGGGATTCAAAGCTATAAACGCAGTCAAAAAACTGAAGTGGAAAACGAAAGAGCCGTTACATATGTTTCTTCTTACTTTCGATGCAACAGAAAATATAAATAACATATATGCAATAAAAACCATATTGCATTCAGTTGTTGTCATTGAGGCCGTAAAACAGTCATACCACAATTCAAATTGTGTCAATCATATGGACAAACTCACAACTACTGTGGTAAGCAAGTAAGATGAGTGAAGTGTGCCATCATCCCCATCAAGCAAAATGTTGTAACTGTGGTGAGGCTCATCCTGCTAACTACAGACGATGCGTAGTTGCGAAAGAACTGCAAAAGATTCGTGACCAAAGAACTGGTACAAAAAAAACGACCCACGTCCTAAAAGCTCAGTTGTAAATGATACTAAAAGCCTCCCAAAAAACGCAATACGCCAACCAATGGCTGAAAATAAAGTTTCAACAGCAAATGAGCTAACTTATTCCCAAGTTGTAAAAGAGAACACTTGTTCAAATGATGCTAGCATTCTTCAACAAATCTTAGAAAAACTTACAAAACAAAATGAGTTTACCATTGCACTTGAGAAGAGGCTTCATAAGCTCGAAAAAGCAGTACAAAGAAATAAATATATATGACAAAATTCTTAAAAATTATGCTATGGAATGCAAACGGCCTTACTAAACACCAAAATGAGCTGGAAACAATACTCGTTACTGAAAAAATTGACGTATGCTTAGCTTACATTAAATTCAGAAATTTCGAAATGTATCATGCAATAGATCCGAATAATTGTGCATGCGGAGGAGCTGCTATTATAATAAAAAGCAACATAAAACACCATGAAGAAAACCGCATATCTACAGAAGAATTTCCAGCAATAACGGTAATGATAGATAGTGACAACAACTTGTCCCTTACAGCAGTTTACAGTCCCCCAAGGCATCAAATAAAATGTCATAGCTATCTAGAACTAATCAATAGCCATAAAAACCGATTTATAATGGGTGGTGATTATAATGCGAAACATACCCACTGGGGCTCGAGGTTTTTAATCACAAAAGCAGAGAGTTATTGAAAGCTCTTCAAATGACTGGGTGCAGTA
This sequence comes from Bactrocera neohumeralis, assembly GCF_024586455.1. Taxonomy (NCBI): domain Eukaryota; kingdom Metazoa; phylum Arthropoda; class Insecta; order Diptera; family Tephritidae; genus Bactrocera; species Bactrocera neohumeralis. The sequence goes on from NW_026089624.1 coordinate 18,108,131, forward strand.
TCATGTCTACTGGAACACCAACTTATTGGCCAACAGATCCACTTAAAACACCAGATCTTACTGATTTTTTCATTACAAAACATATCGCTTCAAATTATATGTGCATAGAGGGCGGTTTGTATACGTATATGACCTCTGACCATTCACCAGTATATTTAACACTACACGAAAGTGTTGTTATTAAGGAACCTCCAAATACAAAACAAATAAAAATACTAACTGGGAATATGAAATCATGAATTTGACAAATACAATGGACACACTAACCACCTTGGTAGGGTGCGAGGCCCATCTAAAACCTCTGCCGTGCTTTGGGTCCGGCATCCGGTTGCAATGCAACTCCACATTCAACTGACAAAGTCAGTTCTTCCCGCGATTTGGGTTTTAACCACAACCACCACGATACTCCCCGAGGGGCCAGTCCACACGAGCAGGTTGGAGCGAACTCCAAGGTCAGACCTCATAGCCGATACTACTACCAGTTGAGCTTCAATACGGCTCTGGACTGGTGGCCAGAATTGGACCCCATACACACATCACTTACACACACCAATCATTCAGAAAGTAACCCTAACTTCCAGCTAACCGCCTTCGCCGCTTAAATAGTTCACGCGCAAACGACCCTAACTTTTCGATATTCCGACTAGTGGAGATCACACCACTAAAATCTAATTGTCCATCAGTCCAGATAATCCCCATACCACCCAAATCCCTAATGTCCGAGTACATCGGGCACTCCGCAATCAAATGCGACCAAATTTCCGACCCCGTCCCACAAAAACACCCCGACGTATCCGAAAGGTGCCTCTGATGCAAAAATGCATTCAGAGGCCCATGCCCCGTAAGCAGGAAACCCAGACTCAGACAGAATCTGAAATCTGGGTTATCCTCAACGAACCCCACGTCCCGAATGTACTCGCACGTCACTCGGCCGTTAGGACTATTGTCCCAACGTTCTTGCCACCTACACCTGACCCTAACATCTAGGAGCCTCTTGCTCCCTAGATATCCCTCCCTCTCCACATCATCGTCGGAAATCCAGTCATTCCGTAGCAATGACATACTCAAGCCCCTTCTTAACCTGAATGCAACAGCACGCTGTATGACAAACAGGTCAAGAGGGGGTGCACCTAACAAGACCTGCATCGCATCCGTTGAGACGGTGCGACATACAGGCAAACATGCAAGCATCATGCAACGCTGGATTGAGAGGAGTTTTTGAGACCCCCAGACAGTCGTGGCTGTCTCCCACCATACGGGGGCTCCATAAGTGGCACAGGCCACAAACAAGCCACGATATATGGTGCGGACAGCACGACGTTCGAGACCCCAATCGCTCCTCAAAATCCGTCGTATTCTGCCTACAGTTGCCTGCAGTCGCTCCTTCACATTCGGCAAGTGTGGAGTAAAAAACACATCCTTTCACTCATGGTCAGTCCCAGATATTTAACTTGCGTCACATATCTGTGACGGACAGTCACACGGACAATCGGTGGACGACCCGATGATAATCTACCTTTCAGCAGCATTGCCACCGTTTTGTCCATAGATATGTCGACCCCCACACCTAAACCCCAAGAATTAACAATCTCTAAGAGATCTCCTCCCGCCCGCTCTAGCTCAGACCTCGAGCGACCTTCGACCATTAGAAGAAGGTCGTCCGCATACGCACAACATTTATAGAGTGGCTCGAGCCGCCCAAGCAGAGTGTCCATCTTAAGGTTCCAAATATATGGACCACAGATGGAACCCTGCGGGCAGCCTCGAACATCTCCGATCTCCACACTCCCATTAATGCCGACAAGAGAGGCCTTTCTGTCCGAAAAATAACTCCGCCAAAGAGTAATTTCCGGACTGCCAAGCTCCTCCAGCCGTTGCACCACTTGATCCCAGCTTAGGTAATCAAACGCCCCCTTGAAGTCAACAAATATGCCAAGGACATATTTGTTGACATTCTCCCTAACAACATTCTGTACTAAGAACCACGCATCTTCTATACTGCGTCCTTTCCTGAACCCAAACTGCCTATCCGACCACATACCCCACGTTAGCTCCTGAAGCCGTACCACCATGACCCTTTCCAGCACATTTCCAAATACTGGAAGGAGACTGATGCCTCGATAAGATCGAGGATCGCTCCTGACCTTATCAGGGGACTTCAGGAGAGGAACAACCCTAGCACTTTTCTACTCGCGTGGAAAGTATCCCTCCCAGACGCACTTATTATAAATGGCCTCCAGGTATTCCAGAATGAACTTCCATAGGCTTTTACACATCTCTCCGTTCAAACCATCAAAACCTGGGGACCGTTTAGATCTAACCAGGCCAAAGGCGTACCCCAACTCCCCATCATCTAATGGAGGGACAGGCACCTCTTGTGCTTGAGGTACCTGCACCTCCGACCTAGGAAAGAACGCACCTAACAGAACCCCCGCACACTCTCTCCACGACGACAACAGAGTGTCACCGACGCGAAGAGAGGTGATATCCTCCCTCCTACGACCCCGGCAGATCCTATAGACCCAGGGGTCGTTCCTATTCTCTCTCACAAAACTCCTCCACTCTTCCTCTTTGCTTTTCACCAGCATCTCCTTATATTCCCTACCCGCACAACTAAATTCATACCTAAGCTGGGACAGCCTATCAGAATCGGACCGTCGGGCGCGTCGAAACTTTCGCCTCAATCGTCCTCCTCTTCAAGGTTAACTCATGCGTCCACCATTTAATTTTACTAAGTCTGGAACACTCATACCTACCATAAACCCTATCGTTAACCCCTCACACTACCTCATCTAGACGAGCAATTTGCTCGTAAACCCCCAACTCCTCAAACTCTCTAAACGGTATGCTAAATACCGCTTCCCTAACCGAGAGTCCATATTGGTTCCAGCCAGTACCAGCGCTACGCCATCGCCGCAATGGACTCTCATAAGGCAAGGGAGGGGATCGAGGGGTAATCATAATTTGAATTAAATTATGGTCACTCAATCCCCACCCTCCCTTAACCTCCCATCTAACGCTGAAAGCCCTAATTCAATATACAGCCTGGAGTAGTACACCAATTAAAAGAAACGTTACAGCAGGTCATAAGTATACCAAAAAAATTAAAGAAATGGTAGCAGAAAAACGCCGATTACGCCGAAAGTGGCAACAAACAAGATCTCCATCTGACAAAAGTTATCTCAACAAATTGTGTAAAAAACTTATCAATAAGATAAAGGCATTTAAAAATATAACTCTCAGCTATTATCTGAAAAGTTTATCTAACGACCATAGGAACGATTATTCACTTTGGAAGTGTACAAACAATTTTTCTCGACCCGTAACTCGGCATTAACCAATCAGAAAAGCAGACCAGACATGGGCCAAGAGCTATATAGAAAAAGCAAATGTTTTTTCGGCATACCTTGAAGTTGTCTTCAAACCATATGGCATATCCAATGCAGCAGAAATGGAACCTCATACTAACGAGAATTGTACCGAAATTCCTCTAATGTACAGAAATAAAAAACTGAAGTCTAAAAAATCGCCTGGGTTTGACCTTATTACCAGTGAAATACTAAAACAGCTTCCTCACAACGTTATATGTAAAATTACTGCTATAATGAATGCTACTATAAATCTTCAATACTTATCTATTTATTGGAAAACTGCAGTGGTGATTATGTTCAATAAACCTGGTAAACCAGCGCATAAAATTACTTCGTATTGGCCCATATCTCTCCTGCCAATACTCTCAAAACTTTGAAAAAACATAATTGAAGAGAGGAAGCTGATACCGGCGCATCAGTTTGGTTCTCGAAAAAAACACTCCACATTGACCAAGTACATAGAATAACTCGAGTCATTGAAAATGCCTTTGAAGAAAAAAAGTTTGCTCGGCTGTTTTCCTCGTCGTGTATAAAGCCTTTGATAAAGTTTGCCATGGCGAGCTCCTAAACAAAATTAAAATGCTTTTACCAAAAAAATATTACAATATTTTAAAATCATACCTTTCGGATCGTTTTTTTCGAATTAAACATGGAGATATGTACTCCGATTTAAAGGAAATAAAGGCTGGTGTTCCTCAGGGTAGTGTGTTAGGACCCATCGTTTACTTACTCTTTACGTGCGATCTACCACATTACGAGAATTGTATTACAGCAACATTTGCAGATGATACAGCGGTTCTGTCTGTCGGCAAAACACAAACTGCATCAATTGCAAGATTGCAGGAACACTCAAACAAAATATTTGAATGGACATCTAAATGGCGAATAAAATTAAACGAGACTAAATTAGTACACATTGATTTCACATACAACAATTTTAGATATACATATGTATGCCCCTGTACTTAAACGGTGTGCAAATACCATATCATAATAGTGCGAAATACCTAGGACTGACCCTGGACACAAAACTAAAACTAAAATTCAGAAATGCGCGGTCAATGCGACTTGGTATGTTCGCAGTCACGATCTTGAACGCGATCTCGGAATTGACTCAGTTGCTGCATCAATCAACAAATGTGCAAAGTCTCATATGGAAAGACTTTCTGACCATGCGAACACTGAAGCCAGGGCTCTTGTCACTCGAAGTAAATGGAAAAAAAGGCTTAAGCGCAAAACACCGTATCTCCTTATACAGTAACCAGATTCTCTGCAATTTATACGCAGAGCACCATTAATTATTTTTTATTATACAATAAGCAAAACAAATTGTTCGTGAATTTATTTTATGTTAACTAGTTACAATGGCACGACTTTTTCAACCTGCTTTTGGAGAAAATAGTTCGAGCCGCAGAGCTAAATAGAGAAGGTACCATCTTCTATAAGAGTGTACAGTGTGTGAGTGTGATATCATCGGCCTCAACACCCGCGCCGTTAGTTCTGCTTTCTCCAGGCTGGACAAGGAAGCAAAAGAAATGGGTCTGGCAGTGAACGAGGGCAAGACGAAATATCTCCCGTCATCAAACAAACAGTCGTCGCGCTCGCGACTTGGCACTCACGTCACTGTTGACAGTCATAACTTTGAAGTTTTTGATAATTTCGTCTATCTTGGAACCAGCGTAAACACCACCAACAATGTCAGCCTAGAAATCCAACGCAGAATAACTCTTGCCAACAGGTGTTACTTCGGACTGAGTAGGCAATTGAGAAGCAAAGTCCTCTCTCGACAAACAAAAACCAAACTCTATAAGTCACTCATAATTTCCGTCCTGCTATATGTTGCAGAGTCTTGGACGATGTCAACAACGGATGAGTCGACGTTGCGCGTTTTCGAGAGAAAAGTTCTGCGAAAGATTTAAGGTCCTTTGTGCGTTAGCCACGGCGAATACCGCATTCGATGGAACGATGAGCTGTACGAGATATACGACGACATCGACATAGTTCAGCGAATTAAAAGACAGGGGCTACGCTGGCTAGGTCATGTTGTCTGGATGGACGAAAACACTCCAGATCTGAAAGTATTCGACGCAGTACCCGTCGAAGGAAGCAGAGGAAGAGGAAGACCTCCACTCCGTTGGAAGGACCAAGTGGAGAAGGACCTGGCTTCGCTTGGAATTTCCAATTGGCGCCACGTAGCGAAAAGAAGAAACGACTGGCGCGCTGCTGTTAACTCGGCTATAATCGCGTAAGCGGTGTCTACGCCAATTAAGAAGAAGAAGTTACAATGGCATTGAAATAAAAAAAAAACCTTTTCAATAACCGAAATAAATAAATCAAACGTCGGAAAATACAAATAATTTACAAATAAACCAATTGAAAAACGAAACAAAAAAAATTGAAAAAAAAGAATATGTATGGAAAAAAAAAGTTACTTTTTGGAATTTTCCAATTTTCCGTCTTTTCTTATGCAAAGTATAAGGTTTCTTATTTCTAAACCTTCCCAGATCCACAACGAATAATCTCTAAAAATTTCATCAAGATTGGTTCAGCCGTTCTCGAGCCTTAGCGTTACTAACAAACATTAATTTTTATATACACACTTTTGTATGGGAAAAAGAAAAGGGCTGTTTTTAAGGGTTTTTCTCCGGCAATTGTTCAATTTTTTCTCGCCGTAGGAACCATCTTTGAATTTTAACGAACATTTAAAAAAAAATAATTGGCCAAATTGGTTCAGACGTTGTTGAGTTATGCGCTTACCAACACATTTTGCGATTTATTTTTATATTATAGACTTGCTGACCCCGCAGGCGTTGTCTTGCGTGAAATTATGTGTTTTGAAATGAAAAGAAAGTTGAGTTTATATTGTGTTGGAAATAATTTATTTGCGATTCTTTTAAATTTTTTCAATGTAACGCAGCTTGATAAACAACATTTTTTGGTTTCTGTTCCGGTGCGTAAATGTACAGAGCCGATGGTTTTCCAACTTGCGAACACGCCACATACTTATATCTGGCCATCAGAAAAACATAACATTTTCAGATTTATGCCACACTCTTCTGGGGACTATCCTTATGTCCTGTTGACTGTCATCGCAAATGCAATTTTCCCCAAGAAACTGAATACCTTTGAACTGAAATGCAAATCGTTGGAACTCAAAGGAATTCGTAGAATCAAGCATTCGCCCCTTGTATTCGATAGCTGGATCGCAATTAGTCGGGTTCCATTACGCAGTTTCGGCGCATGAAGATTGCGAAACATAATAATGACAGATCCATTTTTGAGACGCAAAGGATGCGGCGGCATACCAAGCCTCTCCAAAGAATTAAGAATTTCCCTGGATAATTCACGGCTTCGTCTTCATTGCCAAGACGAGCGGAATTTTCCCCACTTCCAATTCTTGACGAATACGACGTAAAATGTCTTCGACAACACCATTTTTGTTCGTATCCCATAATTGACGCGGATTTGAAGGCTGATATGTCGACATGATCTTCGCGAAAAGCGTGCGAACTTCAGTGGCATGTTTCTCAAAAAGTTACACACAATGTAATATTCACAATTCAAATGAAGTTGATCCGCGTACAGTAATCAATAGCAACCGAAGGTAGAAGCAATCGTCGTTTTTCGGGTGCTTAGCCTTGCTTTCTGCGTAGCCATTTCTTCGACGATGCATTCCATGTGTAAGATAATATCAAGGCATTTCCGAATAGAGCAATGTTCTCGCAAACGGATCACTAACGCAAGTTGAGAAACAACTCGTCAATGTTGATTTTGTTGTTGGCGGTGTTTCCGCTGGCTGTACTGTATTCTTTGTCGGAAAGTGTTCATAAATCCCAAAAGTAAATATCATACAAAGTGCTTCATTGCAGTTCACGTATCGCCCGATTTTATACTTGCTGATCTCATCTCGTTCAAGGCCAATAACTGCCATGTTGCTTTCTTTGGTGACGTAATTGCAAACGTATTTGATCGATTTCATCAAACTGCAATATTCAACAGTGATATGAGTTTTGAATGTAAATTAGATAATAAATGCGAATATGGTATGATCCATGTGTTGTTAACTTCGATATTCACTCTAAATTGAATGCTGAATGTTCTGTCATTGTCGTCTGAGCGACGTCGATATAGTGGGTATCCTTCATTTCCAGTTAGCGTTTCCGAAAGAAATGCTCGTGGATAGTGTTTCGTGCATTTATTGTCAGACATACAAACCGAAATGGGATTGTGGTGTCCGCAAGGTCCATGAACTATATTGGTTTTTACCATTTCGTATAATTCTGGATGTACCTCTGGATCAAGAATTTTCGCAGAAATGATTTCATTAATCTGATCTGATGTAACCGCTATCCACTATCCAAAGAAGAATGTGTGCGTGCGGCTCTTTTTTTTTGCCCCTTAACAGAGTACATCCGGCATCTAACAGCACCATACATACGTTGTTTGAAGATGAAGTCCATCAAACATCGTAGCTGTTGTTTGAAAAGCGCTGTGACATCGTGTTGATCTTGCTGATTGATCGCAATTCAATAATTCCGTAATCTATGGTATGGCCATTTTGCATTGCAAATGGATGTAACAAACAAATCCGCATTGCATTCTGCGAATACTCGTGCATGTGCCTTGGGCTGCCAATGTACATATGTATGTTGCTGGCAAACAGAACGCCGACAGATATTAGCGCGACCTCTTCGTGGCATCGTAACAAATTTCAATCTGGGGTCGAATCGTTACATCCGTGCACGGATCGGCAAACATATGAAAGAAAATTACGTGATACGTCAATCGTATGCGGTGATTGGCATTATGACGTACGATAGCAAACGGATCGTAATTAATTTTCAATTCGCAATAGTTTTTAAATTCCACATTGCTTTGGATCGTATTTTTAGATCACAGTAGATGTGGAACTGTCAAAACTGTTGCGATATTTTCATTAAACTAACAAATCTAGTTAAATATCAAAATGGATCCAACTTTGTTTTTTATTTGAGCTGTAGAGAAAGTGATGGGAATACAAAAATAGTGCGGAGATAGTTAAGAGATCGGAGCAATAGCGCAGGTACAAAAAAAACAAATTATGAATCCTCATTAACAAAATTTTCTTTGTAGATGTATCGTTGAACAAAGCATTGGAATCTTAAAAAGACGGTGGAGATTTTTAGGATATGGCAAGAGAGGAAGGTATCACCGCACCAAAGTGGAAGATTTGTTAACGTTTGTGAGCCATTGCATAATATCTGCATAAAATTTATAATAAGTAACGACCCTCAAAATTGCGATTCTTATCACATACAAGAAATGGACACCGGGGTAGAGAACCGCCTCACCGCAATCGACCAAACGGCCAGAGACCAAATAAAGTATTCTTTAATAAATTTAATTCAAAAATGTATATGTCCTTAACCTTGTAAATGATTTTATTTTTAATGTCAACTAAAGTACAAAAATTTTGTTGATATAAATAATTTTTTTTTTTAATTTTTAATGAGATATTCCATTCATTGGTTTCTTGTTTATGTTCTTTATTACTAAAAATTAAAAATTGGCTGACTTCCATAAATTTGTCTATTACAATTGGTAGTTTGCGGTCGAATGACGATTCGAACGAACGGATACGTTTATATACTCGTTTACGTATGTCATCATGCCAGATTACGATAGAAGCGTTACAATCACGTATGTCATAATACGAAATACAGGCTTTTACGTGACGAGCGTTACGTTCACGGATGTAATGATTCGATCCCTGTATGTGATCACTTTGTATGAAAGACACATAAAGATTTTACTGAATAATTTTTAATAATTTAAGTGCTGAACACAATGAGCGCGACAGACTGCAGCAGCACGACAGTGAACTGAAAATGGCATCGTGAATCCTACTACATGAACATTTGTAAGAAGGCAGCGACATAGCAATGGCCGGCATGTACACAAAAGAACGCAGTTGTCCATTTTGTATGTACACAATTTCGTTGTGGCCATACTACTACCTTTCACTTCAATGAAATTTTAGTATTTTGTTCAAAGTGAAGTTTTTTATGCAAAAAATAAGTAATTAGGTAAATATTTTTGTTTTAAATTATCAATTGTTATTACAAATGATATAATAGAGCTATTTTATGCTTTTATTTGTAAAATAACGTCAAGTTTGTTAGAGCTGTGAATAATTTTACATTTTACATATTAGTGGCATCACCACTCTACCTCCTCTTTCTATCTTTCCATTCTACTGTCAACTCTACTGTCGTCCTACTGTCGTTGGCAAATATAGGAGGATATTGAAGTTAGCGAGAACGACAACTGTCGGCCTGCAGTCGTGTAGTCGTGCAGTTGCCAAAATAACTGTGTCCATATGAACGTGTGAATTTTAATATTTGACAGATGTCGTTTGCAGTCTGTCGCGCTCATTTTGTTCAGCACTTTACCTTTTGAATAGGCATAATAAAGAAGTCAAACAAAAGAAATTGAACGAATGAAATAATTTGCAAATAAATCAATTGGGAAAACAAAACAAAAAAATTGTTGTGTGGAAAAATCACGTTTTGGAACTCCTTTGCATACTAGGGCTCTCCAAATCGCATCATGTTTGAAGGTAAATGATGAGTTGAGTAATAAATAATTATAATGAAAGTGTTACTTGACAATTGACTTTTCGTCAAAATTTCTCTTTGCCATTTCATTATACATTGTGAAAATGAATAAAATGGTTATTAACCACGCCCATATTCCCATTCAAATGTTATATTGAAAAGTTTTCAAAATTTATCTAGCTAAATAAAAAAGTGTAGTTGGTTTGGAAGGGCTGCATGTGAGCTGATGTAAGAAATGTACAATGCGTTTGATTACTGGATTATTTAAATATTAGAAAATATATCGGCATAAAAATGTTCCATATTTATTTATAACCCATATACCGAATAAAGGCCTAAACTTTGACTTTGTACTGAAAGTATTATTTATTTTATATTGGTCAATATGTTCGATATTTTAATTAAATTCAATTAATATCGTAAACTAAAATCCCAAATAGCGCAAATTTACTAGAATAGGAAAAAAATATTTGTAATAGAAACTACTCATATTGAAACAATGTTTGAATTTTGGATATGCTTGATTATTAGATATCCTTTGATGCCCGATGTTGCCCATAGGCAACATTTACATATATGCTTCTAAGTCCCGTTATATCAATTTTTTTGACGCGCGATTTTTTGCATTATGTAGTCTGGTGGTGGCGGGTCCCAAACCCAGCGCACAACCCTGCGGAGGGATGTTTCGCCTTCTCACTTTAGCTCGCCTTCAACCGGATGTTCTTAGGCTACCCAGAGGGTACTTGGTCAAAGACCGGAAGTCGTGAGCTCCCTGAGTCATATGAAAAAGAATCGTTTCTGGCCACTCCCAAGTGAATGGCGATCAGAGAACTTTCCTCACTTGCGTGAACTTCTACACATGACTCCACCCTCCTAAGCCTCCTCAACATCGCTTAAAAGGTTCTATCGAGTGTATTGTGTGAAAGATTAAAGCCCACCGTCAACAAACTGATTGGACCTTATCAGTGTGGCTTTAGACCTGGCAAATACACAACCGACCAGATATTCACCATACGCCAAATCTTTGAAAAGACCCGTGAAAGGAGAATCGACACACACCACCTCTTCGTCGATTTGAAAGCTGCTTTCGACAGAACGAAAAGGAGCTGCCTTTATGCCGCAATGTCTGAATTTGGTATCCGCGCAAAACTAACACGGCTGTGTAAACTGACGTTGAGCAACACGAAAAGCGCCGTCAGGATCGGGAAGAACTTCTCCGACCGTTCAACACCAAACGAGGTTTCAGACAAGGCGACTCCCTATCGTGCGACTTCTTCAACCTGCTGCTGGAGAAAATAATTCGAGCTGCAGAACTTTATCGAGCAGGTACAATCTTGTATAAGAGTGTACGGCTGCTTGCGTATGCCGATGATATTGATATCATCGGCCTCAACACTCGCCGTTAGTTCTACTTTCTCCAGACTGGACAAGGAAGCAATGCAAATGGGTCTGGTAGTGAACGAGGGCAAGACGAAATATCTCCTGTCATCAAACAAACAGTCGTCGCACTCGCGACTTGGCTCTCACGTCACTGTTGACAGTCATAACTTTGAAGTTGTAGATAATTTCGACTATCTTGGAACCAGCGTAAACACCACCAAGCCTAGAAATCGAACGCAGGATAACTCTTGCCAACATGTGCTACTTCGGACTGAGTAGGCAATTGAGAAGCAAAGTCCTCTCTCGACAAACAAAAACCGAACTCTATAAGTCACTCATAATTCCCGTCCTGCTATATGTTGCAGAGTCTTGGACGATGTCAACAACGGATGAGTCGACGTTGCGAGTTTTCGAGAGAAAAGTTCTGCGAAAGATTTATGGTCCTTTGCGCGTTGGCCACGGCGAATACCGCATTCGATGGAACGATGAGCTGTACGACATATACGACGATATTGGCATAGTTCAGCGAATTAAAAGACAGCGGCTACGCTGGCTAGGTCGTGTTGTCCGAATATACGAAAACACTCCAGCTCTGAAAGTATTCGACGCAGTACCCACCGGGCAAAGTAGAGGAAGAGGAAGACCTCCACTCCGTTGGAAAGACCAAGTGGAGAAGGACCTGGCTTCGCTTGGAAAATCCAATTGGCGCCACGTAGCGAAAAGAAGAAACGACTGGCGCGCTGTTGTTAACTCGGCTATAATCGCGTAAGCGGTGTCTACGCCAATAAAGAAGAAGAAGTCTGGTGTATTGTGTAGGCTTACAGTGAATTGTTCTATCGTAAGCTATGCAAAGGTTCATTCAGTAAACGTTTTTCGTAGAGTGAAATTGTCAAGATCGCGAAAAAAGGCGCTTACGCAAAAAGTGTTTAAAAAGATTAAAATAGCTGTTTTATTGTTAAACCAGGGGAACAACATAAATAAATAAAGGTAATATAGTTTTAAAAATAAAAATAAATCATTGGAAAAGATTTTATTTTGTTTAAAATAATTTTATAAAAGTGCTGTTGTCTAAAGGCAACATCCTGTAACTAACGTACCAGGACACTAAGGACTTTGAAATTTTTATCACTTCATACTTGAGTTAAGACTAACATTTATCTGTCCTAAAAATGTTTTAGCTCCGCCCCGGGCATGGGAGGGATATAAGAGCAGACCCTTAAAACTTTGCACAAATATGTTTTATGATCCAGAGTATCGTAATCAATAAAAAACTCAATTTAAAGTTATTTATGTTGCGTTATTTTGCATTTCAGATGACGGTATGTACATGAGAATATGTTCCTGTCCCTTTTTAACCCATAAGAAAGTTATCGTTTGTATTATTGTCCAGCTAGGCTTATCTATAAATAGTATGAATTTAGAGATAAAAGTATACATACATATTTGTCTGCAGATGAGTTGTGTGTATGCACCTGTACATACCATACGTATTGCAGAAGCGAATGAGTAGTTTGCAAAACACGAGGGTTATTGCAACTTTCTAAATAAACATGGTTGGCTAAAAACTAAATAGATTATTAACATAAAAGTATACTTATATACATATACCAATTTCAACGAGTTATTTTTTATCGAAATAGAGGATTATAGTACAGTCATTTGGTCGAAAAAATAGAGGTTTTCCGGGAGTTTTGAAATTTGACAATTTTATAGATTTTGGTATGCTCTTGCCAAATTTCAACTTTGCTACCCCGTATGTTTGCCGCTCGCGCCGCCATATTGAAAAAATGGCGCCCAAAACCAGTTTTTTGATAATAACTCCTTTCCGGCTCATTTTACAGGAAAAACATATCCATACAAATTGAAAGTAGAGGAAATTTCCTACAATTTATGTCCTGACCTTTTCTTTCCTAAAATCAATAGTTTCGGCGTACGAGCACCGTGAACCATTATACATCCACACCAACGTGTAATATTTACAAAATTGAGCATGTGGTGTACAAAAGTGGTATTTATTCCGTCAATTAAATTAATATAGTTAAAAAAAAAACTAAAAAACAGGCTTTTAAAACATATCAAACTAAAAAGTGAAAAATAATTCTTTGTATAAACTAACAATAATAATGATGGAAAAATTCCTGCATTATTGTGAGAAAAGCGTGGAATACTCGATATATGAAAGATATGTCACCAAGCACCCCACGCTTTTCTCAAATAATGCAGGAATTTTTCCATCATTATTATTCTTAGTTTATGCAAAGAATTATTTTTCACTTTTTAGTTTGATATGTAAGCGTGTTTTTTTAAACTATATCTATTTTTATCTTTTTAGTTTGATTTTCTTTTCTTTCCTAAAATCAATAGTTTTGGCGTACGAGCACCGTAAAGTGTAATTCAATACACGTTTCGGCAGAAATACTCATTTCCACACCACCATGAGGTAGAGAAATCGGCGCATTTTTTTATCGTGGTATCCCCAGTAGGTCTAGGTTGGGTTTTCAACGCCTTAAATACCGATTTAACTATCGAAGACGGAAGTTTCTTCGGCATAGGATCATCAGTTTCATCGTGGTCCTCTTCGTTCTCGATTTCACCGTTTATTTGCTCGAGAATAGTGTCCGTTTCTTCTTCTTCAATGTCGTCTTGTGACGGAAATGGCGAATTATCGCAAGAACCACCACAGTTCGTGCACACAACGGAGCACTTTAGTCCTGCTTTTCTGCATCCGTAAGCTTTTTGACAACCTTTCTTGCATTTGCAAGAAATAAGTTTCAGTAAGATTTTCGGAGCAGGGGGATCGAATGTAGTAACAGGAATGAGCCCGTTCTTGTCTTTTTCCATCCCCATTGTTCTGCATTTTTTTGCGACGCAATATTGCATTTTCTCTTATATGCTGATGCTGTGAAGCATGCATATACCTATACATATATTTATTTAGAGATGTACTTTTCCGACTTTTCACAACACTGTAGCTGTATAATGTGACAAGGAAACGTTCTCCAGCTTTAGCAATGTTTTCTGGATCTGCATTTGTATTTTTAAATGCTTTGATAACCTCGTTTAAATCTGGGTTTTTTTTTGGAGTACTTTAATAAATTTCATTTTTCCTTAATAAGATAATGCCGATGTGGTATCACAACCACTAAAGGCATGTAAAAATGCAATATGATTTGAAGCTGTTTTATCTTTTATACTGTTTATGGAGTATATTTGTCGTGAAATTTTTCCTTTTCCTGGTTTGAGGATGTATATATTTGGATACGTTGATAGCGCTGTCAAAAGAACGAGAAGATCTATAAATATCTTCACCGACAACTACAACGAAATCGAATGCCGATGAGAAGTTTATTGCGGTATTAATTATTAACGTATCCGCATCTTCGGTGGCTTGTTTAACCACGAAGTGTCCAGCTTCAAATTTTATCTTCAACATTTCAATGAGGCGATTCTTGTTTGCATCGTTACCCAGAAATTTACTTTGGGATACAGCTGGTATATACATATATGTAAACTATAGATATACATAAATATGTATGCACATACATACATATGTATCATGTGGCGTGATGTTACAATCCGTTAACCAAATGTATATTTAAGGAGGTATTCAATAAAGAAGCGGCCTTTTTCGTGATAGACGGTTATACGACCCAGACGTGCTTTTTTAATACGCTTTTATTAGCTGCACATGCATGTATGTATGTTTGTTTGTAACTTTTTTAAGTGGTATTAAAACCCAGAATATTTGAGCGACACTGTAGGAAGGCGATAGTAAGTTTGAGCAGCTGACCAAAAAGATGCGCTTAAAAGTATGCAACATCCATATAAAATTAGTTCGACCGTTCATAAAATCGACTGTTTGCTGCCGGACAAGCTTATGTAGCACTTAGTCGTTGTAGATCTTTGGACGGTATTCGAATTGAAGAACTAGACTGTTCAAAGTTGACAGGTAAAACCCCATGTAACATTGAAGCTTTAGAAGAAGTGATTCGATTAAGAAGTAATAATTCGTAAAGTCGTCAATAGAACTTGGTCGCAAATAATATAACAATTAGTCAATGAAAGGTTACGAGTAAGAAGTAATACAAATTCTTGTTCGAATATCAAACCAATAATATCTGAATTCATATTTTTCTTCATCTTAAATGGCGTAGACACCACTTACGCGATTATAGCCTAGTTAAAAACAGCGCGCCAGTCGTTTCTTCTTTTCGCTACGTGGCGCCAATTGGATATTCCAAGCGAAGCCAGATCCTTCTCCACTTGGTCCTTCCAACGGAGTGGAGGTCTTCCTCTTCCTCTGCTTTCCCCGGTGGGTACTGCGTCGAATACTTTCAGAGCTGGAGTGTTTTCGTCCATCCGGACAACACGACCTAGCCAGCGTAGCCGCTGTCTTTTAATTCGCTGAACTATGCCAATATCGTCGTATATGTCGTACAGCTCATCGTTCCATCGAATGCGGTATTCGCCGTGGCCAACGCGCAAAGGACCATAAATCTTTCGCAGAAGTTTTCTCTCGAAAACTCGCAACGTCGACTCATTAGTTGTTGTCATCTTTCAAGCCTCTGCACCATATAGCAGGACGGGAATAATGAGTGACTTACAGAGTTTGGTTTTTGTTTGTCGAGAGAGGACTTTACTTCTCAATTGCCTACTCAGTCCGAAGTAGCACCTGTTGGCAAGAGTTATCCTGCGTTGGATTTCCAGGCTGACATTGTTGGTTGTTGGTTCATAGTTATGACTGTCAACCGTGACGTGAGTGCCAAGTCGCGAGTGCGACGACTGTTTGTTTGATGACAGAAGATATTTCGTCTTGCCCTCGTTCAATGTCTCTGTCCAGTCTGGAGAAAGTAGAACTAACGGCGCGTTTGTAGAGGCCAATGATATCAATATCATATTAGCATATTACCTACTACTTTTTTCAATTCTGATTCCGACAACTATAAGATTCCTCAACAACCATCATAACCTACTGGAGATAATTCGATGAAATTTTGTGAAGTCAAAGAAAAATGTTCGTGCTGTGTTATAAATATTTTGTCATGGTCCTTTTGTTTAAATAATAATATTTAACATAATTTTTTGATAAACAATTGAAGTTTTTTAAGTGTTCTTCACGCTAAAAAAAATTGAAAAGTATGTGACGCGGAAAATATTCACCTTTAATAATCTGCAAAAAAATGTTTGTTCATTTATACCATTCCAAAGATATTGAATTTTGTGTCCCCTTATCGCTCTAGAAAAAAAGGGGTATGCGTCTGGTCAGCCTCCTAATGAACTGCTGATTTTCAAAATGGGCGATTTTGCGAAATATCCCTAGATTTTTTACTTATAAATTGTTGTTGCTTTTAAAATTAAACGATAGAAAGTAGCCTATATGCCCGTCCCGAGGTTCTAAGCTACCTCATCACTAATTTTCAGCCAAATCGATTCAGCCGTTCTTGAGTTAGAAATATTTACATAAATTCCGAAATCGAAGGTGATTTTGCAAAAAAGCCGCCGTTAGGACCTGCTCTAGGACTAAGGGAATACCCGTGCAAATTTTCACGTCCTTCCGTGCTGTGGTTCGGGCGTTATGCGCGGACATACCAAAATAGCGTTTCATTTTTAATACGCTTTCATTAGCTTCACTTGTATGTATGTATGTTTGTTTGTAACTTTTTTAAGTGGTACTGAAAACTAGAATATTTGATCGACACTGTACGAAGGCGATAGTAAGTTTAAGCACCTCACCAAAAAGATGCGCTTAAAAGTATGCAACATCTATATACAACTAGTTTTGGTGATATTTGAATAGCATACTGAGTTGGGCGTCGACCGTTCATAAGATTCAAGGTTGTACCAGAGAACGTATATTTATAAATATACGATATATATATTATAAATATACGATATATATATTATATATATACGATATATATATTATATATATATCGTATATTTATAACAGAGAACGTCTATCATAGAGAAGGTTCACGGCGCGGAGATCGTAAAAATATTTTTGGCTAACTCGGTCGAGATGGTCCAGTTTCACCACAGCCAGCTCTGCAGCAGAAATTTTAACATTTTGCTTGAACAGAGCAGCGCGTGGAATAAAAATTATGGTCAAAACTATATATTGCTCTAACAGACGTACATATGTATGTTCGCTCTTTTGCTTATATTTTTATGCGTTTATATGCAAACATGTGTATTCGTATGAATTCTTTTTGTGCATATTAATGAATACATGTGCAGTTGAATACATTCAAATTAAATTACTTTTTCAGAGCAATATCCGTAGTTAATGTGAAAATAAAGCCTATTTTTTAATTATTTTTTGTATTTGATATATGCATACTTACATATTTATATAACAAACTATCATAATGTTATTTAAAAATTTAAATATATTACAATAGTAATAAATGAACATTAATCGTATATTTTATCATTCAAAACTTATATTCACATGTATCATGACCATATGTGTTTATGTTCGCTTTCGCGAATTCAAATCATATTATCACTTATTAATAATAACATGAGCGCGCTGCTCATCTGTACATACATACATAAATATGTATGTCCGTATGACATTGGTACACAAATAAAGCATACACAAACCTACATACTTGCATACATATGCGTACACATGCAAATATGTCCAAAAACTACAAACATTGCTTTACAAAAACAACAATCGTTTGAAATGGCATCATACATACTTATGTATGTAATATGTATGAAGATGTATGAGCGTGCATACATATCGACGCAGATTTTTGCGAGTCACGGAAAAATATTTTAGACAAATATTATAAATCGACAACAGCTATGTTGCCGCTTTTCTCACTTCTTTCTGTGAAGAAACATCAGAAAGTTGTTCAATTTATGATTTTTAGCTTTTGCCGTCGTCGCGTAAACCCGCTTGTGGGCAAACGCATGCTCGGGGAGATGTGAAGGTGGTCGCTTTTATGAATGCAGCGAGTTTGCTTGTTGAAAGTGCGCTTGCGTTCATGAATGAAATTGTTCTTGCTGTAAGATTTACTACATTTGGCTGCCGTATTGACTTGTGACGCCGCTGATGCTATTTCAGACATTTGTTGTTTTTGTAGAACAATATTTGTAATTTTTGCGGATGATATATCTACATGTGAACGCATATAAGTATGTATGTTGTGTATGCATTATTTGTGTGGGAATGTCATCCGCACATATTTACATGTGTACGCATATGTACACAAGTATGTAGGTTTGTGTATGCGTTATTTGTACGGACATACATATTTATGTATGTATGTACAGATAAGCAGCGCGCTCATGTTATTATTGATAAGTGATAATATGATTTGAATTCGCGAAAGCGAACATAAACACATATGGTCATGATCCATGTGAATATAAGTTTTGAATGATAAAATATACGATTAATGTTCATTTATTACTATTGTAATATATTTAAATTTTTAAATAACATTATGATAGTTTGTTATATAAATATGTAAGTATGCATATATCAAATACAAAAAATAATTTAAAAATAGGCTTTATTTTCACATTAACTACGGATATTGCTCTGAAAAAGTAATTTAATTTGAATGTATTCAACTGCACATGTATTCATTAATATGCACAAAAAGAATTCATACGAATACACATGTTTGCATATAAACGCATAAAAATATAAGCAAAAGAGCGAACATACATATGTACGTCTGTTAGAGCAATATATAGTTTTGACCATAATTTTTATTCCACGCGCTGCTCTGTTCAAGCAAAATGTTAAAATTTCTGCTGCAGAGCTGGCTGTGGTGAAACTGGACCATCTCGACCGAGTTAGCCAAAAATATTTTTACGATCTCCGCGCCGTGAACCTTCTCTATGATAGACGTTCTCTGTTATAAATATACGATATATATACTATAAATATCCGATATATATATTATAAATATATGATATATATATTATAAATATACGATATATATATTATAAATATACGTTCTCTGGTTGTACAGTAGATCATGCAGTAATTTATCTGGGCTCTCGACTGTTTGCTGATGGACAAGCTTATGTAGCACTTAGTCTTTGTAAATCTTTGGACGGTGCTCGAATTGAACAACTAGACTGTTGACGGGTAAAACCCCATATAACATTGAAGGTCTAGAAGAAATGATTCGATTAAGAAGTAATAATTCGTAAAGTCGTCAATAGAACTTGGTCGCAAATAATATAACAATTAGTCAATGAAAGGCTACGAGTAGATATTAAAAGCCGCCTAATTATCGATTTACTTAACCCATTTGTCATAGTTCTTATTTTAACAAATTTGGGGTTTCTCACATCAAACTAAAAAATTAAAAATAAATATAGTTTAAAAAAACTAAAAAACACGCTTTTGAAACATATCAAACTAAAAAGTGAAAAATAATTCTTTGTATAAACTAAGAATAATAAAGATGGAAAAATTTCTGAATTATTGTGAGAAAAGCGTGGGGTGCTTGGTGACATATTTTTCATATATCGAGCATTCCACGCTTTTCTCACAAGAATGCAGGAATTTTTCCAGCATTATTATTGTTAGTTTATACAAAGAATTATTTTTCACTTTTTAGTTTGATATGTTTTAAAAGCGTGTTTTTTAGTTTTTTTAAACTATATTTATTTGATTGACGGAATTAATACCACTTTTGTACACCACATGCTCAATTTTGTAAATATTACACGTTGGTGTGGATGTATAATGGTTCACGGTGCTCGTACGCCGAAACTATTGATTTTAGGAAAGAAAAGGTTAAGACATGAATTGTAGGAAATTTCCTCTACTTTTAATTTGTATGGATATGTTTTTCCTGTAAAATGAGCCGGAAAGGAGTTATTATCAAAAAACTGCTTTTGGGCGCCATTTTTTCAATATGGCGGCGCGAGCGACAAACATACGAGGTGGCAAAGTTGAAATTTGGCAAGAGCACACCAAAATCTATAAAAATGCCAAATTTCAAAACTCCCGGAAAACTTTCCAAGTAAAAATACTAAATGACTGTACTATTATGCTTGAATAAAAGAAGGTGTATACTTTATAAAGCTATATATAATCATTAAAATTTTGTTTGTTTTTCTCTACAGAGTATAATAGTTTTGTTTACCCAACAGTTGTTTGTACAGGGTGGGCCAAAAGAAACCAAGGGGTGTAAAAGTTTAATAACTTTTTCGTTTATTAATTTTTTTTTTATTTTTTCTTTCTGATTATTTAGTATACAAATGGGAAATTTTTTTACACTTAGTATGAAAAATGATGTCTCTTTAATGACCGCCGTTTTCAGCTTCGCACTGATGGGCTCTTTTTAGAGCATGGCTATGTTCGTAAATGCATCATGACTTGCAGCATAAGCAACAGTAGCAACACTGCAAGTTTGACGTTTGATACTTCTTATACAATTTTTGACAATTTGCAGATACATTTGTTTGCATTTTTGAACGCGTATAATACTAAAATGGAAATTTTGCTGAATCTAACACTAGACGAAATTTGTGAGCAAAGAAATGATATATTTTCTTTAAATTTAAGAAAAAGAAGGGTATTGAAGTCAAAAAGAAAAATTTTTTAGGTACAAATGTTTGTCTTTTAAAAGGCAAAGTATTTGTAGAACAAACTTTCGGGATTTTTAAGAAACCGTTAAAAATTTTAAATTATATTGAAGCTTCGAGCATTAAAGCCACATCTAATGTAATACTCGCTTGTGCTATCTTACACAATTTGATCATAAATAAGGGAGGTTATTCTGAACATATTAACGATACAATAACACATGCCGATATGGAAACCAACAATGAAATCGAAGGAATTCAAGATGCCCCCATTCGCCGTGTTGATTCAGATGATATCAATGGAATCGATAGAAGAAACTATTTTACTACTCTGTTTTCATCATAAAAAATTTACTTTACCTCACCTTCCTTTATTTGAATAATTTTTTTATTACTTTTTCTGATGAATTTCATTTTAATTTTTATTGTTTTCATTTACATTTTTAACTTCGGTCACAACTTTCTTCCACAATACATTTTTTTCCTTCTACCCGATTTAAACTCGTCCTCCATATTCAACCGTACTCTCAGCAATAACTGTGTCTCTGCATTACTGAGATTTTCACTAAAAATTTAAAAATAATAATTTATACAATTATTATAAACATAATTTAACTTAATTTCAATACAAAAATTAAAATAAAACAGTTTTGCACTTACTTTTCGCCAGACATCGTAGTCAAACGCAGTAAACAATTTTTTGATAGAAATTATGAGTGACAGCTGATAGAAGTGTTGTCTTTTTGAACGCTTGATTATTGCAGTGCTGCAATATTGGCATTTCCGAACGTTCTGTTTGTTATGCAATCGTCATGATGCGCGTCATGATGCATTTACGAACATAGCCCATTTTCCATAACAGCTTTCAAAACTTGTGGCTGTAGCGTTCGAATTTCTGCTCCAATGTTTGCCTTGAATTCAAGGATTGTCTCTGGCTTGTTCATATACACTCGCTCCTTCAAATAACCCCAAAGAAAGAATTTTTCCGAATTTCTGAAAATTATTCGCGCTCCAAAAATTTGACTTAAAAGTGCCATTGTGTCTCGGGCAGTATGGGCAATAGCTCCGTCCTGCTGAAACCACATACCAGGTCTGTTTTCAAGAGCAGGACGTAAAAAATTTTCTATCATAAACCGATACCGCTCTCCATTTAATTTCAATAAAAAAAATTAATAAACGATAAAGTTATTAAACTTTTACACCCCTTGGTTTCTTTTGGCCCACCCTGTATCAGCTAACGCTAATCGACATAGATATGAATTATGTATGTATATATAAATGATGAGGTCCGTCTGTTCGTGTAAGCGATAACTTGACTAAAAATTAAGATACTCGCTCAATTAAGGGATCGTGTCAGTGTGAAATTTTCGACAAATCGACTTTTTTTGTTGCACTATCGATTCATTAATGAAACTAATTTCACGTTTTCCTTGGCAAAAAGGTATACAATGTATAAACCTATAATTGCTAGGCAACTTATACTATTGAAATGCCGGTTGTTTACTACATAGTAGATAACTATTTAAGTTGTTATTGTTCGTTGTAGTGATGCTGCTTTCCTTTTGTTTTAAGATATGGTTGTTTTGATGTATTTTCTTTAATGTTGTTTTTATAAACTCTGTTTATATTAGAATAAATACTTTCATTTACTTACGCATGGCTGACTTTTTGCCGAAAATATCGGCTGAACCGATTTGGCTGAAAATTGGTGGGAGGTAGCTTAGAACCAAGGTAAAGACATAGAATACTTTTTATATCTTAATGTTAAAATTCAATGCAATTCATAAATACAAAAATTATATTTCAAATCATAGGCATTTGTTAAAAATTCATGTTTGTAAGAATCCTTTTTAATATTTAATTTCTTCAAAAAAAAAACTAGTAAATGTAATAAAAACAATAAAAACCACATATGTATCTACTTGTATATATGTATGTATATAAAATAAAGTCGTGTTATTTACATAAAACTCAAGAACGGCTGAACCGATTTGGTGGGGAGGTAGCTTAAAACTGGGGGACACACATAGGGTACTTGTTTTTTATCCTTTAAGTTAAAAGTCAGTACAATTCATAAACAAAAAAAAATAAATTTTAAATCAAAAGCACTTTTTCATGTTTTTAAAAATCATTTAAATATTTTATTACTTCAAAAAATAAAATACCAAGCCATAGATGCAATTGTGCAGTCATTAAATTTTATGTGTCCGTGTGACTTAACATAATCATCATTACAATATTTCCCGACAATGCCGTAATACAAGAAAGATACGAAATATTGTAAATGGAATGACTGTAGAACAACAAGAAATTGCTCGCTAAAAGCGCCGCGTTCGCATGGCTCGACTTCAGAAAGTATTGCATCAAATTCGAATCCCCTCTAGAAATTACGATCTTGAGATGAATAAAGAGATACATAATAGGGCTTTACTCTTGATCGAAGACATGTGTTACGCCATGTGCAATAGTTTTGTGAAATGAATGACTGCATTTCTATTGCTATTTATCATTAAATCTTCTCAAGATTACTTTGAGCAATAGTTGATTATCGGTAATGGTTGAGTACCTGTTGATGATTCGAGCGAATTGATTTCATTTCCCAATAGTTTCTGTAACTTTATCTAAAGGAAAAACGAACATTATTACTAACCACAAAAGTAATGAACTGTTGAGTGAGCGAGCAATTTTAGAGGCAAAGAATAGAGATGTAGAAGACCTAACTTACGAGTTCAAATTGAGGACATCGGATCAATGCATGAATTCAAATCTATTGGCTAAGTAATGAATAAAGGAAGCCACTAACTAATCAACTGAATCCTTGGATGAGCCTGGCTTGCCAACGCACAATTTACGCTTAATGGTTGGCTCTGTAGAAATAATGCTTCGAAACATAAACCAAACAAAACTATGTAACGGTACGCGTTTCGTGGTAAGTACATAAATTGATGAACAATGTGGTTTGCGCTACAATACTCAAAGGAAAACTCGAAGGTGAGGAAGTTTTGATTCGGAGTTAATCGATGATACCAACCGATATACCATTTGAGGTTAAAATACTTCAATTTCCGATTCTGTCATTCGCAATGACCATTAAAAATCACAAGGTCAATCTAAGAGATTTGTGGTTTCAATCTGAAATATCCATGGCTTGCGCATGGGCAATTATACGTGGCATGTTCAAGGGACGGAAGGTCATCTGCGTTTTTTTTCTTGCACCTGATAATAAAATAGAAAATATCGTGTATCACAAGGTACTTATCTGAAGAGTACAACCTCTGCACTAGAGAACAATAAAGAATCATTAAAATACTTAAGTATTCTATTGGTATTTCCTAAAAATAGGCCATAATAAAACCTAAAACCTACTTATTTGTTCCCTCTAAGGCAAAACAGAGTTCGCCGTGTCCTCCAGTACCTAATATAAAGATTTTCGAACTTCCGGATCTTTACAATTTTGAAACGTACGGCTAAATTTACTCCATATATACGTTTATATTTATAAAATTGATTGAAAGTTTGTTCTCAAGTATACCTGAGTAATGCCAAAAAAAGACGTAATCAGCCCTTCCATTTCTATGCCCCAGTCACTTTAGTATAATTCTCACTGAAAGGAAGTAAAATTAAAAATTAAAACTAAGTGAGTCTATCATCTTCAAAATAAGTTAATATGATACCACATTAGATTATAATCAATTCAACATTTGATCGGACATTTTCGCTATATTTTTTAAAGCCAACATCTGAAGATACTTAGCCGGCTTTGGTCCTGCAAATTGCTAGAGTATGAAATGTTCGGTTACACACGCCCTTAGCCCTTCTTTACGTGTTTTATAAATACTTTCTAAACAGCATACATTTTATACATATGTACATATATGGGGTACTCACAACGTGTCATAAAGTGTCGTAAAATCATAAAATCATAAATTTTTATACTAGTGTAAAAAATTTGTTGTTGGATTGCATACTAAAATATGTTTACACAAATACAACTCTGACCGCTATGTTTTCGGATCGTTATAACTTATAACTTTATGAGACTGTGTGAAACCCCTAATAGTATATGAATACATAGGTATATACATGAAACCAAGTTCTTTTCTTTTATATTTGGAGATTTGCTAACCCGAGTCTTGCAATCTGGAATATACATACTATACATGAATGCATATGCGTATATATTACATCAAAAACAAGTTCTTGTCTTCTATATTTCCGGGTTTGGTAACTCTAGTATTGCAATCTGGCAACTCAGAACTTTATCGTAGAGTTTGACAGTTTTGTTATTATACGTACTCAAGTTCGAGACGTTCGCGGGTACGGTCAACAGTAAAGTGTGCCCTTCAATTTCTTGTAATATGCGTGAAATCCCGGCTGGGGAAATTCGCAAGCAGATTCACCGGAGGACCTTACCATCGTTGGCACCACGCGGTATATCGGTTTACTCGAAATTTCTACAAAAATAGTTGAAAACATAAGTGATTTATCATATAATTTTGGATATTTAAAACAATAACAAAAAATAATACCAAATAAAAACACTCAATTAATTTTCGCGCAAAAATTCTCCTCCGAACATCTTAAGAGGGTATCAGCTGTTTCTGTCGCACGGCTAACCAGCTGTCTACGCAGAGTTGTAGGTGGCCAGGGACACTACATTATCTGCACGTGCAGTCGGTAAAGCTGTTGGTAGGGCAGTTTCTTTTACTTAACGTAACCACGATTAAATAAGATCGTGATGGACACACAAACTCCGCCTCCCGGTGGTTGTACACAATGTAACCAAATAGGTATGTTGCTCGAACGCATTAAAAAAAAATAGAAACGTTGAATAATGAATTGAAAAACGAAAATGCGGCACTTAAACTTCAAAATGAAGACTTAAAGCAATCGCTAACCAAATATGGAAATAAAACGTCTTCTTCTCCATCAAAATCGACATTTGCAGCCGAAACAGACGAAGAAGAGCTTGAAAAAGAAACAAATTGGCTATTAAAAAAGAAAAAAAGTAGGGAAAGTAAGAAACGCAAAGCAGATTCTTCACCGGATGTAACATTGAAGTCTCCGATTCCGAATGGAACAGCAGAAGATAAAACAGATACAAAAGTAAGCCATCGCCGTCCGCCAATTATAATATCGGAAAATTTTAACCAACCCTTGATGCGTTCCTTGATTAACGCAGATGTAAAAAAAATCTTACACACTCAAGCTCACTTGCCCAAGTTCTTGTAAAGTAAATCTTTCAGATAGTTCCAACTACAGAATACTTACAAGAAAATTAAACGACTCGAAAATTCCTTGGTACTCGTACGAAGACAAACAATCGCGTGATATACGCGTAGTGGTAAAAGACCTTCATCACTCATGTGAGCCTGAAAGTATTATCACAGACCTTCAAAAGCAAGGGTTTAAAGTCACGAAAGTCTTAAACAAACTTCAATATAAAACAAAAAACCCGTTAAATATCTTTATTGTATGTTTTGAACCTACAGAGAACATTAAGAAAATTTACGAAATCAAATATATTCTAAATTCTGTCTTTAAACTCGAGCCCATCAAGCTATCGAATCTTGTGCCGCAGTGTAAATCCTGTCAGGCGTTCGGTCACACTAGAAACTATTGTTGTAAGCCACCGCGGTGTGTAAAGTGCGCCGGAAATCATTCAACACTAAGCTGTACAAAACCTGCCGAACTACCGCCAAAATGCTGTAACTGTAGTCAAAATCACCCTGCCAACTATAGGGGATGTGAAGTGGCAAAGCAACTTCAAAAAATTAAAAACGCGACTGTGAAAAATAAAGAGCATAAATATGAACCAAAACGCTTAAGCACAATCACTTCCACTGCTCCTCAGAATTAAGACACTAATGTAAATCATCAATCTGGAAAGCCCTCATTTGCCAGCATAACTAAAGGTGCTAATAAAGCTCAACAACATCTGTCTGAAAATCATACAAATACGAATGCCACTGGTGATATTACTGGCAATTTTTCGTTAATTCTCAACAAGCTTAATAAGCTAGAAGAGAAAAATAGACTTACCCACGAACGTCTTACTAAACTAGAGAGACAGCACAGTGAAAATAAGGCGCAAAAATGAAGCCGATGAAAATTATGACCTGGAATGCAAATGGCCTGCTCAAACGTAGTAAAGAATTAGAAACATGTTGAAAAAATTGATATTTGTCTTATATCAGAAACTCATTTCACAAATGAAACTTTTGTTAGATTCAAAAACTACAAGACGTATTGCTCGAACCACCCAAATAACAATGCGAGAGGGGGAGTGCCATAATTATCAGAGATAATATTTCCCACTACGAAGAAATTAATATAAGTGTCCCAGAATTCCAAACTACGACCATATCGGTTGTATTTAGTTTCGGAAAAATAAGCATTACCGCAATATATAGCCCACCTAGACACAATATTAAAATGGACTTGTACACAGAACTTATATTAAAACACCATGGGAAATTCATAATGGGTGGTGATTTTAACGCAAAACACTCACAATGGGGTTCAAGAGTTACGACACCGAAGGGGAGAGAGCTATTTAAAGCTGTTACGGCTACTGGATGCGACTTCATGTCTACTGGCAAGCCGACTTACTGGCCTTCCGACACAAGGAAATTACCTGACCTGATCGATTTTTTCATCACTCGACAAATATCCAAGACATTTATTACTATTAAAAATGGATTGGACTTAAATTCGGACCACTCGCCAGTATATCTAATCCTAAATGGCCAAATAAAAGAAATCGACATACCGCCTTATCTTTCTAATAGACATACGGATTGGGAGTATCTCAAAGTGATGCTCGACAAAAATATTGATTTTGAAGCAAATATAACAACTCAAGATATCTTAGAAGATAAAGTTCATACATTTACGAAAGCTATTCAGGAATCGGCTTGGAAAAGTACTCCTGTTCCTAAACAAAAAAACTTTTATATTAAATATCCATCGGACATTTTAGATCTCATAAAGAAAAAGAGAAAACTACGCAAAAAATGGCAAATCACGGGATTTTCCCAATATAAGACAGAACTGAACAATTTAACCAAGCTTCTCAGTACTAAAATGAAGTTATTCACGAATCAAAATATTTCTAATTATATTGAGAAACTAACGCTAAACAAACAATCCGATTATTCCCTTAGGAAAGCAGTAAAAAATGCTAGGAAACCAATATTGTCAAATGCACCGCTCAGAAAGCCAAACGGATCCTGGGCCAAAAGCGACGAAGAAAAAGCGGAAGTTTTTTCAGAGAAACTCGCTAAAACGTTTAGTCCTATTCTGTTCCATGGAACTTTACCTCAGATGGAAGGATCGCAATGCGTAGAAGAAATCCAACCAGCAACAATTAAAGAAGTGAAAAATATAGTTAAAAGTAGATTTAAACCAAGAAAAGCGCCCGGTTTCGACTTGGTGACAGCTGAGGTACTGAAAAATCTAACGCGGAAAGCATTAGAAAAACTTACATCGATAATAAACGCTTGCTTAAATCTCAGATACATTCCATTGTCATGGAAGGTATCTGAAATCATTATGGTACAAAAACCCGGGAAAAGCGCACAGGAAGCATCATCATATCGTCCAATCTCACTGTTGCCTATTTTGTCCAAATTACTTGAAGTTATAATTATAAAAAGACTTCAGAACATAATTGAAGAAAAGGACCTTATACCAATTCATCAGTTTGGATTTAGATCGCAACATTCTACAATCGATCAAGTTCATCGAATAACAGATATAATTGAGGATGAGATGGAAAAAAAGCAAATTTGCACAGCTGTTTTTCTTGATGTATCTCAGGCGTTTGACAGAGTATGGCACCATGGCTTACTTCATAAATTAAGACTTATCTTCCCACAGCATCTAATTGAGCTACTTGCCTCTTACCTCTTATATATTGGGAATGAAGTAATTCCGTACTCCACCTCGGCGAAATATCTTGGTTTGACGCTGGATGCAAAGTTAAAG
Organism: Bactrocera neohumeralis; assembly: GCF_024586455.1. Classification (NCBI taxonomy): domain Eukaryota; kingdom Metazoa; phylum Arthropoda; class Insecta; order Diptera; family Tephritidae; genus Bactrocera; species Bactrocera neohumeralis. The sequence goes on from NW_026089624.1 coordinate 18,137,034, forward strand.
TGGAAGGAACATATCCAAAGAAAAGTTGCAGAACTAAAACTAAAATACAACAAAATAAATTGGTTAATCGGCAAGAAATCACCTCTAACAACCTCAAATAAAATTTTAGTCTACAATCAAACGTTAAAGCCCATTTGGACATACGGAATTCAGCTATGGGGATGCGCTGCACCGTTATACATCGAAATGGTGCAAAGGATTCCAAAATAAAGTCCTGCGAAAAATTGTAAATGCCCCGTGGTACATACGGAACTCAGATCTACATCGTGATCTTCACATAAAAATGGTTCGGGAAGTCATTCGCGAAACGGCATCGAAACATGCCACAAGGTTGCAAAACCACGTAAACGCTGAAGACCGATAACTAGGAGAGGCTAGAAATAGCAGGCGCAGATTGAAAAGAACAAAGTTCCATGACCTTCTAAGCAAATAACAGATATTATAATATTTAGTTTTAATACAAAGTTTATTTTTGAAAAAGGTTCTTAATAGAGCTTTTATTGTTTTTCCGTATATGTTATGAAAAATATTGCTTGTTAGTACATTTGTCACTAGTTGCAATTCGAATGAAATGTAAAACCATATTTTGTTACGTTTCAATAAAACACAAAAAAAAAAAAAATACGTACTCCGAACGATATTTGTGTTGTTTACATTTACTTAAAATATTTAAAATAATCGTAAACATTTTGGCGTAATTATTTTTACAACTTTCGGCGTGGGTTATCTCAGCTACAGAGCATTGATGAACTTAATTTAGGTTTTGGTGATGAAGCGCCATGAAGGACCAGTGCTTATCGATGATATGGTGAATTTAATTGATGTATTGGATCACTCCCTCTCGGCGAACAAAAACCAAACTCTATAAGTCACTCATAATTCCCGTCCTGCTATATGATGCAGGAGTTTGGACAATGACAACAACCGATGAGTCGGCGTTGCGAGTTTTCGAGAGAAAAGTTCTGCGAAAGATTTATGGTCCTTTGCACGTTGGCCACGGCGAATAACGCATTCGATGGAACGATGAGCTGTATGCCAATAAAGAAGAAGATTAGATCACTCCAATACAAATTTGGGAAAGGTCGTCCAAAATTAGTACTTGTTCCGGAAACTATTGATTTTGTATATACAGACGGACATACCTAAATCGATTCATCTCGTCACGCTGATCGGAAGAAGGAAAGATGTGTCACAATTCGAACAAGAATTTAAAACCAAAATAACCAAAATACTATGCTGTCTTTCAACATTGGTATTTTGCATATTGAATTGTTCTCTACTTGTTATAACCATTGAAAATAGTTTGGAGCTTATATTGTCTAAATTATAGGAATAGGTACTGTCTACCATGATGGGCTCCTCTTAAGATGAAATTATTTGTAATGGCATTGATGTTATCACTTTTTGTAACTTTGAGAACGTCGGCAAGTTTTTCATCCGAATTATTGTTTTGGCTGAATCCCTTGTTGCATCAGTGATAGGTCTGTTAATCCGCTAAGGATTTTGCTGTCAGTTCTTGTAGTGTGAACTTGTCTGGGCTAAATGAACATTGGTAGGTAAGTGAGAGGTTGCTCCTTCGTGCCTAGTTGTTTTGATGATGTTTTCCAAAAGTTCGTTTTCTGATTGTGATAGAGCTGGGCACTGACTTTGTTTACTACGCTGGAGTTTATCTTCGACGACGACGGGGCTAGTAGTGCCGCCTGGCTAGCCTTCTGTGTAAATGGTTGTCGTCTGTATCCTTCCGCAGTTGTAAAATAGAACTTCACAGGACTTGTTCGTGTTATGCTTTAAAAATTCTGTTCATATGCATCGATTCGATCGAGTGTACTTTTTATTAATACTCTTAAGACTAACTTACTATACGGTTCTTTCTTCTATTTCTACTAACTAGTATCTTTCCTTGTTACTAGTTGACAGTTTGTTAAGATATTATTATATTTGTTTAGGTTTGTTTACATATATATTGTTGGCTTAGATAAATTACCTTTGTTCTAAGATAAGGTTAATGGGGTATTCAAACTCAAGATTGTTTTGATGCATTTTCTTTAACGTTATTTTGATACATTCTGTTTATATCATAACCCAACGTACGAGCGGCTGGTCAATTGTCTCCGAGCACCTGGAGAGTCAGGACAAACATTTTCGTGCGACGTGTTTGAAGCCGAAAATGCAGCGTTCGTTAGAGCAAGGGTACGCGATTAAGTTCTGTTTGAAACTCGGTAAATCTGCGACAGAGACATTTGATTTGATCAAACAGGCTTAACCAGATGTTGCTTTAGAAGTGGTGTTTCGGTGGCATCAGGCCTTTTTGGAGTGCCGAGCATCTGATCGCATTGTCTTTTTTGACATAAAAATCATTCATGGTGGGCGAATTTGTTCCTCCTGGACAAACCGTCAACGCCAAGTTTTACGTGGAAGTCTTCAAGAAACTGAAACGAAGGGTCAATCGGCTCCGACAAGACAACGCAGCTGATTGGAAGTTGCACTACTACAACGCCCCTGCTCACACTGCCTTTCTAGTGAATAGATACCTAACCAAGGCCGGCATCCCAACGCTTCCGCAGCCGCCCTACAGTCCAGATGTGGTCTCCGGACTTTTTTGTTTCCTTGCCTGAAAAGGCCGATGAAAGGGGATCCAAGCAGCATGCACCTTGGCTTTCAAGGCTATTCCGGAGAATGCCTTCAGTGATGCCTTCAATGCTTGGAAATCGCGCTAGTAGCGCTACATCGACGCAGAAGGCGCCTTAAAAGTTTTTAAAGAGTTAAAACGATTGGTTCAATCAATTTTTTTAAATCGACTCCGTCCTTTTACTTTCCGGACAAACTCTGTATACACACTTAGTGAAACACTTATTTCAGCTTTTAATAGTACTACCCTTTAAGCCGATATTAAAAAAGAAAAAAAGTTGGTTAAACTTTAAAATCTAAGAACGGAACTGCAAGATTTTAAATGTATAAAACATTGTTAATACTTTTCTTCTTTACTGGCGAACAAACCAGCGTTTCTTCTTTTCGCAATGTGGCGCCAATTGGCGATTCCAAGCGAAGCTAGGTCCTTCTCATACTGATCTTTCCAACGGAGTGGAGGTCTTCCTCTTCCTCTGCTTCCCCCCGGCGGGTATTGCGTCGAATACTTTCAGAGCTGGAGTGTTTTCGTCCATTCTTCTGCACCATATAGCAGGACGAAAATAATGAGTTATAGAGTTTGGTTTTTGTTCGTCGAGAGAGGACTTCACTTCTCTATTGCCTACTTAGTCCGATATAGTACCTGTTGACAAGAGTTATTCTGCGATGGATTTCGAGACTAACTTTGTTGTTGCTGTTAATACTGGTTCCAAGATAGACAAAATTATCTACGGCTTCGTAGTTATGACTGCCATCAATGAAGTGGGAGCCTATTCGCGAGTGCGACCACTGTTTGTTTGATGAAAGAAGATATTTCGTCTTGCTCTCGTTCACCATCAGACCCATTTGCTTCATTGCCTTATCCATTCTGGAGAAAGCAGAACTAACGGCGCGGTTGTTGAGGTGTATGCCAGCAGCTGTAGTAGATTAAAGAAGTCGCATACCTCGTTAGATATCGAACGGCTTGGAGAGGTCCTTCCTTATCCTGATGGAGCTTTTGGTATGGCTCAATATCAGTTACCACAGCATTAGTTTTGCGGGAATACCAAATTGAGACATCGCGGCATAAAGCCAGCTCTTTTTCGTGCTGTCAAAAACAGCTTTGAAATCGATGAAGAGGTTATGCGTGTTGATTCTCTTTTCATATGCCTTTTCCAAGATTTGGCGCATGATCATTATGGTCGGTTGTTGATTTTCCAGGTCTAAAGCCACACTGTTAAGGTCCAATTAGTTTGTTGACGTAAGGAGCTTGAAATGCCTTCCACAGTTCCCTTATACCGAGTTGTTGACGAGTACTTTCAGAGAGCTGGAGTACAAGCCGAATAGAAAATCGATCGGCTGTCTGTTGCGATTGCAGTTTCTCGATGTTGAAAGTTCCTTGTGTTTGTTGACGTGAAGTTTATTATGCTCAGAGACGGGTGCGTATCTTGGCTGTAACAAGATAATGGTTCCAGTCCATGTTAGGACCTCGGAGCGTACGCACGTCTAAAACACTGGTGGCGTGTCTACCGTCTATCACAACATGATCTATATGGTTGGTGGCACTTCGATCCGGAAACAACCAGGTAGCTTGATGAATTTTCTTATTCTGGAATCTAGTACTACAGATAACCATAGCCCGGTCCCGACGAAGTCGATCAGCCCGTTTAGGGATGTTTCATCATGGAGGCTGAATTTACTAACTATTACGCCAAAGATACCTTCGTTGCCCACCCTGGCGTTGAAGTCGTCAAGCACAATTTTGACATGATGACATCTTTGGTCACATCGTCCTTCTCTTCCGTCGGGGCGTGGGCGCAAATCAGCGATGTGCTGAAGAACTTCGCTTTGATGCGTATGTTGGGCATACGTTCATCCACCGGGGTGAATGCCAAGATACGGCGACGAAGTCTCTCTCCCACCACGAATCCTACACCGAATTTGCGCGTCTTTATATGAAAACTGTAGTAAATGGCACAAGGACCTTCTCGTCTCAATCCTTGTCCCGTCCATCGCACTTCTTGGACGACGGTGATGTCAGCCTTTATTTTTACGAGGGCATCAACTAGCTGAGTAGTGTCAACTTTCCAATTAAAGGACCGGAGATTGCAGGTGCATGCCATCAAATCATAATCCTTAATGCGTTTGCCATGGTTGTCATCAAAAGAGGGGTCCCTCGTCCGAGGCTGTTGGTTGGTTTTCATTGGGGCGGTTTTTACGTGGCGAGTCTCAAACCCAGCTCACAACCCTGTGGAGTAGATGTTTCGCCTTCTCACTTTAGCTCGCCTCCAAACGGATGTTCTTAGGATACTTGGTCTAAGACCGGAAATCGTGAGCTGTTTGAGCCATATGAGAATAAATGAATCGTTTCTGCCCACTCACGAGTGAATGGCTGTCAGAGAACTTTCCTCACTTTCGTGAACTTCTACACATGACTCCATCCTCTGTTGTTAATACAACATTCTTAATTTTTCTCTTAACTGTATTTAAGCTTTTTTTCCATCTGACCACGGGTTTGGAAGAAGCTAAGTACATCCAAAAAAAAAGAGTTAAGTTAAGCTAAGTTTGGATGTACTTAGCTTTTTCCAAACCCGTGGTCAGATGGTAAAACCGAACATTTTATACTCTGGCAATTTTCAAATCATAGGCGGTGAAATTCTTTCACCAAATTTCATACATGCGAGAAAAACTTAGGCAAATAAGCTAAATTTAATATATTCGCTTTATGCAACCAGTGAAATGGAAATTATTATTATTAGGAATAAGAGTATAGATCATGGTCTTGACCAATTTAATTCATATTCAGGGCTTAACAACATTATGTTTCTGAAAACATAGAAATATCACATATATGTTATTGACCAACATAAATGCCATTACGGACAAATAATTTTGGAATAAACTCAAGGGGATGCTTGAAAATCCTTATATAAGGAATATGTGGGCTAAAGGAATAATAGAACCTGAAACTATCTATTGTAAAGTGAAAAATTATAAAATTTATACTGTGATATATGGAGAGTAGGCGACGGTGTAGCTCGATTTCACAATATCACATTAAAATACAAATCATATCAAGTGCAAAATTAGGTTAGAATCGGTTAAGGACCTTTTTAGATATATCATTTCACACAAAGATGGGAGTGACCTGCCATTGTCTAATTTTAACATCGGCTCCCTTGAAGCGCTTCCGTATTATTTTTGGCGTAAAATTATCTGTCTCTGATGCATTTACCTAATGAATTATTGCACTTTTAATAGTTTTCAACGTAACCGATATAGGGAGTGGGCTGATAACCACGCTGATAACCATGCCCACTCCCTGATTTATATATTTTCACAGTAAGTAATACGAGTATTTGGAAAGACTTTCCTTTAACAAGTTTGGTTGAAATACACTTATGGCTACGCAAAACATTCTACTAAAAATTTTCAAGTGTTGTGCATATTTGACAACATAAAGTGGTTGTTCTTTTTGCGGTATAGAAATTTTTTATTTAGAAATAAGTTAATGACATGTTATTTATCAAAAATATGAAAAATTAAAAACAAAACACATTCAACAATAGATAAAATCATTTTAAAGTTAGTGAGCGTTACAAAATGAGCTCGAAATGTAAGAGACTGACATGCGATGAAAAAATGATATTTTTTATTATTTAATTTAATTTCATTTACACTTTATTTGAAATTAGCATTTTTTTTTTATTTTTTTTTTTTTTAATTGAAACACGAAGTTTAGTAGGTGTATCCAGCTGAGATAATAAGACCCCCAACTCTCCTGTCACTGGAAATGTGAGAACCGCTCACCTACTGTAATTTGCCAGTTGACTGGATTGGGTAGGTTTTACGTTTTGCAATTGGAATGACTGGAGCGGCCAGATTGAAATTATACCAAAAATATGTACATATATGTGAACAGAGGAATTTGTTGCCGCCGTTCAAGATCGCTAATAAAAATTTAAGACAATGAAAATCAAAGAAAATTAGAAATTTAAATATATGTATATCATGAAACGTTTTGCATAGTAGAATTATATTTCAATTAAAAATGATTAAAAACATTAATTAATTGAGAACTAACAGGCTTAATTCACCTTATTAAGTATTGAAAGATCAGTTGTTTTAATATACCATAAAATCATAAAATAGGATCTAAATAGTTCCGTCATATATTAAAAGTACAATATACATATAATAGTTTGCAATCGTAATAAATGTTGGGTGTTTTAATTTAAATGCCCAAAAATTCTTATTTTGTTCGATCTGGCCAATAATGGAAAATGTTATAAAAAACGCTTATTTTGAGGCGCTCTCACACTGGAATAAGTTGGGCATCCCATTATCCCTGGTATCCAGGGATTTTCATTTACTACTCCAGCAAAATTTCTATTATGAAAATTTTCATTTGCTACAGCTCTCGCATGTGTTTGTTTTTTATTTTATTTTTTTTTTGCTATTTTCTGTCATCTATGTTTGCATATAAAAAAAGTCGTATTAGTTACAACATTTATAACTGAAGAACGGTTGAACCGATTTGGCTAACAATCGATGGAGAGGTAGCTTAGAAGCAGGGTAAGGACATAGGATACTTTTTTATCTCTTTATGTTAAAATTCAATACAACTCATAAATACAAAAATTACATTTCAAATCATAAGCATTGGCTCGAAATTCATGAAAGAATCATTTGAAAATTTAGTAATTAAAAAATAGAAAGATATATGTAAGTAAAAATTTTCATATCTAACATGCTTAGTATATGGGTTATACTGATTTTGCTTCTGAACCAGGCAGTTTTTTCAGGACGAACAAATTAATTGGGTTGCGCGAATTACTGAGAACGTGCCTGTGCCTAAGCGAATTTAAAAGATGCCGGTTAAGAAAACGTCAGTTCGCGATAATGGTTTTTGTACAATAGAATCCTTTATTACCAGAATTTCATGGCTTAGCCTAAAACTTAACCTAACATCTTAAACTAGTGGTATGTATGTGTATAAAAAAAATGAGAAAGTATATCGTCACCTGAAATGCAAAATAACGTAACAAGATTTTCCGAAATTTACAGTGGCATGAATGAAACACGAAATAAAATGGAACATGAGTGAATGAAAATTTAATATTGGTTAAAACTAGTTTATATTTGATCGGAGAACCAGAAAATGTTGAACACATGTAATATTATGTATGTAATTTGAAGTAGTGAAGCGTAATCAATAAGACACTCAATTTCGAATTTTTTGATGATACGTTATTTTGCATTTCAGGTGACGATATGTAGTTCAAATTAATCTCGAAAATTTATAGTAATTGAGTATTGTAATACATTTGTAATAGATGATGTTTTTAGTAATATAAAAATGGTAAATATTTTACATAATAAAAAAAATATTTTATAATTTATTCAGTTATTAAAAAAAAGCAGGCGTTGAAACGGAAGCAAATAAATTTTCTCAAGCTCATATAAAATTACGAAAATTCAATAATTTCTTAAAAATATATTATTGCCAAGAAATATAAATTTAATTTAATTCGTATATTGAGAATCGTTATTTGAAAGTGTATATAATATCTACGGAAACTCGTGGGGTGCCTCAAAGTTCGAATCAAAGAAACAGAAAGCTGAGTTCAGTGAATCATTGTAAAATGAATGCATCGGGAGAAAACTGGCAGAAAATTTCAAGCAAAAGTGGAAAACGTGCAAAAAATGAGTCTCCTAAACTCCATGAAAAACAAAACAAATTCTTATACAACCAAATAGATTGGACTTCCTAAGTGATAATGACGATACTGTGTTAAACGATGATGAGAACGAAAGAGAAGTGTTCAATGCTACAAAGCCACCGCCGTTAATCATACCTGGGGTTCATAACATAAGCGAAATGATAAACTCTATTTCAAGAATAATTGCCAAAAAAGATTTTAGATATAAATCGCTAAGTGATGGACAAATTAGAGTTATGAAAAATTATATTGATTCATATAGAAAAGTGTTAAAACATTTAGATAGTGTTAAGGTGTGTTTTCACACATATCAACCCAAACAGGAGCGATCATATAGAGTAGTGATAAAAGGTATTCACTTTTTCACTGCTTTGGAGGAAATAATTAATAACATTTCTGCATTAGTTCATAAAGTAAGAAATGTTTCTAATGTTAAAAGTAGCATCACTAAGCAACCACTATCAATATTCTTTGTTGATATGGAGCCCAGCGCCAACAATAAAGAAATTTATGAGCTTAAGCACTTAAATAATGCTATTATTAAGGTAGAGGCTCCTGGTCAAACTAATGACATTGTTCAATGCTATCGATGTCAGGAATTTGGGCATACTAAATCGTATTGCAAAAAACAGTATAAATGTGTAAAATGTAATTTAATGCATCCAACCGCTCAATGCACTAAACCCAAAGACACATTACCCACATGTGTCCACTGCATGCAAAACCATACAGCGAATTATAAAGGCTGCGCTGTATACCAACAACTTGTACAAAAAAAAAACCGGTTTATGCAAATAATAGAAGAGAGGAAAAATATATGGACCAACAAAACTTCCCTAGCTTAAGTAATGGGTTACCTAAATTAAACTCCACTAACAATGAGGCAAGTGACAATACTAAGCAGACTTATTCTAATGTACTAAAAAGTAATTCAAAAAATGAACAAAATGCGATGATAAAAATTGAACAGCTGCTAGAAAAACAAATAGAATTAACAAACACTCTACTTAACATGATGTCTCTACTTCTTAACAAGCTATGCAAGTGAACTTAAGATTAGCAATATGGAATGCCAATGGCATATCCCTTCTTACTCAAGAAGTTGAAATATTTTTAAATCTAAATTTTATTGACATTTTGTTAGTGTCAGAAACACACTTCACAAATAAAACATTCTTACAAATAAAAAATTATGATATAGTCGCCTCTAATCATCCAAGTAACAGGGCTCATGCTGGCTGTGCAATCTTAATTAAGTCTTGTATCAAATATGGCGCACTTGAACCAATTCAAACCCCATCTATACAAGCTGCCGGAATAAAAATTAAATCTAACAATAATGTTTTACACATTTATGCTTTGTACTCATCACCAAGGCATAGTATAACAACCACGGAATATCACAGCTCACTCGGTCAAAGATTTTTTGTAGGAGGTAATTACAAAGCTAAGCATCGCTGGTGGGGCTCACGTACTACAAATCCAAAGGGTAGAGCTTTATAAATGTATTATAAAGAATAATTTACGAACTCTGTCAAGCGATGAGCCTACATACTGGCCGAGTGATCCATTAAAAATTCTTGACCTTCTAGATTTTGTTGCATACAAAGGTATTCCAACTCAACTGTTAGATGCTGTTAGCTCTGATGAACTAAGCTCTGATCACTCGCCTATCATAGTGAGTTACAACACTTCAGTTAATGTTAAGCAAAGAAAATATTTTGCTTTAAGCAATAAAAGTGAAATTAGAGTTTTTCAAGATTGGATATCGCAAACCATAATACTTAACACTTCTATTAAATCTCAAGTTGAACTGGATGATGCAGTTGAAGGTTTTACAAACCTAATTCACGAAGCAGCTTTTGCTGCTACTTCCCAAAAAAGTAATGAATTTACATCCCATAAACTGATTCATGTCTATGCAGAGATTAGATCATTAATTCAGAGTAAAATACGTTTACGAATAAAGTGGCAAATCAGTAGAAATTCAATTGACAAAACTAATCTAAATAAAGTCACAAAAGAGCTAAAAGAAAAATTAAAAGACTTCAAAAATAAATCGATTTCTGATTATATTGAGAGTATAAATTATAGAAACAATGAAGATCATAAGATTTGAAATGCTACAAAATATCTAAAAAGACTTGAAAAAAGAAATGTAAGACGGTAATAACATTTGGTGTAGATCAGACATAAGCAAAGCAAATGCGCTCAGTAAATACCTTGAAGCTACGTTCACTGCTTTTGGTTGTAGTGGTAGCAACAATGATACTGCAATATTAGAATTTCTTGATATACCCTGTCAAGAATCTCTACCAATGAAACATATTACGCTAAAAGCAGGTAAACCTGAGAATGAAATCACTTCATATAGACCAATCAGTTTGTTATCTTTATTCTCCAAAATATTTGAAAAAATATTTTTGCGTAGAATATTGTCACTATTAAAGGAGAATAAGGTAATACCTGAATATTAATTTGGGTTTCGCCGTTATCACGGTACACCCGAACAATGTCACCGTGTAGTTAACTACATTACTGACACTTTAGAACGTAAATAATACTTTTCAGCAGCATTTTTGGACATTCAGCAAGCATTTGATAAATGTTAAAAAACATATTCTCCTCTCAGATATTTCTAATTCTTATCCTAAATTAGTTGAAATCATTATTATGAAGCATATTCCATTTTGAAATATTGTATAAAACCTACCAATCATAAACAACATTTCTTAAATCTCAATGAAAATATTTATGTTACCATACACATACACACATACATATTACGCACAAAGTTTGTTTTCTTTGTTTATTCTCTCTTGCTCTTCTAATGTAGATCATTCACAATGCGTAACCAGCTGCCAAAATTACTTGAGAAATAATGTATTTTTTTTCTTGAGCAATTACTTGAGAGCTGCGTACCAACCTTGAAACTGGAAATGTATTAATTGCTACATATGCTGACGATACTGCTCTATTGTCGTCAAGCCAGTCTCCTATTGAAGCAACTAATTTGGTGCAAGAAGAATTGAATAAGATACAAACTTGGTTAGATTGCTGGAGAATGAAGGTAAACGTGAATACGAGTAAATCAATGCATATTTTATTTACATTAAGGCGAAGCGATAGCCCTTCCTTGCTTTTAAATGACAATGCTATACCTAAAAGTAATTGAACTAAATACCTTGGCATGCACTTGGACAAGCGGTTAACATGGAAACAGCACATAAAAGCTAAAAATAAGCAATTAATTAAATTAATAAAAACCAAGCAACTGTATTGGCTACTCGGATACAAATCGCCGTTACATCTTGAAAATAAATTGCTATTATATAAAAGCATACTAAAACCTATCTGGACCTACAGTGTGCAGCTTTGGGGCACTGCTAGTAATTCAAATATTGAAATTTTACAAAGATTTCAGTCAAAAACCCTAAGACTAATTACAAACGCCCCTTGGTTTATAGCAAATAAATCCATTTATACAGATCTTAATATGCCTTTTGTTAAAGCTGAGATTAAAAGATTTAGTACAGCATATTTACACAGAATCAGTTATCATGACAATCCTTTGGCAATTATGTTATTAGATGACAGCAATGAAATTACTAGACTCAAAAGACAACATATTCTAGATCTCCCATTTAGGAATTAATAACATATATTACTACGGTATTAAATATTAGTATTCTTCGATTATTACGCGATTATAGCCGAGTTAACAACAGCGCGCCAGTCGTTTCTTCTTTTCGCTACGTGGCGCCAATTGGATATTCCAAGCGAAGCCAGGTCCTTCTCCACTTGATCCTTCCAACGGAGTGGAGGTCTTCCCCTTCCTCTGCTTCTTCCGGTGGGTACTGCGTCGAATACTTTCAGAGCTGGATTGTTTTCATCCATAAGGACAACATGACCCAGCCAGCGTAGCCACTGTCTTTTAATTCGCTGAACTATGTCGATGTCGTCGTATATCTCGTACAGCTCATCGTTCCATCGAATGCGATATTTGCCGTGGCCAATGCGCAAAGGACCATAAATCTTTCGCAGAACTTTTCTCTCGAAAACTGTTGGCAAGCGCAATCCTGCGTTGGATTTCCATGCTGAGATTGTTGGTGGTGTTAATGCTGGTTCCTAAATAGACGAAATTATCTACAACTTCAAAGTTATGACTGTCAACAGTGACGTGAGAACCAAGTCGCGAGTGCGACGAGTGTTTGTTTGATGACAGGAGATATTTCGTTTTGCCCTCGTTCACTGCCAGACCCATTTTCCGTGCTTCCTTGTCCAGCCTGGAGAAAGCAGAACTAACAGCGCGGGTGTTGAGGCCGATGATATCAATATCATCGGCATACGCCAGCAGCTGTAACTCTTATAGCAGATGGTACCTTCTCTATTTATTTCTGCAGCTCGAACTATTTTCTCCAGAAGCAGGTTGAAGAAGTCGCACGACAGGGAGTCGCCTTGTCTGAAACCTCGTTTGGTATCGAACGGCTCGGAGAGGTCCTTCCCGATCCTGACGGAGCTTTTCGTGTTGCTCAACGTCAGTTTACACAGCCGTAATAGTTTTGCGGGGATACCAAATTCTGACATCGCGGCATAAAGGCAGCTCCTTTTCGTGCTGTCGAAAGCAGCTTTGAAATCGACGAAGAGGTGGTGTGTGTCGATTCTTCTTTCACGGGTCTTTTCCAAGATTTTGCGCATGGTGAATATCTGGTCGGTTGTTGATTTTCAGGTCTGAAGCCACACTGATAAGGTCCAATCAGTTTGTTGACGTTGGGCTTTAATCTGTCACACTGTACGCTGTGATAGAACCTTATATGCGGTATTAACGAGGCTAATCCCACGGTATTTGGCGCAGATTGTGGGGTCTCCTTTTCTATGGATTGGGCATAGCACACTTAAATTCCAATCGTTGGGCATGCTTTCGTCCGACCATATTTTACAAAGAAGCTGATGCATGCTCCTTATCAGTTCTTCGCCGCCGTGTTTGAATAGCTTGGCCGGCAATACGTCGGCCCCTGCCGCTTTGTTGTTCTTGAGGCGGGCAATTGCTATTCGAACTTCTTCATGTTCGGGCAATGGAACGTCTGCTCCATCGTCATCGATTGGGGAATTGGGTTCGCCTTCTCCTGGCGTTGTGCGTTCACTGCCATTCATCAGGCTGGAGAAGTGTTCCCTCCATAATTTAAGTATGCTCTGGGCATCAGTCACTAGATCACCTTTGAGGGTTCTATAAGAGTATGCTCCGGTCTTGAAACCTTCTGTAAGCCGCTGCATTTTTTCGTAGAATTTTCGAGCATTACCCTTGTCGGCCAGCTCATCAAGCTCTTCGTACTCACGCAGTTCAGCCTCTTTCTTTTTCTTCCCCTATCTATCCCATCCGGCACGTGTTGTGGTCGATCGTAACGTTGCGAGGTAGGCAGCCTGTTTTCTCTCCGCTGCGACACGGCAGTCCTCGTCGTACCAGCTGTTCTTTTGCACTCTCCGAAAACCAATGGCTTCGGTTGCAGCTGTACGTAAGGAATTTGAAATGCCGTCCCACAGTTCTCTTATACCGAGTTGTTGACGAGTGCTCTCAGAAAGCAGGAGTGCAAGCCGAGTAGAAAATCATTCGGCTGTCTTTTGTGATTGCAGCTTCTCGACGTCGAACCTTCCTCGTGTTTGGTGGCGTGCGTTTTTTGCTGCACAGAGGCGGGTGCGAATATTGGCTGCAACAAGATAGAGGTCCGAGTCGATGTTAGGACCTCGGAGCGCACGCACATCTAAAACACTGGAGACGTGTCTTCCGTCTATCACAACATGATCAATCTGGTTGGTAGTTTTTCGATCCGGAGACAGCCAGGTAGCTTGATGAATCTTTTTATGCTGGAATCTAGTACTACAGATAACCATATTTCGGGCCCCGGCGAAGTCAATCAGCCTTAACCCATTTGGGGATGTTTCCTCGTGGAGGCTGAATTTACCGACCGTAGTGCCAAAGATACCTTCTTTGCCCACCCTGGCGTTAAAGTCGCCAATCACGATTTTGACATCGTGGCGGGGGCAGCTCTCGTAGGCGCGCTCCAAGCGCTCATAGAAGGCATCTTTGGTCACCTCGTCCCTTTCTTCCGTCGGGGCGTGGGCGCAAATCAGCGATATGTTGAAGAACCTCGCTTTGATGCGGATTGTGGCTAGACGTTCATTCATCGGAGTGAATGATAGTACTCGGCGACGGAGTCTCTTTCCCACCACGAATCCACCACCAAACTTGCACTCCTTTATATGGCCACTGTAGTAAATGTCACAAGGACTTATTCGTCTCTGTCCTTGTCCCGTCCATCGCATTTCTTGGACGGCGGTGATGTCAGCCTTTATTTTCGCGAGGACATCAACCAGCTGGGCAGCGGCACCTTCCCAATTAAGGGTCCGGACATTCCAGGTGCATGCCCTCAAATCGTAGTCCTTATTTCGTTTGCCATGGTCGTCATCAAAAGGGGGGTGTCTCATCCGAGGGTTGTTGCTTCCTTTCATTGGGTCCCAAACCCAGCGCACAACCCTATGTAGGGGATGTTTCGCCTTCTCACATTAGCTCGCCTTCGAACGGATGTTCTTAGGCTACCCAGAGGATACTTGGTCAAAGACCGGAAGTAGTGAGCTGCTTGAGCCATGTGTAAAAGAATCGTTTCTGGCCACTCCCAAGTGAATGGCGATCAGAGAACTGTCCTCACTTGCGTGAACTTCTACACATGACTCCATCCTCCAAAGTAGTAAGTTAGTTAGTTAGTAGTATTAAGTTTGTTAATATAAGCACTAGAAATAAGAACATTTGATATGAATATTGTATATTATTATTGATATCACTGTATATCAGTAATATACTTAAGTCAGATTATGATTTTGTTATCTCATTTGCTTATTATTATTATTTTTAATAGATTGCAAATAAAACATATTTAAAAAAAAAAATTATTATCCAATTCATTTTATTAATTTATTTCTTAAAATATTTGATTTTAGATTTATAAAGTCACTTGACGCAACAAATACCAAAATGATTTGCATAGCATTTTTTTGGTTGAATTATTCGATTAAGCAAAAAAGAAAAAAAACAACAAACACATGCGGAGCGGTAGCAAATGAAAATTATTATTAGCTCTGCTCTACTACCGCTCCCAATTTTTTGCTACTGCTACGTCAGAGCAGAGCACAGCACTTCATTTTTTGCTCTCGTTTCAGCTATAGTTTTTTACCTAACAAAACTCGGAGCAGAGCAGATCACATACTTTTACATGTTATGCTATGGCTCTGCTGTGGCTCCCGGCAAAGTAAGAGCGGCAGCGATAGCGAAATGAAATGCTGCGGGTGTAGCGAATTTTTTCAAACGCTGGGTACATCCCTTTAAAAACAATAAAATCACCTGCTTTTGTACAAGCACAGAAAAGCTAATTTGTGTTTTACTCAATAAACGTAATAAATTAAAAACTATAATTATAATTAGATAACATAATTAAGTTTTTCTTGTGCTTACCAAAAAAACCAAATTTAAAAAAAATCCCGGACGAACGAAAAAGACCAAAAAAAACATTTTAAGAAGATATAGTGGTAAGGTTGGCGTGGCCATGAGTGTAGATTAAACAGTTTCTGAGTTATGCTCATTAAACCTTTAGGAGGGCGGGCCACGCCCACTTTTTTAAAATAAATTTTTAATCCACAGATGCGTCTTTTGTAACAAATAACGGTACTTAATTGGGAGTTTAGTTATAGCTCCCAACTCCACTTGGGTAACAGGAAAGTACTATGTTTTTGAAGATATTTTTATTTTTACTCAAGTTAACCTTTGGGCGGATCGGCAGACAGATAGACAGTCATTCAGAATTCAACTCGTCTTGTCATCCCGAACATTTGTATAAACATATGTATATATGTAACGCTACATCTATCGCGATTATTTTAGGTGTTACAAATAACGGCTAAGCGAACGAAACTAAAAAACATGTTGCGGGAAATTGAACATTTTTATATTTGTATATTGGGGTTATTCAAGGGTACGCTCTGCTTAAAAATAGATTCCGTCTGAATTTTATTATGATATCGAACATTGACTGTTCGAAATTTTTTGTATATGAGTGCTATGGAAACTATTGGAAGGAATTAACCCGCTTTTGTCACAATTGTACACCATTACCAAATCAGTATTTATTCGGGGAGTTTTTAAATTTTTGGTTGTTTTCTAGTTGTATATGAGGAGTAAGCTTGGTTATCATCCCATTTAACATTGTCTGACAATGTTCTAGAAAAGAAATTGTTCTCAGTAATTTTGATTAAGTTTAGTGTTTTATGAGATATACACTTCAAACTTATTAAAGGCGGGGCCTTGTCCACTTATTAAACATTTTAAAGCCACAGATGCCTTCCCTACTTTAATGCCTTGTAGCAAATGATGGTTTTGTATTTTTACGTTGTTAAAACCTTTTACAGTTTTGGGCAAATAACAAAAACGACTTTCTAACATAATGTGTAACAAAGTTCAAAACTCTGTATTCGATTCCCCATTTCTCTGCTCTCTTGTAAAGAAAAGTAAATGTAAATCCAACAACTAAGTTATCGAGTTGAATTCGTACAAGAGAGTATGCGTATACCTCATTACAGTCGTATAACCGCTGTCTTTAGTGCCACCAAGTTTTTGTTTGACATACTTTAAATCAGATTTACTATTTTGAATGGTTCAAGTGACAAATAAAATTACAAATAAAGGGTTACTGTAACGTTTTCTTACGCGAAAAAAATTCTCCACTTGAAAGAATCGGAGTAAATTGTTCAGATCGGAACATTATCGCATATAGCTGTCATTCAAATTGACCAATTAAGATGAAGTTTTTCATAAAACCAAATTTCTTTATTTATTAGGTTGTTACATCAAACATCGTGGATAGAATGAACCAACAAAATGTTGTCCGTTGTATGCAAAGTGTTGGTCGGTTAGCTTTTTAGATTGTTTATACTCTTACATACCATATATGTAGTTGCTTTAAGAAATGAATCTGTAAAGGATATTATAGCTTCGGTTCAGCCGAAGTTAACGTCGCTTCTTTTTTAAAATACAAATATTTTTCCACACCGCGATCATTCAAACCATTTTTAAGTTTTGTACCTTAATTTTGAACTAAGATAGAGCACTTAATTTTTTTTTTTTTTGATTAACGGCGTTTTTTGTACATGACAATGGTCCGATGTTGCTCATCCGCAATACCAACCTCGTGAGAACAAGGAACATTTGTACCACCAAGCTTTGTCAATGTATCTAAAGTTTAACTTAAATTAGCGCTGGTAGGATCATCTAATCTTGATATATGCAAATAAATTTGTGTCTATCACGATTATTTGTAGATGTTGCGAGTAATCGCTAGGTGAACAAAACTTAGGTCAAAGTCCGGTGGGAACCGCAAGAAATGTGCATATGAGAATGTTGTAAAGAAATAAGGAAATATTAAATTACAGAAGCGATCAATCGTTTATTTTGTCAAAAACACAACAAACCTAAATCAACAAGAAAGAAATTTATGATTAACAAAACTTTAGCGTACATAAACTATATGTCCTTCTTGTTAGGTGGCACGAGTCCGAACATTTGGTGCAACAGCTAAGCGGAAAATTTTAGTTAGACAGTCGTCAGAGAAACTGGAGGGGTCGTTCCATGACTGGATTACACAATTCTATGCAAGGGGTAAAATATGCAAACGATAGCATTGTATAGGGAGACGACAACATCCACTCAATACAGCCAGCGAAATTGACATTATCAACGAATATAAGCAGAATAGTGGAAAACGCAATTTACAAGAAACACTTAGCCCATTTCTAGCCAAAAAGGCTGACAATATTACCTTAATTGATCAGCACTTATTCACCATTCTCCAGAAAAATAAGAGTTATAATTTAGATATAAGCAATGAAACTAGCAACAACGTAACAGAAAAAAGAACAGAAAAAATATAAGGCATTACACCTGATAAATCGACTTTAAACAAGCTTAAAACTCCAATCAAATACAATATACATTAGATGATACTATCAGATTAGAAACTACACTGGAACACGAAATGACCCCCAATACATTACCTTATAATTGCCGGGAACTGAGAATTTTTCGAATAATTTGTCCGACTCTAATTACAGTGGGGTGCTGAAGGTGGACGCTGTTTCCTTTGATGCGAGTAGCGAGTGTATATTAAACGATAACAGTGACAATATTAGTAAAAGCGGCATCAACAAAATGGATATAACTGAACGTGAACGGGACCGCAAACGTAAACGTTATTTAACTGAAGAAGATCACAGCCGTATAACACGCAACAAATCGCAACAGCAGCATCAACTACAACATGAACAAGAGCTCAAGGAAAAGCTTCAAATGGAGGCACAAAGTCGTCTAGTATGCATGACAGACGAGGGTGATAAAACAACAGTGTTTTCTAAGAACTTGCATCTCTTAGAGTTTGTTTCATCAAATTACGACAGTAGCAATATCGAAAGTAGTAGTCCTTATGTGAACGATGGCGAAGCACATGCAAAAAAGCTACTGCGTTCATCTATAACTGGTCTCAAGCAAGAAACTGTCACAAAAGTTAGCAAGAGCAGTTATGCTTTGGAACGCAAGCGGTTAAAACAAGATGAAAACGCTTGTTACCGGGTTCAAAGCAAACGCGCGTTGATAAATAAATATCGCAAACGCATGGCCCAAAAAGTGGTAAAAAAACGGGATATTTCAAGTTCTATTTGCTGTGAAGATGATGCTCATAATGAACATGCCGATGGTTGTGAAAATGGGCTTTTTAATTCTGATAACAGCAGTTCTAGAGAGCTTGAAGGTCAAGATATGTTGGGAGACCAACTAGGTAAGCAACGACTTGACACTGACGCATCAAGTGTGCTAGAGTATAATAATTTCGGAATTCTAAACGATAATAATAGTTTGAAAATGCGGGAAACATCAACTAATTCCCCTACACAATATATGGCCGGAATGTTTTATAATGGAAAGGAGTGCACAGATAGTAATAGATTTCAGAGTAATCAGTATGGCGATCATAATGAAACGCGTACTAATGATGCTACTACGAAAACAGCACCATGCAATCCTCGGCCCTGGGAAGAAAATGTGCCGTTCAATTCAGATATGCAATTGTCAAAACACCAAGAATTACATCAACCGTATGTACTACAAAGCACAATACTAGATCTTGAATCTACCGATAAGCAACAGAATTGTAACTTAAACGAATTCAATGAGGCCGATCGTAGACCTGTGGCACCCTATTCGACATTCATAGAAAGCACACAAGCAAACGGTCTTGCACAACGTACCCATAGCTATAGATATGATTCAATGAATACAACCCGTGATGGAAACGAGCTATCAGCAACGAAAACAAGCCCGAACGTTGACAGTGATGTAGACTTAAAGCAATATGAAAATGTTTCAGCTGTCAGCTGTTGGCAACACAGTAATACGAATGGCAATGTAACTAATGCTGAAAACAGTGCTAATAATATTGCTAATAACGACAAGGGCTGCGCAAGTGAAAGCGCTGTAAAGGAAAAAATAAAGAAGTATAATAGAGAACAAACATATGTATCCAGCCAATTGCATTCTATAAAGGATCACAACAGCCAGCAGTCTGTGTATACACAGGAGCGTTCAGGTGATAGTAACTCACAGCAGTTGGCAGGGGTAGTGCCAATGTCCACAAATATTAAAGGCATGAGTAATCGCAATACGTCTCTTAACTTGAACGAAACTACACATTCAATGCAGCCGTCACGAAGCCACAACAAAAATATGGATGACGTCTACGATGAAATTGATAGTGTCAGCACCAACGCTAAGACGAGCAAGGATTCGAATTATGTTGAACAACATGATGAGGCGTATATCGAAAAAGCAGGAGTTAATCGATATGCCTTATCATTAGGCGAAACGAGTAAGACCAAAATCTCAGCATTAACAACAGTATCAACAACTGCTACAAATGTTAATGATATAAGTAATAGAACTATTTGTACCATTAGTACCACTTCTACTACCACTACTGCTACTGCTACTACTACTACTACTACTATTAGTACTACCACGACTACAAAAGATTGTGTAACAACAAATGTTACTATTAATAAAATTCCTAATTCTCGTGTTATAAAATCAGATTCTTCTGAAGTAATAACAACACCAGTTGCAACTGTAGATGCAGCTAGTACCGTTGATAATTGCGAAAACGGCAAACATTTGGCACAAGTGCCATCTACAAACATAGTCAATGCCAATATGTTAGGCGAAAGTACCTATAATTTGAACAATTCTCAGGAGTTAGGGGCATCAGCACCAGCAACGACTTACGCACCTCCACACAGCAACACGAGCGACAATTTAGATAACCGCAATGAGCACTGGGACCCAACGTCTAACGAGCCCTACCAACGATATAACAATAGCAATCATTTTTGCCAATCCACTGCTGATGGTGGTTCAGAGGCCTGCCTGTCGGCGACAGCTGAGTTGTGTTACAAGATATCAGATGATATCAACGAGAAACCGTTAAAGAACCAACACCAACAGCATGCTGTCAGCAAACAAAATGTCATCGATTTTAATGATAAAGAGCATCAGATGCATCTTTCAAAAAAACAACACGGAAGTGAATACATAACGCGGCAGTCCATCGATGCTTCTGTCTCACTGATCGGCACGAATATCTACAATACTGAATTACAGTTAGAACAGCAAAGACAAGGGAGTCAGGACATTCAACAATTTATGCAGGAGGAGCTATGCCAACAAATGCAGCACCAGCAGCGTCAACAACTACAAGATCATCAACAGCAAGAAGAGTTAAATCGGCATCACCACCAACAGCAATATCCTCATGATGCATCTCAAGTAGTACAACAAATTTCCTTGCATGATTATAACTTACAAAGCCACCAACAACAATTACATCCGTTGCATGATGCATTGCGTCATAGCCATCAGCAGATTCAACATTTTGAGCAACAGCATCAGCTTGAGCAAAGACATGATGAGGAACAGCAGCAGCATTTAATTGCGTATTTACATCACACTACCGAACAGACCCGACTGCAAGAACAATTACAACTCCATGAATATCAACAACACCAGCAACAATTTCATCAAGAACAACAACACCTTCATAATCAACATCAGCAGCAACAACAACAACAAATGCAGACAAATTTCATTTTAATAACAAAAAAACAGCACCATCCACAATCACATATATCAATGGATTTGAAACGTATAAATCGTCCGCCACCCACTAGTATTGATGACCTCATAATAGACGAATTCTCAGAAGATCCCCATGCAACCTATAAACTGTGAGTAGTGTATGAGAAGCTATTTACTAAATTTAATTATAAATACATGTAATTTAATTGTGGAAAAGTTTTGAATATGTTATAATATATCCACATTGTTAAAACTTTAGGCTAGACATATACATATATGTATATGTATATTGAATATATAGATAGATGGTATGTATGAAAAAAGCTATGAAAATTGCATACAGCTTAACTTAAAAAGCTGAATATCTCGAGAAGTAATAATGATAGCGATTTTGACCTCGGACCCTTTTTATAGCAAATAAAATTTCCTACAAATTTGTCATGTACGTTTTTTCCATAGCTCTTGTCATTTACAAAATATATACAAAAATATGCGAAACTCTTGAAGAAATCGGGTTTAGAGCCCCGTACTACCTCGCCGGTGTGAGTTACGACTTTGTTGCACTGGGCACTTTTGCAGAGTGAACATTTCTGAGAAATATGCGTCTAAAGTCAAAGCAATGCCATCAAATGCCTCTGATCTGTAGGAATTTAAAGATAAAAACTCAGGATTGTAGTGTATTTTGTATGGTAAATTTTTACAGGCCTTGATCCAGTTCTTAATGTTAATATTAAGGGCTAAAATTTTCAGGGAATTTTTTTTATGTTATTTCCAAGGAAATTTCGGGACGGGACTGAAAAAAATTAATAGTTCAAAAAAAAAAAACTTTTGTAAAAACTTGTATAGGAAACATTTTAATTTGACAAGTGATCTTTACGAAATTTGGCATAGAAATTTTACCCAAGACATCGCTTAAATTGTTAAACAAATTGTTCAGATCGAACCACTTTATCACATACACATATTAGTACTATTAAGTTCTAAAGTAATTTGATCATAATATTTTTATAAAAACAAACAACAGTATAAGTAAATTTGACACTATATCTCAAGACAACGAACCGCAGATGTGGAATCATACATATTACGCATATGGTCTTAACAATGAGGTATGCCAAGCTTTTAGGTGATATACATACATATGTACATTATTACGGTCGATTTTTTTATAAAATCGCGTGTGCGGGAAAACTTCTATGGATCATTCTGAACAATTTTTCCCAAAGGACTATGGGTCTAACACTGGTTTCGAGCTAGCGATCTTTAGGGCGAAGTTGTTTAGGGATCATAATTTTTTGTTCGTCAGTTTTTGAGATATTCGAATGAAATTTAATTCGTAGGTGCATTTTGATATTCTATTGATCATTTATCGAAATAATAATAATTTTTAATTAAAAAGCCAAGAGTAAGAGTTAAGAGTGTGCTTAACAGTGACAGTGAAAATGAAGAAAATCGGGGAACTATATCATACATATACAACCAGCAGCAATGAGTTAAAAACTAATAGTTCGAAATTTTGCAGAATAGCCTCCAATGTATACTTTACAATAGCAGTGAAAATAAAGAAAATCGGAAAACTTTATCATACATATGACTGCCATAGAACCGCCTATTAAAAAAAAAATAAAAAAATAAATAAGGCATTGCTTTCTGATTTAATTTGTATTTATATGTACTATACAATTCCTTTGTATGACTTAAAAATGTCATAGATGAAAGGGTTCACATTCAAATTCAGTTAAATATTGGTAGTCGAAAAAGTCTGTTCGTATTTCTAATCAAATTTTTACTTATCTTTTTATATTTATCATAAATAAATAAACAAATTATTACCATTTTGGTCGACCGCTTTTTGCCATTTTTCCGCTAGAGACATTTTCCATCAATGTAAAACTTTCATCAGCGTAATTCGAAATTTCCAGAACGGAAGCGGACGAACCTTTGTTGTGCCACACGAACTGATATAGCATCGTCTCCGTAAACTTCACAAATTTCATTGATAGCTTGCATGTCATTCTTCTCTTTTTTACCCAAAATTTGCAAAATATAGCAAATTTCTTCATTACTTTCACTGCTTTTTGAACAGCTTCCAACTTCCCTGAACTTGAATCTACATCTCACCTTTTCCACACTATATGGTATGACACAATGTTATTGGTAGCATCAAGATATACGACTGCAACGACATCTATTGACAAAATACGAAAAGACTTTTTCGAGTACACAATTGATGTACATTTAGCATTGTTAAAATGATACCCCGAATTTTAGTCAACTTTATGTTTTATTACAGTGGTCTTTCACCAAATCACGTTAAGCATGAAAATCAAGATGATGGGTATGAGACGAGCGCCGGCGATGTGCTTACCCCAAATTCCCACAGTTCATCAACACATTCGGTGACGCCACAACATCAGATGCAGCATGGTATCAATATTATACCTCAACGGAAGTATGAAGAGCAACAAATGGAAATACAGCAGCCTCTCCAAAGCACCACTGCTAGTGATGTAAATAACCAACAACAACAATCGCCGCAGAGTAATACACAAGGAACACTGCAAGGAATGGACAATACAGTTAATCAAAGCGACGAAATATCAGGTTTAAACGGGAAAGAAATTTTGCCTGCGGATTCATATTCCTATATGGAAGACATAGCGGGAACAATTACAGGAGTTTCCAATACTAGTAACAGTGCAAATAAAAGGACTATTAATATGCCGCAGGACGCACAACTTAATGTTAAGACTGTTAAAATTAGTGATGCAACTGTAGAATCTTATATTTGTGCACCCACTAATATAATGAGTCATAATGTGAGTGATATGTATAGTATTCAAAATCAACAACAACAACACCAAAACCAACCACAACAGCAGCAGCAGTTGCATGCGGCCAACAACGAATTACCCCAATCAATGGAATATAATTTAAAAATGAAACCAACATCTGGAAATGGATTAAGCGATGCTGAAATGTTGGAACAGACTGTGATACATCAAAACTTGCATCAGCTGCAACTTCCGCAACAATCCCACACGCCAAACCAATTAATTTTTACGGAAAGCAATGTGATCCTCAGGCCACCACAAAAGAAGCGTGGTCGCAAAAAGAAAATTCAGCCAAACACCGACAATACATTGCCATTATCTTTACAATTTCTAACTGGCAGCAACGAATGCGGTATAGCGCCTGGTCCAAACGGAGAATTGCCATCCATGTAAGTAACATCAAAAAATAGCACTACTTTAAATAACATATTCGTATGGTTTTAAAGCTGCATTGCTGACAACACGCTGAAAAATTCAAGTGAAAATCATGCTACCGGTCTGCTTAAGTCGAAGGAGCGCAAGAAACACGACCGTTTCAACGGAATGTCCGAAGAGGAAGTCGTTAAGCGTACACTACCCGACCATTTATGTGAAAATCTTGATATAGTCATAGTGAGTGTAAATTTCCAATTGAACATGGCTCTAAATAACTTTAAGTTATTAACTTTATATAAACGCAGTCTAGAGTTTTGTATCTAGATTTTTGTATTTGTAGGTTAAGTCGAATTGCGAAAGTGTTATAATCATAGCCGTTAGATCTAAATCTGCATTAACCATAGTGTAATTGTACTATTTAGACTCTTGACAATTCATGTACTTACAGATTGGAATTAATCCAGGCTTATTTGCTGCATATAAAGGGCATCATTATGCTGGACCTGGCAACCATTTTTGGAAATGCTTATACCTATCCGGTCTTACAAGAGAACAAATGAGCGCTGAACAGGATTATAAACTATTAAAATACGGTATTGGATTCACAAATATGGTACAACGTGCCACTAAGGGCTCTGCCGACCTCACCCGTAAGGAAATCAAAGAGGGTAGCCGCATTTTAGTTGAAAAGCTTCAGCGATTTCGTCCTAAAATTGCCGTATTTAATGGGAAATTAATATTTGAAGTTTTTTCTGGAAAGAAAGACTTTAATTTTGGTCGCCAGCCAGAGTGCGTAGAGGGTACCGATACCGTAGGTTACAAGACATATTATATTATTTATAGACCTCAATATTTATTTGCATTACAGTATGTATGGGTTATGCCATCATCATCGGCAAGATGCGCACAATTGCCGCGAGCAGCAGATAAGGTGCCCTTCTATGCTGCGCTTAAAAAGTTTCGGGACTACTTGAATGGATTAATACCACATATGGACGAGTCGGAATGTATATTCACAGAACAAAAAATTAAGCAGGTTTGTGAGCAAGAGAATGAGAAGAATTCTGTTACTATTACTTCAGCAGTAGAGGTTTTATGTGGAGTTCACAGTGGTGCGGGTATACTTAATGCAACAGACGGTTTGGCTATGGCATACAAAAATATGCCAATGCAAACAATGAACGACATTGAAACAGGTGCGTCGACCCAACATCATGGAGCCGGTGCCGGTGAGATAGGCAACGATGGCAATGATATCAGTGGACTTTGTGTCGATGCTGCCAATTGTGGTGGTTGCCCTAACACTAGCGACGGCAGTGGCGCCGTGATGAATAATGGTGGAGGTATCAGCAGAGATGGTAATACTATGCCGAATGAGAGTTGTTCTATCCGCCAGGAGCCAGAGAAATTTCCTAGATTTCAAGGGAGTTCTACGGAATCTACCTACATATATACGACAAATGAGAATGAACGTGGCCACAATATTACTGCTCATACGCCTGGCCCTGGGCCACCGCCATCACTACCGCCAGGCACTTCAGTTATAAGTTCCAGTTTGCAGCAACGAAATGAAAACTACATGATAACTGCAAGTTACGTACAACCGCCACCGGAAAAAAAAAAGCGGGGGCGTCCAAAAAAGATTAAAGACGTGGATTCTATTGATACAGTCTCTCGTAATCGCATGCAAATTTTGGGACAAATGTCCAACACTAACGATTTTGGCAACATATTGAATTTGTCAATGATGGGTGGTGGCGTACCTGGTCAATGTGGCAGCGATGCCCTTTTGGGTAGTGCCGGTGTTGGCATAGTTAACGGTAACTGTGAGACGCCAAAGAAGAAGCGCGGCAGACCAAAGAAAGTGAAACCAACAAATGAAGCTCAGCAAAATCAAAATACATTAATACAGGGAGAGTCACATGCAATGCCAATTCCGTCACTTAGCGGCATGGATAATAATTTGTCTAAACGCATGCATCAGCACGTAAATGCAATTTATAGCAATAAGGAAATGCCAAAGCAGCAACAACAACAGTCGACGCAACAAATGTACACATCAAGTTCGCCAATGAGATCACCAGCACTAAATTGCTCATATTCTGGTATAACACCGCCGACTTCAACGCAATCTACATCACCCACACATCAACAGCATTGCGATAAATTGCATGAGAATGTCAGCAGCATCATGGAAAGTCCCACGAATTTAGCAGCAACTCAAAGGGATACTAGCGGCAACAACAGCAACAGCTATTACAGCAGTAAACATATTGCTGTCATAAACTCGAATGGCTCGGAACTCCATGATGGATCAAATGTATCCACGCCACACGCAATAACTTCAAATGAACTTGTAAATGAAATGCCAGCCAACGCAACTATACAAGTATCTATAACTGCCTCTCACGAAACGCAATTGGGTGAGTCTCCACCTCCAAGCTCACCAAACATATCTACAGTGGACTTTGAACCGCCAGCTGCAGGTGGGGCTCTTGCAAATGAACACGGCACAGAAATACGTCATCAGCGGCCAACTGAAATGGAATCACGTATACAACAACATCAGCAGTTGCAACAGGGCACTCCATATGCTAGTCCGGTAAACGAGTCATCGTCTGATCATCAAGCGAACGATCACTATCAGCAATGGATGTCACCGCACTCAGCCATTTCATTGTCAGCACAATATACTCATCACCTACCAGAACATATACAACAACAAGAACAGATTATGAATTTTGAGCAACAGCAACACCAGTTGCATCATATTCAGCAATTACAGCATTCAGTACATCCCCACCGGGAACAATCAACAACGCCTATGCATGCACAATGGTTGCGGCAGCACCGCTACGATGATATTGTTGGTGGTAATTATAGCGTCACATCACCACATTTACATCACCAACAGCAGCAAACGCAACATCATATGCAGCACCCTAATCAGCAACAACAGCAAAATAGTACTGAGCATCAGCACAGTCATATATCTCATCATCACTCACGTTTACCTACAGATGTGACTAGCAAAAGCCTCTCTGGCCTGGAGTCACTAGTCGATCAAATTCCTTCACTGTCAGATAATAACTCAGTACCCATACCACCAGCGATAGAAAATAGCGGGGTAAATGCAGCAGTTGAGAATCGCTTACAAAGTTTACAGCAACAGCAACAACAACAGCATATTCATCAGCGACAACCGCACATGATTGCAATTGATACAGCGATTGACATACATACCGATCCTTATTGCACACCAAACAGCACAATAAATCCGATTCCTGCTATATCCGATACGATTGATACAATACCGGGTAACAATAGCAGCGGCAGCAACACCCCGCTCCCAGTTAATGGTTTATATAGCGCGAATTCTCCGCGCAATTATAGTATTCATCGACTTAACTCCTCAGCTGCTTCATCACCAATAATGATGTCACCCCACCATCATCATACACAACAACAGCAAGTTTCCTTACATCAACCTTACGGAAATTCAGTAAGCACGCCCCTAATATCAGATGTTTTATTATCTTCAACGCCAATGACAAGCTCAGCTAGCCATACAAATAGTCCTGCCGACAATAGTTTGGGTGAAGACTCTGCAAACGGATGTACACCAACAAGTAGTGGGACTATCAATACTTCAACAACACCAACTAGCCTGTATAACAACGTAACAACCACGAATATACACAATATGAGTTCCAACAACTTTTCAGTAAGCAATTTAGCCGCCTCATCTGTTACGCCCAGTAATAGTTGTAGCAGCCACAACAATTATGCTTCATTGTCGACAACAACATCGGCAGCTGCCGCAAGCAATGTATATCACCATTCAAACTTTATTGCCGCTGCTGCCTTAGCTGCTGCCGCTGTGAATTCACCCGCCAATCATTTACAGACATCACCCAGCACTGCCGCAGTCGTGGCGGCTCATCACGCAGCGCACCACCATGTTGCGCATCAACAAATGTATTCACATGCACATTTGCCCCCGCATATGGCAGGCGTTAATTCAATGTATGCTCCAGCACCGACACATCATCATCACCCCTTGACACATCACCCGGCACACCATCATCATCATCACTCACCATACGGTGCAACAGCGCAACACAGTACTAATAACGATTACGGCAATCCTTATTGTACGACCACCGTTACCGGTGCACCGCAAAATGCTCCTATCCATTTACCCAGTCCCAATTATCCCTACGGTTATGGAAGTCAAGTAGCTGTTGCAGCAGTAGCTGCAGCCCAAAGTAATTATCCAACAGCAATGCATTCTCATCATACACAGTCCCCGGAAACGAGCGCACCACCACCACCCGGTGCGGTAACCGCCGCTGCGGCAGCTGCTGCTGCAGCCGCTGCTGCTGCTGCCGTTTATCATACTCATCACCCCGGTCATCATCCTCATGCAACACATCCGTTATCGATGTTTGATCGACTGAAACCCTCCGATATAAGTGGTTACGGCGGGTTCTGATGATGATCAAAAAATATAAATTACGTGTATGCATATGATTGAGAAAAGTTGAGCTATGGCGAAAGCAAATGAAAAGTATTGTTTAACTATCAGCTTAAAGCATAATTGTAATCCTTTGGAAATACCCATTTTATAAGCAAATTTACATACGTATACATCACATCTGTATACATATGTATTAAAATGTTATTTAAGCAATTTAAGACAACCAAAGACTAAGATTCGGAAGTCGTTTCCAACTGGCTGATCTTTTGTGACACCATCTGCCTGTCTTCTTGTACGAATAATAAGACATATATTCATATTTGATTGTTTTAGGGGACTTAGGGAAGCCAGGATAAATATGCTCTTTATCATAGACCAAAATTCGTATCATATATTCAAATGAAGTAATGTATTACGTATCTATCTACATGACCTCATTTATACAATAGAATACCTGCTTTTTCTTCACTTCAAATGCCACTGTAAACTTCGTGGGAATTCATACACACAATTGAATGTGACTCTGTTTATACATAAGTAAATATTAATTTATTTTTCATAACAAAATAAACAAAACATCCACTAAATTTCTCCTCATTGTTCAGCTTTTGCGAGACTGAGGTTGAGACATCTCGGAAGTCATAAGTTTGGTGAAGAAGTAGACATAGCCAAAATTGACTTTAGCCGTCTTAACAAATTTGTTGTACGCTCAAAGCTCTATGTCTATTTTTCAGAATCTTATAATCAAGCGTTCTTAGCTGTTCAAGTGAGATCGCTCTTAGGATACATAAATATAATCTTCGGAAATGGCTGTTGTCGCCTCAGTTTTAGATTTGTCCTACCATAACCCTAACGCATAACATGATACAATAAACCAAATAATATCTGTCTCCGATTCGCTAATCGCTTCTTTTCTACTGTCAAAATATTTCATTTAAGAACAGCAACAAAGATATCGAGTTGAATTCGTAAAGTGGATAGCATCAACATTCAGTGCTACAGAGGTTTAATTTGCATATTTTAGATCAAGTTTACTATTGTGAATGGTTCAAATGACAAATGAAAATACAAATTTTTAAAACTAAAGAACTAATTGCATGTAGTAATGTATAGAAAACAAAAATAAAAGGTTACGACAACGTTTTTTTTAACGCGAATAAATATTTATCCACTAAGAAAGACTCATAACACTAACGCATGCGTCACAAGGAATGTTGGCTACCATTTGTTTGAGCATCTGGTATAGTTTGTTCGATTAGCTGGAAAGTAACGCTTGTCGGATCGAAAACAGTAAAGTTTTTAGTACTACATAAATTTAATGGATATGAATGGAAAATTGAAAATGCAACGACCACGATGGTCGATCTCGTGAGAAGTAATTCTGAAATGTCCAATATAAAAATTTTTTGTGATAGGATTTTTTAAACCAACTTAACAAAAATGCTAAAAATGAAACTTATTATCCGATATTAAACCTATTAAAACAATTATTTAGGATACATGGTCCACTATGTCTATAAACAAAATTCATTTTATATGTATTTAAAAATTTTTCACTAGCTGCGAGTTTATCTAGTGTTGCTCGTTCAGCTATATGTAATTAGATCCCTTCTCTTGTAATCATATCTCAAAAAAATTCGCAAGCCCTTAGCTACAATCACATATTTAATATATTTATGAACAGAAGGCTTAAACAAATATTTGTTTGTTATAAAATGTATCGATATACTTTTATATACATATATATTTAATTTAACTACTAATGAAAATTATGTGGTAATTTAGATTCGTAGAAAATTTTCAAATAAACTTAATAACGAGTGAAAATTTTACTAAGTACATAATCAATTTGAAACAACAAAGCGAAAGATAAGAAAATAAAAAAATAAAACACTTTTAAACTAATTTTAAGATATTAAACAAGTAAATATATTTTTATGTATATAAATATTTGATACATAAATGGCTTCAAAAGCTATTATGGGGAAAGCAATAATTTTTAAAAATTCAACAAAGAAAGCATGAAAATAAAATTAACTGTGTGATTACCAACTTTTTATTTTCCTAAAAAAACTGATTAATCTAAACACAAAGGAAACTACTAACACTTATTTAAGAATTTATGACATAACTAAAGCATAGCAAAATAATATATGTGAAGATGAAAAATAATAATAATAATGAAATAAAAAGATAACATGAACGAACCAACAACGTATTAAAAATTGTACTGCGTAAACTAATGACATTTCTACGTAACTTGTAAATTTCGAGAATTATTTAGTTCAGTATTTATAAATCATATAGAAAGTCAGCAACAACAAACTGAATATGAAACAAAGGTTGCATTGAATTGAAAGTAAAAAAATCCGGTTACGGATATAAACCTATTTAGGGGATGGTATGTATGTTTGAAATAAAAACTTCAGCCAAACAAAAGTAATGAAATTTATTGGCTGCTGTTTTTACGAAGCAATTGAATTAAAAAATTTGATAGGCGAAAGAAGGGCAATAGGGGTTCACAACTACTTGCACATAGCAATTGCAAATTCAAAAGTGTAAGTTGTGCAGAAAGAGATGCTGATAAGTAAGAACATGCTTAGCAAGTGTACCCTTTTTAAGAAACTCCTGTTTAACTTTTTTCAACTGTAAAAAGCAAATAAAACTAGTTTTTTATGCTTACGTTTCTACCGAATACATATAGTAGATCAATCGTAATAAACATTAAACATATTTTGTTGTTATGATGTACTTTATTTTCAAACAATGCATAAGGGGTTAGGTGTAGTCAGTGGCAAAGGAGCATTGAAATTGCAAGTGTTTTTTTTATTAGAAAATTGTTTTATTCTATATCAACATAGCATCATTAAATAAGGTTTCGACATAACAGAGATTTGAACAAAAATTTAAAAGTAAAGGCTTTTTGTGTTGATTCAGTTCCAACCGAAGCTCCTTGAGGTGACTATTATCAGTCCGTAGAGATTCATTAAAATCAATCGGACAAAAAATTAGTTTATTAATAGATAATCCTAATAATATATACATATATTTTTTTTTAAATCACAAAATGGCGAGCTCAGGAAATTTTTTCCAGCTTTTCAGAAAAATACCAACAGTAAATTGTTTATAAAAAATGGAAATAAACAACAAAAATTTGCTACTAATTCTTCATAATTTGAAAAGCTGTACAAATTTCATTGCAATCTACCGAACACTGTTTGAGCTGTACTGGTCACCATTTGAAAACAAACATAGTTTTGTCGGATTTACTTATTGTGTTTATATAGTTTCAGAGAATATTTCTAGATCGTAATGTAACTATGAATGTAAAAAATATTTTGCGAGCACTAGCTTCTAGTTTAAAGAGTTCTATAGAAGTATTTGTCAAATAAAAAAAGTCTAAAAATTCCAAACTTCCGAATATAAACACGTAAGAAAGGATTAAGTTCAGATATAACCGAACATTGCATACCCTTGCAAGTTTCAAGGATTGAAGACGGGCAAATACTTTGAGGTGTTGCTAAAACTTCATATTAAAAAGTTTTGCGAAAGAATTCATTATACGACAAAATAGAGAATGAATTACGACAAAATTTGGTATTTTATTAAATTATATAGTCATGGACTCATCTAGTTATAATCTTGCAACATGTTGCTACAGAGTTATTAGTTATGTGCAACTAACGGTTGTTTTTATCACCTGAAACTGATGAGGATAGCTGTAATTTGGTACAGAGAATTTCAGTCGCCAGGGAATGGTTAAGAGATTTGTCCTGAGTTGAGTTCTATCTAAAGTGGTTTAGGAGATGTGTACATTAAACCTCTTAAAGGCAGACCTACGACCATCTTTAAATTTTTTTTAGCCCACAGTACGACTTGCTACTATGTGCCACCCCTGTGCCACATTTCCATTTTTTTTCTTAATTTAGAGTTTAGTTATGGCATATTATAGGTTTTTGATTAATGGCCTTTTGTGGACGTACATATTAAGTTACAGTTTGCCCAGATAAACACAGAGATCTGGATTTTAACTCCCCTCGTCATCGTGATCATATTAATAATATAACTCCATATATATCTCGATTAGTCTCAATTGATAAAAATAACCGCTTTGTGAACAAAACTATTATAATCTGTAGAAATATATTGCAAGAATATAAAAATAGTACATATTAAGATTTTTTGTAAAAGGAACATTTTATATTCTGATTACTCTCTATGTTATATATGTTTATATATACTTATGTATTTCAACTTGCGTATTGAATTGAGAGAAATATTGTAATCTCATAATCACATGGTCATATTTCTGGCAAGATTACACTTGGTCGCTTGAGTCGTCGACAGGAATTGCAAGAACACTGAAGGGTGCATAAAATTATAATTTTCTGAATACTTGTTTCTGTTTTCTCGCCATTATATGAGTTAGAGGTGGTTTATTCGGTTAGTCGCAACACCTCATATGAAAACAACATGATCGATATGCATCCTATCTATGCCAGAAAACTTTATTATACCCTGACCAGCGGATACTAACTTTGCCATGAAGTGTGGGACGATAAAATTGTATTTTTGGTGACATAAAGGTGTTTCATTTATCACGAAGGGTTATATGTAAAATCCGGGTTCAAATTTCGAAAAACATCTTCTAGTTAACTTAGAGTGCAAAGGAAGTGTATCTTTAATCTTTCTAAAAATGTGTGGAAACCTACATTTGTATATCTCTTTTGTTGTTTCTTTACATAAAATTTAGATATAAATTATAAAAATCATAATATACAAAAATTTCATAAAATCGGACAGAACAGTTTATACGCTCGCAACATGGAAGGAAAGCCCGGTGAAAATTCTTTTCGAATTCCAGTAATATTCATATCTGACAGATTGACCAACATTTCTGGTAAAAAGTTCAAAGTCTTGAATAGTTTTGGGGCGACTTGGACAATTTTTGATCATAAATCCTCTATTCTTTTTGTCAAGGAAAAAGTGTACCATGTTGTATTACAATATCTCAATTTTTTACTTGTGTCACAGCCGGCACAGACAGATGGGAGGACAGACAGACATCCGAATATAACTCCATATCTATCTCGAGTAACGTTAGGTAATACAAGCAACAGTTAAGTGAACTAAACCATTATACTCTGCAGCAAAATGTTGCAATAATATCAAAACCCTAAGCATATTTCTTTTATTCATAATTAAATGCGAAACCTCTGCATTGTAAAACATCAGCCAAACAAATATTCATAAAAAGCTTACCACATATTTGCGTGAAGAAATTTGTTGCAATATTCAAAGTAGGCCACGTCTTAATTTATTATGAATAATTTAAGTTATTCTTGCCAGTTTATTCGAGACTGTGCGAAGAGTAAAAAGCGAAAATTTTAAATTACGACTAAATCAAAATAAAAAATTATCATAAGTTTTTGCTAGAGATAAAACATAAGGCCACAGAAACAACTTTGCATACATTCACACACATACGTTTGTATTTTTAGATCACATATTACAAATTAAAGCTTTTGTTGGAGAATATATAGCAACGCTCATATTTGTAACAAATTTGCAGATTTTAGACAAGTATTTTAAGGTTGCAGTGGATATTTTGAACAATAAACAGTGACTGTTGAAATTATTTTAAAATCTTCTAGAGCATATGATATTTGATTCTGTGCGAACTTTATTTTCAATTATGTTTGATAGTATCTAATCAGCTCCATAGTAGCTAGAACACAATCTAAGTTATAAGTTACATATATTGTATCACAGTTTATTTTGTTACTTTTTCGACGAAACTGCATCGTATTATATATTTTAATAATTTATACCCCAATTAGAGTTTTCAACTCCTCTCAGTTGTATTGAAGTTGAAGCTATTTTCAGTTGAAGTTTCATTGGTATTGACAACAAAAAAGCAGTTTAAATGATTTTTACTTTCGGCTAGAGCAATTAACGATCCTATGGTTATTACAAAAGCTGCTTCTAAATATTTTGAACACCACGCTTCAGAAATTTACTTTTGCTCATGCTATTCCTAGGAGTAGTAGATTGTATCGAGTCTTTAAGTTCGAAACACTTCCCACGGTCCAATAGATTTATATTTTATTGTATCGAAAATGTAACTTGTCTCATCCAGTTTTGTAACTTCAGTCTCCTAGCTCATCAAGCCTTTCTATGTATCTGCATAAAACAACCGACTAAAATAGTTTAAAAATGCAAAATACTCTGGGTAATCCCAATGGTACGGAGTTGAAAACCGTAATAACACAAAAAAGTTGAAGTTCGGATCACACTTCAGCTGAATTTTTGTATGACAGGTTGAGTTTATATCAATAATACCAATTCAAAAAACAGTTGGGTAGATAACTGTGGGGGCCTCAGTGTGTTAGTAATAGTTCAGTTTCTGCAGCCGAGATCATTTTTGGACCGGCTGCGCCTGAAGATTTCATGTTTGTCATAAATTTCTGTTGATCATACTGTTACACATCCAATTATAGTGGTCATAAACAATTTCTTCTCATTAATGCTTTAATATTTCAGATTTCGACAAATAATTTCTGATTTTTTTTTTAATTTTTCTGAAAATTTCTAATTAATTGTTTTTGAATATTTTAATTCACAAAAAGTAAGCAATCACTAAATGCAATTGCAATGCAATGCGTTCAATTAAATAATTAACCTACATTGAGCTCAGCATTTCATTGCCCACCACTGCTTAAGAAGATTCATATATTTACATGTAATACTTTTATACACATAATTTTCATAAAATTGTATCTTTTACATACATAGTATATCAAAAATTTAAACCAAATAAACCAATCGATGTACTTTTTAATGTTGTTTAGAAAATTTAACTCAATACAGTGAAAAAAATTAATAAATACTCTAGGTTATTATCAATTATCGACATAAATATAGCAAATGATGGAAATTAGTTGAAAAAACTAATTGCCCAAATACCACAGATATTAAAGCAAATTGTAATAAAATTAAATGAATGAAAATGGAAACTAAAAACGAAACTTAAAAAATAAAATTTAAACAGTCTTTTGAAATGGAATTTTGTTTAGTTTATTAAAATATTCCGCAGATTTATCCACAACTACAACTAAAAACGCAATAGTTTATAAAGTCTCACTATCAAAATTTATGTTAT
The DNA here is from genome assembly GCF_024586455.1 of Bactrocera neohumeralis. Classification (NCBI taxonomy): domain Eukaryota; kingdom Metazoa; phylum Arthropoda; class Insecta; order Diptera; family Tephritidae; genus Bactrocera; species Bactrocera neohumeralis. The sequence goes on from NW_026089624.1 coordinate 18,173,431, forward strand.
TATGTTAATATATACGCCACTGAAGTACGAACAAATTTCAAGCTGTAATTATTTTTTACTTTATTTATCTGTAGAAGCCGCTAAGGTTAGACGAATTTTTATGGCCTTAGCGATTTTCGTTTCAAAAACAATATTGGTTTTCTTCTTTCTTTCTTTTCGTTTTACAAGATAAAAGAAATTCGTTACTAATTAAACTTGAAAGGTTGCGGTAAGCGTAGCTTTAAAATTATTGAAAGAAGTAAGGTCTTATTAACACTCCTATTCTTCTTCTTCTTAATTGACACCGCTTACGCGATTATAGCCGAGTTAACAACAGCGCGCCAGTCGTTTCTTCCTTTCGCTACGTGGCGCCAATTGTATATTCCAAGCGAAGCCAGGTCCTTCTCCACTTGGTCCTTCCAACGGAGTAGAGTTCTTCCTCTTCCTCTGCTTCCCCCGGCGGGTACTGCGTCGAATACTTGACCTAGCCAGCGTAGCCGCTGTCTTTTAATTCGCTGATCTATGTCAATGTCGTCATATATCTCATACAGCTCATCGTTCCATCGAATGCGATTTTCGCCGTGGCCAACGCGCAAAGGACCATACATCTTTCGCAGAACTTTTCTCTCAAAAACTCGCAACGTCACCTCATCAGTTGTTGTCATCGTCCAAGCCTCTGCATCATATAGCAGAACAAGAATTATGGGCGACTTATAGAGTTTGGCTTTTGTTCGTCGAGAGAGGACTTTACTTTTCAATTGCCTATTCAGTCCGAAGTAGCACCTGTTAGCAAGAGCAATCCTGCGTTGGATTTCCATGCTGACATTGTTGGTGGTGTTAACACTGGTTTCCAAATAGACGAAATTATCTACAACTTCAAAGTTATGACTGTCAACAGTGACGTGAGAGCCAAGTCGTGAGTGCGACGACTCTTTGTTTGATGACAGGAGATATTTCGTCTTGCCCTCGTTCACTGGCAGACCCATTTTCTGTGCTTCCTTGTCCAGCCTGGAGAAAGCAGAACTAACGGCGCGGGTGTTGAGGCCGATGATATCAATGGAACCAATGCTCCAACGTCATCGATTGGGGAATCGGGTTGGCCTTCTCCTGGCGTTGTGCGTTCACTGCCATTCAGCAGGCTGGAGAAGTGTTCCCTCCATAATTTAAGTATGCTCTGGGCATCGATGACTAGATCACCTTGGGGGGTTCTACAAGAGTATGTTCCGGTTTTGAAACCTTCTGTAAGCCGCCGCATTTTTTCGTAGAATTTTCGAGCATTACCCCTGTCGGCCAGCTTATCAAGCTCTTCGTACTCACGCATTTCGGCGTCTCGCTTCCCTCATCAACTCTCGGTATCTATCCCATCCCGCATGTGTTGTGGTCGATCGTAACGTTGCGAGGTAGGCAGTCTGTTTTCTCTCCGCTGCAACACGGCACTCCTCGTCGTATCAGCTGTTCTTTTGCACTTTCTCTTTTTAACACTCCTATTACGCATCTATAATTGCGCGAGTAGAATACTACATACTTGTAGATTGTTTAGTTTACTTGTATTTAACGGGAGAAAATTTTCAACGTCTGGAAATTTTGCAATTTAACGACGGTCGAACTATTTGTTTCAATTATACTTTTGCTATAAATTGTATTTTTTTTTAATTTTGCAATTGTACTTAATGCTAAGAAATGATTCCACTCTAATTAATTAGGAAAAATACTTAAAAGCTATATGTTAAAGAAATAAATTTGCTGCTCCTGACCTCTTCCCAGGTCGGTTTTTGAGTTACAACCGAATTTCTGATATCTCAGCCAGCAGTTTCGATGAGTCTGGAGGCCTTCTCATTAACATTCTGTCGAACACTCAGTTCATGACGCTTTGCAATTTTGGGTATTTCATTTGCCACTAATGTCTAGATCACGGTCTAGGTCAGCAGATCTAACGTACCATGGAGTATTAACTAAAAACCTTAGTACCTTACTTTGAAAGCGCTGAATGCAATACAGCTTTGACTTGAGCAACCCTTTAGTTAAGCTCCGCAGGTTCAAACTGGTTTTAAAATTTGGTCGTATATTAACAGCTTGTTTTGGATTGAAAGAGTGAATCTCCTGCCCACTACTCAGGTGATAAAGTTAAGCAAATTTTATATCAAGGTCACTCTTTTTTTGACGTTCTCTTTCGCATCTAAGATGATACCTAGGTACTAAGCACTGTTATGATGTGGTATAGGAGTATTACTTATACAAATCAGACAGCATGTCCATTTTTTCAAGGTAAAGGACGCAAGAGTTCTGACCGGGTACCCTGGAAACGTGAGTAATCCTTGTGTAAGATGCGGTAGCCAACCCGTGTAGAGCCTGGGACACGGCTATAAGTAAGGGTTCGCTGAAGTCTAATTGTAAGTCTGTTCATTGTAACAGAGGTGCGGCTGCGAGCGGGCGTCGGTGTTCAAACAAGCGGGACGCTATATAAATGCATATAAAACTTTATACTACTCGCCCAGAGTGGTTGTGCGCTAGGTTTGGGACCCGCCTCGTTGAAACTACTCCAAATGAAATAAAAATAACAGCCTCGGATGACAGACTTTTGATAAACGACCACAGAAAACGTAATAAGGACTATGATTTAAGGACATCCACCCGGAAAGTTCAGTCCTTAAATAAATTGGGACGGTGCCGATGGCCAGCTGTTTGATGTCCTCGAAAAAGTAAAAGCTTACATCATTGCCGTCCAAGAAATGCGATGGATGGGACAAGGACGGAGACGGGTGAGACCTTGCGACATTTTCTACATCCGTCTTATAAAGAAGCGCAAATTAGGTGTAGGATTCGTGGTGGGAGAAAGACTCAGTAGTCGAACACTGGTTTTCAATCCGTTGGAAAAGAACTATATGACTAAAGATGACTTTTATTAGCGGCTGGAGCGCGCTTGTGACAACTGCCCTTTCCGCGATGTAAAAACTGTGCTAAGCGATTTTAACGCCAGGGTGGGCAAAGAAGGTATACAACAGTCGGAAAATGCAGCCTCCACGGCGAAACCTCTCGAAATGGGTTGACTTTGCCCATGAAAATACATTAGGCTACTTGGCTCTCCGGATCAAAAAGTTTGAAACCAGGGGTCGTACAGTTACATCCGTGCACGGATAGGCATACATACGAAAAAAAATCCGTGATACGTCATTCGTATGCGGTGATTGGCATTATGACATATGATAGCAAATCGATCGTAATTTGTTTTCAATTCACAATAGTTGCTTTGGATCGTATTTTTAGGGCTCAATAGATGTGGAACTGTCAAAACTGTTGCAAATTTTCAATAAACCAACAAAAGCTAATTAAATATCAAAATGGATCCAATTTTGATATTTTTTAATTGAGCTCTAGTAAAAGTGCAGAGGATGAAAAAATAATGCGGAGATAAGTAACAATAGCGTAGGTATTAAAAAAAAAACAAATTATGAAACCTCATTAACAAAATTTTATTTGTAGATGTATTGTTGAGCGAAGCATTTTAGGGTATGGCAAGAGAGGTAGGTATCATCCCACAAAAGTGGCAAGATTTGCTAACGTTTGTGCGGCATTACATAACATCTGCATACAATTTAAAATAAGTTATGGCTCAACCTCAAGCAATCCTGACCTCAACATTGCAATCCTAATCACACGCAATAAATAGACTCCGAGATAGAGAACCGCCCAATCGCAATCGGGAAAAAGAAAAGAGACAAAATAAAGTATTCCTTATTATTTTTTTTGTTCCTTATTACTAAAAATATATAAAATTAAAACAAAAATTGCTCACGTTTTCATAACTTTGTCTATTACGATTGACATTTTTCAATCAAATGACATTTCGAACGAACGGATATATTTATATACACGTTCGCGTATGTCATAATTCGAAATACAGCTATTACGTGACGAGTGATATGATCAGGGATGTAACTTGTTGTAGCGAAGATATACGCCCGCCTATGTGCAGCAAAGCACCCCTGACAACAAACACAGTGAAGGTACGACGTCGAGAAGCTACAATTACAACCGACAGTTAAACAGTTTTCTATTCGACTTGCACTCGGAAGGGAAAATGTTCGAAAATTCTACGAAAAGGTGCGGCGACTAACAGAAGAATTCCAGATCGGAGCTTGCTATAGTAAGATCCACAGTGGTGATCAAGTGGCTCATGTTCATACAATACTGAAGTTATGGAGGGAACATTTATCCATTCTGTAACGACAGTAAAGGGGAGCATCTTGAGATGGCGAACCCGGTTTCCCAATCGGCGACCATGAAATATTTGTTCTCTTCCTCGCCTCTGATGAGGTTCGAATAACAATTACTCGCCTGAAAAACAACATAGCGGCATGACCGATGAATTACCGGCCAGCTTTTCGTATATTACGTATCAGCTTCTTTGCAAGATATGGTCCGATAAAAGCACGCCCGACGATTGGACAAAAAGGGTGACCCTACAATCCGCATCAATTACCGTGGGGTAAGCCCGCTTAATAATATATAAGGTCTTCTCGAGAGTAGTGTGTGAAAGACTGAAGCCCACCGTCAACAAAACGAAAAGGAACTGCTTCTATGCCGCTATGTCTCAACTTGGTATCCACGCAAAGCTAATACGACTGTGTAAGCTTAAGTTGAGCAAAAGCTTGCTGGAGAAAGTAATATGAGCTGTAGAGCTAAGTAGAGACGATAATACGACGAAATATCTCCTGCGCTCAAACAAACAGTCATCGAATTCTCTATTTGGATCGCATGTCATTTCTGAAAGTTACAACTCGTATATAATTTCGTCTATCTTGGAACCAGCATCAACACCAATAACAACATCAGCTTTGATATCATAGGTAAAATAATTTTAGCCAACAGGTGCTACTTAGCCTGAGTAGGCAATTGAAAAGTAAAGTCCTCTCTCGACGCAGAAAAATCAAACTCCCCAAGTCCCTCGGAAGATTTATGGTTTTTTGCGCATAGGCAATGATGACTACCGCAGTCGATGGAACGATGAGCTGTATAAAATATACGGCGACATTGATATAGTGATAGCGAATCAAGAGACAGCGGCTGCACTGGCTAAGTCATGTTGTCCTGATAGAAACGAAAACACTCTAGCTTTGAAGGTTTTCGACTCAGTACTCACCGGTAGTAGCAGAGGAAGAGAAACTCTTCACTCCGTTGGAGAGATCAGGTGGAGAAGGACCTGGCTGCACTTGGTTTCTCAAATTGGCGGTATTTAGCGGAAAGAAGAAACCACTGGTCCCCTTTGGTTAACTCGGCTATAACCACGTAAGCAGTGTCTACGCCAGCAAAGAAGACGAAAGTCTACCTGAATTGGCTTAGAACTTAATTTGATGCGGTGTCATCCAAATGACTCTGTTACATAATTTGGTCATTGGCCTCAACACGATTGTTTTAAATTATAATTAGCGTCATTATTTCCAATTTATTTTGATTAATATTACTGTGTTGTC